>NC_133172.1:49095049-49403643 GCF_040802235.1 Manis javanica
GGTACCAAAGGGAAAGGAACTGGGGAGGATGGGTGGGCAGGGAGGGATAAGGGGGGGGAAGAAGAAGGGGTATTAAGATTAGCATGCATGGGGGGGAGGGAGAAAGGGGAGGGTGGGCTGCACAACACAGAGAGGACAAGTAGTGACTCTACAACATTTTGCTAAGCTGATGGACAGTAACCGTAATGTGGTTGTTAGGGGGGACCTGATATAGGGGAGAGCATAGTAAACATAGTATTCTTCATGTAAGTGTAGATTAAAAATTAAAAAAAAAAAAGAAAGAAAGAAAGAAAGAAAGAAAGAAAAGGGGGATTACTCCTTAACTGGATAAAACTATTGGTAAATCAAAGATCAATGCATGCTTTAAATATCCTTAGTGTTGATCACTTAAAGGGTGTCAGATGATCAGCTATGGAGGTACTCTTTTCTGATAATATTCCTTTCTCTTAATTAAAAAAAAAAAAAAAACAGCAGTTACTGTGTGCTGACCTCCAATGAGTTCTGCACGGTGGTATAGAAGTCATGTCAAAGTGTGGGCAAAGGGTCTGTTTGTTTCTATGCAGAAGATCAAGGCCTAGCTTGGAGACCCAGAAAATGAACTAAGATACGATATGAGGTGGAGCTTCCGACATCAGCACTCTCTGGAGGACTTGTGCCGGGGGATGATCATCAAAAAGCCTCCACAGGGATCCGGACGATGCTGCGGTTGTGGCTGCATCCAGCCCACCGTCTCCTGGACTTGCCATAGGAATGAGGAGGGAGATGTCTAGGCTGGCATGTGCATACAGTGACACAACGAATTTGACCGGATCTGTACTGTTGGAACTCAACCAGGAGTTGGGAGGGGTGCAAGTTGTAGCACTCCAAAATCTCATGACTATAGACTATCTATGGTTAAAAGAACATATGGGATGTGAACAGATCCCTGAAATGGGCTGCTTTAATTTGTCTGATGGTTCAAGTACAGTTGGACAATATCCATCATATCATAGATAAATTTTCACAAATGCCTAGGGTGCCTAAATGGTTTTCTTGGCTTCACTGGAGATGGATGGTAATTATAGATTTGCTTTGTTTATGTCACCGTATTCCTTTTATGTTAATATGTGTGTGCAAATTAGTTAGTAGTTTAAAACCTATACATACTTAAGGTACTCTACAAGAAGATATGTCAAAGAAATAATCAATCCTCCCATGTTTCCTTCATATGCTACATCTATAGCTTTTCTTCTTCCTTCCTAATTACAACTCTTAAATAGAATTCGTGCCTCATATCGAATTTACCGAGTATCATAATTCCTCCAGGTGGTAAAGATACCTCGAGACAAGTGCTGGGCATAGAAGCCACAGGGCATAAATCTGCAAAGAAGTAAAAAGCTAACCTTTGCAAACAATATGGCTTCTCTCTCACTTACCAACTTTACATTTCCCTGTATGGCCCCGGAAGATGACTGGTTAGCCAGAGACGGGTAAGATTCCTCAAGGGAGGAACAACCTAAGACAGGCACAGTCGCAGGGGGGCCATCAGGTGAGAATTTGGGGATCAACAGAGGTGAGGCCCAGAACCTCACCCCCCCTGCCTTGAGAGAAATCTTCTGCATCCGTGGATGTCTTGCTGCCCTTGTCTAGCCTGGATTAATACTTAGTCCATAGGCACACACCTGATCATCTGATCATCTACATTTGCCTTCTTACAGCACTAAACTATGTTTTCTACCTTTATCTTGCATCTACCTACCACTTCAGCATTTTATTAAAAATAAAAATAATAATAATAATAGGAGAAATGTGGGATCAACATATAAATCAAGTACAAAAATCAAACGAATATTCATATTTGACCTGATTGTTTATAGGTCATAATGCATGATCAAAACCGAAAGTTTCTGTGATGAATGCCCTTGTACTGTTCACCATGTAAGAATTTATTCACTATGTAAGAATTCGTTCACCATGTAAGAACTTGTTCGTTATGCTTCAGAAGATTGGAGACTGACGAGAATTAGGCTTGAGATGGATTAATGATTGTACATTGAGCGTTGACCCCCCTATACTGAATTTTATTGTTGTTAACAACCATTTGATCAATAAATATGAGAGATGCCCTCTCAAAAAATAAAAATAAAAAAAAAGCCAAAACTGTAAAACTCTTAGAAGAAAATGTAGGAGTAGATCTCTTCATGACCTTGGCTTAGTCAGAACCTTCTTAGATATGACACCAAAAGCACAAGTAAAAGAGAAAAAATAAATTGGAGTTCATCAAAATTAAAAACTTTTGTGCTTCAAGTGGCATCATCAAGAAAGTGAAAAGACTGGGGATGGTAGTCCAGCATGGAGAATATAACTAATGATTCTGTAACATCTTCCTATGTCAACAGATACTAACCACACTAGCGAGGGTGAGGATTTAATAATATGAGTAACTGTTGAACCACTGTGTTGTATACTTTAGACCAATATTAGATGGTATATCAACTATACTTCAGTCAAAAACCAACAAGTGAAAAGACAACCCACAGTGTGGGAGAAAATATTTGCAAATCATGTCTAATCTGGGACTTGTATCTAGAAAATATAAAGAATTCTTACAACTCAATAATAAAGATAAGTTACCCAATTAAAAAATGGGAAAAAGATCTGAATAGACATTTGTTCAAACAATACACAAATGGCCAATAAGCACATGAAAAGATGCTCAACAGAATTAGCCATCATGGAAATGCAAATCAAAACCATAGAAAGATACTACTTCCTATCCACTATGATGGCTATAATTAAAAAGAGATAATAACAAGTGTAGTCTGGGATGTGGAGAAAATAGAACCCACATACATTGCTGTTAGGAATGTAAAGTAGTGTAGTCAGTGTGGGAAATCTGGAAGTTCTTGAAAAGGCTAAACACCATATGACCCAGCAATACCACTCCTAGGTTTTATATCCAAGAGAAATTAAAACATGTGTCCACAGAAAATTTATACATGAATGCTCAAACAGCATTATTCATAACAACCAAAAGGGGGACATGACACAAGTGTCCATCAACTGAAGAATAGATAGATAATATGTGATATATTCCATATATAAATGAAATATTATTCAGCAATAAAAAAGGAATGAGGTT
The DNA here is from genome assembly GCF_040802235.1 of Manis javanica. Lineage (NCBI taxonomy): Eukaryota > Metazoa > Chordata > Mammalia > Pholidota > Manidae > Manis > Manis javanica. Next base: position 49,098,171 of record NC_133172.1, read on the forward strand.
CTGATATACTCTGCAACTTGGATGAACCTTGAAAACATTGCTAAGTGAAAGTAGCCAGAAACAAAAGACCCCATATCGCATTATTCCATTTAAATGAAATGTCCAGAATAGGCAAAATCTGTAGAAACAAAGTAGATTTATCATTGCCCCAGGGAGAGGGTTTGTGTGGGAGACATAGAGGGACTGCTCATGAGTATAGGATTTCTTTTTGGGACATAATATTTCCCCCTCATCCACAGGGGATACTTCCACAACCACCATTGGATGCTTGAAAACCACAGTGCTGAACCCTGTGTATATACACTTTTTTTTTCCTATATATACACAACTTTGATAAAGTTTGCTTTATAAATTAGGCCCAGTAAGAGATTAGCAATGACTAGAAACAAAATAGAACAATTATAACAACATACTCTAATAAAAGTTTATGTGAATGTGTTCTCTCTCTCAAAATATCTTATAGTATTCATCCCTCTTATCATGATGTGAGATGATAAAATGCCTACATGATGAAATGAAGTGAGGTGAATGATGTAGGCACTGTGACATAGTGCTAGGCTACTACTGACCTTCTGACAATACATCAGAAGGAGGATCATCTGCTCTGGACCACAGATGACCTCAGCTAACTGAAACCACAGAAAAGCAAAACTGGGTGGGGGGACTTCTGTTAAAGTGCACCAAAATTGAATGGAGAGATGGATACACATCTCTGAATATACTAAAATCTATTGAACTATATACTTTAAAATGGGTAAAGTGTATGGTATGTGAATTATATCTCAATAAAGCTGTTATAATGAAAACAAACCAAAAAAAGCTGTATTTAATAGAAGGGACTAAAACCAATACTTAAACTGAGTTTGAAACCCTATTCCACCACTTATCAAAGGTAATTAGGAACATGTTACTTAACCTTTCTTTTTGTGCCCCAGACTTTTTGTTTCTTCATTTAAACAGTTTTTATTGAAAGCTGCCTGTATGATTACTTTATTCCTGCCTCTTCCTCAATTGTTCCTTCTTCATATTTGCCCTCTTCCTTTCCTACTTGCCAAAATTTGGCTTTACATTCAAGGATCTTTTTGCAGTCTTTGTTCAGTTTTAGTCTAGTGAAAACTACCTTGCTGGGTGGTTGCCCACATGGACAGTTGTGTCATTTGCCTTCTCCCGCTGTACTCACTCAACGTAGATGACATATTTCTTCCTGCAAACCTCGACTGCTTTGCCCATTTGCTGACCTTTGTAGTGTCCTCACACAACTGCATTTCATCATCCTTTCATGTGGGCATGGATCGAACACTGTACTTGTGTCTCAGTGCTTTGGAAAGAGGGGAAGACGTAGCCTTCCTGCAAATGTGGGGGGGGGGGTGCGTTGAAATACCTCTTACAGTCTTGCTCTGGATGGGAGTCACAAAGGGACTGAACTTCATTTTGGCCTCTGGTGCTTCAGTGATTGCCGCCAAAGGGAAGAGCCTGTGCCACATACTTTAATTGTTAAGTGGACCCTACCTGATGAGATCGGGTGGGTGGCAGTGTTCAGTGAGTTAATACTTATAAATGCCTGCAATGGTACCTGACACATTGTAAGTGCCCAAGTGTTAGCCACTTTAATTGTAATAGTAATTATTTATTATTAAGTGCAAATATGTCAAAGAAGAATCCTATGTAAAAATTACCATTGCTTTAATCTGGCCATTTTTAAAAGGGGGAGCTTAGCTGTGACTGGAGAGTCTTGAAAGTAGTGAAATTTTCATGTTAAATGTGAAGAATTCAGATGTATTATTTGGACCAACCTAGACATGCAAATTGAACGTGGGCATTAATTAAATGTGTGGGACCTGTAGCTCTCTGAACATGGTGTTTCTTAGTAAGTTTAATTAATGTAACAACAGGGATTCTCTATTCCTTGTTCAGGAAGTACCGGTGGATTAGGAGCAGAGATGATAGGCAAATGAGAGGTTTCATTTTTCCCTGTGGCCATGTTGGCCAGGTGGAATTGGTTGAAGTCACTGCATGATGGAATCAAGTGGGGCTTAATCATCCTCTGCCTCTCAAGGGGGTGGAGGATGGCGGCTGACAGAAACCAGAGGATGGGTCCGGACCAGGAAGTATCCCACACAGAGAAGCAAGGCTAGAAATAGAAAGCATGTGCTTATGTCTTTTTACTGTGGGAGAAAGAAAGAGATTGAGACTTACATGAGGAATGAGAAAGGGCTGAATGTTTACTGTCATTAATTCTAATACTTCGAGATATGTTCTTATGGGTGAATGAGACACTTACACAAAAAGAATATATAGGGAAGGAAAAGAAATTAAGGATCTTGACTGTCCACAAAAGTAGAAAGTCCCTGATAAATGGAGAACTGATTGTAGTTCAAAAATCAAAGAATGTTGTTAGAGTGATGTAAATTAACATGAGGTTACCATTTAGAATGGCTTGCACATTGCAGATTCTTGGAAACCAACACTGTGTTGTGTTGTTTACTTAATACTGCTATTTCAAGCTGGTGAGAAATTAAGTAAAATATGAAAGTGATGAATGAAGAGGATTTTTATTTTAATTAATTAATTGATTGATTTTTATTTTACACTTTTCTTGAGATTAAAGCCAGATACATGATACTGGTAGAAAAACACCTTGGTTTTAAAAATGCCATGGATTTTGTGGATGCACATTTTGTAGTCTTTTTCTATAAGCTTCCTTTGACTGGAGGAGAAAAAGATCCAAAGAAAGTGTGGTTACTTTACAATGTGGAAAATTGGGTGGTGGTGTGCTTAGGAATTTAGGGGTAAAAGCTGCTAAAACGCCTTTGCATGAGTTCATCTGACTCCCCCACCCACCCTTTTGGCAGTGTGTTCTAACCAACTGCTGCACAGCAAGAGTCCAGCAGCTGGTTTGAATTAGATTCCCTCTGCCAAATATTTCATAATCAAATCTATAGGAAAAATTCTCCTAGGCTTTTTATTTTTTAATGTCTGACTTGGGATTAGCAATCAAACTGAATATGGAAGAATACATACACCCTGTTACTTTGCCCATGCTCTTACTTGAATCCTATGTGAAGTAATTTCAAAACTTACTTAACTCTTGCTGAGATCACTTATGTTTAATTGGCATGTTGGTTTTATGGGAATCAGCCCAATGAGGTGGTCTTCAAAGTATACTTCTACGGACCTCTGGGGATCCCCTTTCAGGGGGTCTGCGAGTTCAAACTTGTTTTCATAGTAATACTAAGATAACTTATGAGATAAAATGGGAATTACAGAGCATGTCTGTTGCATACTAAGTGTGATTGTCTCCAAGAAAAGGACCTGTGTTTGGGTTGTAAGCTGAGCTGTTTTTTTTTCATGTAACACCAGTTTTTACTTGGAAAAAACAACTGTCTAACAAACTATAGTCAGTCAGACTTGGGTATTTGCCAGACATCTTTTCTAAAATGACCAAAATGAATTTGTTATTTAAGGAAAACACTGATAGTATTTGTTCCCAATTATAAAATTCTAGCTTTCAAACAAAAATTAGAATCCTAGAAAACTTGCATGCGTTGCTGTGAGCTTGACAGCTTCCCAATACTTAAAGACTTTTCAAATGAGATCAGTGGTGTGGTGATACTAGAAAATGTGACTTTTTGATATTGTATAATGGAAAACTTTTAACATTTGGAAAATCTGTATAACTGAGTGAAAAAATATCTTCCAAATGACCGATGCATAATGTAACAGTATCATGCATGGGTAAAAAGGATCCATTCAGAGTGCAAGACCAGTGGATTGTTAATGAGATAGGAAATGAAAACTTAATCGATAAAGTTTCAGATCCTACATTGCCACTAACTTTTAAGAAGCCATTTGTTGAGTTTGGCTCAGTGGGCAGAAGGATATCCACAATCACCTGCAAAGGTCATTAAAGTACTCCTTTTGCAATCACATGCCTCTGTGAGGCTGGATAGTCCTCACATACTACAACTAACTGCAGCAGAATGCAGAAGCAGATAGGAGAATTCAGCTCCCTTTTATTAAAGAAGTACACAAAATATGTAAAACACTGCCTCTCTTCATATTAATTTTTTTGCTTGGGAAAGTATTATAATAAAAATGAGTTATATTAGCACATGACAAGTTTATTTTTATTTTTAAATGACTTCACAAATAAATAATTTTAATTTCTCAGTTTTAATTTCTAATTATAGTAAGTATTAATAAGTATAACCCATATAAACAGCAGTTTTTTGGAGCACTCAGTAGTTTTTAGGAGCATAGGAGAGTCTTCAGGCCAAAATGTTGGCAAGCCATTAGTTTAGTGCTTCCTAACTGTGGCTACACATGCGAATCATCTGGAGAACTTTTAATAAAATAAGGTTGCCTGGGACCCACCCTAGACAAGTTAAATCTGAATCTTTGAGGATGTGAGGCAGATATCAATAATTTTTAAGGGCTGTATACTAGGTGATTCCAGTGTACAGCCAAGCTTGAGAACTACAGTTATTGGCTTAACCTGGTAGGTTAGAAGAGATTGCCTTTTCCTTGAGAGAAACACCTTGCCTTTCATCTGAATCTAGAGTGGCTCCTGACAACTAGAGGAAATGTCAAGGAGCTTCCATTTGCTCTTTTATGTCTTCTTGCCCCGGTTACGATTATTAGAGGAGTGAAGGAAGGAGCTAGCAAATTTGTGGAAAACTGTTCTAGGTATATAGCCTACAGTGAAACTAAGAACAAGCCATTTTGTTTATTTCTCTTTGGTGTACATTCCTCACCCAAGTTTTTAAAAGCCCTATGTAGAAAATGGTGTCTGTTAACTGATTCCCTGTGAGGTAGTATGTTTGTTCTGTAATACTGACGTACTTAGAACTTGGTAAATATAGGAAAAATATTTTTGGAAGAAGTGAATAAACTAAACTATATTAAATTGCAGTCATGAATCAAATTGTTGAATAGTTTAATGACCTTAAGGAAAGTTGCTTTCTTAGGATTTTTCCACATGTATACTTCACTGTTATTTTTTTTTAGCAGTTCTATTGAGATAAAACTCACTACACAATTCACCCATTTGAAGTGTAAAACTCAATTGTTTAAGGTCCACAGAGTCATGCAGTCATCACCATGATCGGTATTAGTACACTTTCATCACCCAAAAAGAAACTCTTTACCCCGTAGTAGTCATTCCTCATTTCCCTCTCCCCAACCCTGAGCAACCACAAATCTACTTTCTATCTCTGTACATTTACCTAGTCTGGACATGTTGTATAGATGTAATCATACCTTATGTAGCCTTTTATGTCTGGCTTCTTTCACTTAGGGTAGTGTTTTCAAGGTTCATCCTTACTGTGGCATTTGTCACAACTTCATTCCTTTTTATGGCTTAATATTATTCCATTATGTGGATATACCATATTCATCATTGATGGTCATTTGGATTATTTCCATTTTTTGACTGTTATGAATAATGCTGCTATAACTTCCATGTACAAATTTTTATGTGGACATATCTTTTGGAGCTTGGGGGGCATATATCTAGGAACAGAATTGTGCTGGGTCATATGGAACTCTGTTTAGCCTTTGTGAGGAACTACCAGGCTATTTGTACAGTGGGCCACATCATTTTAAACTCTCACCAGCAGTCTATGAGGGTTGCATTTTCTCTGCATTCTTGTGGTTTTGTGTTGTGTTTCTCTAATAGCAAATGATGTTGAGCATTTTTTCATAAACTCTCATACATTGCTGGAGTGAACATAAAATGGTATAGCTACTTTGGAAGACAGTTTGCAGGTTTTACAAACATACTCTTAGCATATGATCTAGCAATCTTGCTCCTTGGTTTACCCAAAGGAGTTAAAACTAATGTCCACACAAAAACCTGCACACTGATGTTCATAGCAGCTTTATTCATGATTGCCAAAACTTGGAAGCAACGAAGATATCTTTCAGTAGGTGAATGAATAAATAAGCGGTGGTACATCCATATGATAGAATATCATTGGGCGCTAAAAGAAATGAGCTATTAAGCCAATACAAGACATAGAGGATCCTTAACTGCATATTACTAAGTGAATGAAGCCAGTCTGACAAGGCTTATTCTGCATGATTCCAACATCTGGAAAAGGCTAAACTATGGAGACAAAAATTGGTGGTTGCTGGGGGGGGAAAGGATGAGCTGGCAGTAAATGGAGAATTTTTAGGGCAGTGAAAATACTCTGTATGGTATTATAATGTTGGATATTATACATTTGTCCAAACCTATAGAATATGCAACACCAAGAGTGAACCCGAAAGTGAACTATGGTTTGGGTGACTATGATGCATTAATGTTCATCCTTGGTAAAAAACAAAAAAAAGTACCATTTTGGTGAATGATGTTGATAATGGGGGAGGCTCTGCATGAGAGGAGGCTTCCTATTTCCTAATCAAAATTGAATCTTTTTTTGAGATGCATAATTTCTTGGGAGCATAAAGAAGTCAGGGGAAATTGGGGTCGTGGCCCATTTAGCCCAGTGTTCTGCGTGTGACACCAGGAATCACTGTATGAGAAAACAGATGGTATCTACTTGAAAGATTATAGTCTTGCTTTGAAATGTACATACCCAAAAACTGCTGTTGAATTTTATAAATTTCTGCTTATCAATCAGCATAAATTATGACATTTTCCTCTGACAATGCATTAATTACTTTTGGTCTTTGTGTGTGGGCCTAGGTTGGTTCATTCTGGCTCCGGATGCCGGTCACCCTCACTCGGATCTGACCTTACATTTGCTACCAGAACTGGCTCTCGGCAGGGCATCGAGATGCATCTCTTCAGGGTGGAGACACATCGGGATCTGTCAGCTTGGACCAGGACACTTGTTCAGGGTTGCCATGCTGCTGCCGAGCTGGTCAAGGAAGTCTCTCTAGGTATAGTTTCTGGCATTTCATTTCTAATAGTAATTAGATGGAGCTGTTGTACTTTATTTTAAAGTAAAAGCCATTATCATGTATGCGGACTTCAAATGTAAAATATCGCAGCTTAAAGTGGTCATGACAGAAAGAAACCTGGTTTTTCAGTGTCAGTAGCAAAGTTTTCCTAAGCGTTGTATGTGGCTCTGAACACGCTCCTAACACTCGATGTACAGCATGGCAGTTTCACTGTTCATCATTTTTTTAATCTATATTTGATAGTGTAAGGACTCATTTACTAAGTAGGTAAATGTATTAATTTCCTAGTTATGAAGATGTAGAGTATAAGATATGGGTAGACACCCTTAAATATGAGCATCTGGCAAAGCTTATGGCTCTAGAAAAGTAAAGAATTTGGAATAGCAGTTTTTCTCAAAAGTCTGAAAGTGTGTGCCCAATACTTACTGAAACAGTCACGGGAGGGAAATGAGCCCTGTGGTCTCATGCCATTGTTATAGCGCCCTCTTATGGCCAGACGATACGGATTTAGGGATATGGTTTCTTATGTACATATTTGTGTATAGGTATCTCCAGATTGCTTTTCTCTTTAACAAGAACAAAGAATAGTCAAAATGAAGACACAATTACAGTTTCTAATGTGGTTTGAATTACTTTGGATATCTTGACTACAGGTTGGTTTACTTAATTTTGCTCCTGTTTTCTACGTATTTTATTTTATAAATCTAGTTTCACAGAATTTATGTAAAAAGAGAAAATATTTTAAAAGCAGTGATCTGTCTTTCCATTGCTTTTGGGAGTGAGGGATCACCATGGCTTTAGAACTTCATGGGCAGTGTTTCCATGGGTCATTTTCTAACACGGACAGTTTCTTTAATGTTGTCAAAGCGCTACAATTCTTCAGCTGTTAAGGACCTGCTTGAGATTTTTTTCATGACCACAGTGATGACTCAGGCAATGACGCCAATAACTAGTAAGACCCCTCCTTGGATTTGGACAAAAGCTGCCACCTCCACATTGTCTTTCTTATTTGTCTGTCTCCCACCCTTTTTTTCTATGCAATGGTTGATTAAGTGCATAGGGCTCTAGTTTTTGTCTTGGCTACAGAATATGCTCTCTGGGATGGGTAAGTCTTCCATGTGAAGGTCTGCAATGCTCTGTGTTCTCTGGGGAGCCCAACGTGTCAGGCCAGCATACTCATCAGTCCCCTCACTGGCATTGGAGTCACATCTTCTTTGAGGATCCAGAGATGTATGCTTCCCAAAACAGAGCGCAACTTGAATTTTTAACATTTTTTAGTTTTGTATTGTTTCTTTGGTGGCTGGCAGCTAAACTTCACATTGCAGGAAATCAAAATTTATCCAGTCCCTGGCTCACAGTTGTTGAAATACAGATGGCTTAAGGAGAGAGAGATTAAGGACCAGCTGGTTCCTTATATTTTTAAATAGACAAAAGAAACTTTTTTTGGTAATTTTGAAATTTGTTGTTCTCATTTGCAGCTGTATTCTAATACTACCAGAAATACTTTCATTTCTATAATTCTATAATTCAGGTCAACTGATGTACTTAATAACCATCTGTATTTAGAGCTGTGCCAGATATATTAAACTGGCTGAAGGTAAACTGCTTTGAAAAGAGCTAGCAGAATTCCTTTTAAAATATGTTTGCGTATGTACATGTGCTGTGCATATGTGTACTATGCATGTGTGTACCTTGTTTGTTACATCTTCATATGTGTATGCTTAGTGTGCACATGCACTTAAACATGTGTACACACATATATACAGAAACCAGCATGCCCTTCAGTTGCATGTCAATTTAATATTAACCTTCTGTTAAATTGTTGGGAGATTCAGAAAAGTTTATTTAAAACTATAATTATGGCAAATTTTCCTACATGTTCAGATAATTGTGACCTAAAGAAAGGAAGTTAACAGAAGGAAATCAGTTAAGCTCTGTTTATTGTCTCTTATGTGTTTTGGTTATAGTTTACCCATTTAGAAAAACTTCAGTGCCCACCTACAAGATTTGAGTAGTGAATGCAATATATGACCTTCATAATGTTCATTTAGTTTTAAACCTTTATAGATATAAAGGTTTTTCCTGTAACTATATCCTGTAATGATAGTTATAGTAGAATTGATCAGTGATCCTTCCAGTACACAAGGACTTTTTTCCTTCTGGCAAGTATGAACTTAATTAAAACATGTTAGGAGGAAGTAGAAACCTGAATAAAATTGTAATTTTGGCTATAAAGAAAGAATAGAGAAAAAGAAGCTGGTTAGACAACCAGCAGTGGGTACTACAAATATCAAGTAAGACAAGGGCCTGCTTCTTCAGCCAGATCACATTCAGCAACATGGATGTAATTGGTGCCCTTAGAGATGTTGAGGGTGTAATGCCAGTGACAGATTGCAGAGGGCTGAGGATTGATTGGGAGGTGAAAAATAGATAAATGGGGTATACATAGATTTTAAGAAGTTTTGCTGTGAAGAGGAGGAGAAAGGGGAGTGGTAGAAAGAAGAAGGTTAGGGAATTGAGTAGTGACATATCTTTTAGCAATGAGAGAGACTTGAACATTTAAAAAAAACTTAATGGGCGGGATATGGTTTAGAGGGTGATGTTGAAAATGCAAGAGGAAGAAGAAAGAATAAACCTTGAACAGTTCTTGAGAAAGTGGAAGTGAATGGGATCCAGAGTACAGGTGGGAGGATTGGCCTTTTCCTGGAGAGGGACAGAGGGGAGATGAGAGGATGGGTGTGGATGTATATCTTAGCTCCTGAAATGGGCATTGCCTTTTACTCCTGAGTAATTTGTTCTGCAGATATCCATGGCTTTTACTCCATCCCTAACTCCCCAAGTGCAATTACAGACTCCTTGTATATTGTTTGAATATTTAGAGTTATATCATATTTGTGTAACAGGAAAAACTTTATGTATTTATATATATATATATAATCTATATATATATATTTTTTTTCCTAAGGATCCATAAGTCCCATATACCACAACCAGTCCCATATATCACTACAAAGAATTTTACAATATATTACTGAGAGGCTAGGAGAAATATTAGAAATTGGTTTGAAGATTTCCTGTGAAGTCTAGGGCTAAAAATAATGGATTATGCTGGGGCCCAAATATTGTCCCTCTTGTCCAAATCCAAGTGTTTTATATTTACCCAATTGTGGTTAGTATAATCATCAGAAATTGTATCAAAAAACAGGTATTAATGTTCTAGGTCAGTGGTTCTCAACCTCAACTGCACCATGGAATAGCCTAGAGAGCTTTTTAATATTGACCCAAGTTCTACCTCCATAGATTTAAAAGTCAGTTGACTAGGGCATTAAAAGGTCCACAGATTATAAGCACCTTTAAGGGGTTAAGAATCACTACTCTAGATTATCAAAAGAAAAACAGAAAAGTTTATATTATTAAGCAGTTGAAACTATTTATTAGTTAAAAATAAATGAACATATACAACTCTGAATATACTAAAAACCATTGAGTTCCATACTTGAAATGAGTGAATTGTAGGGTATGTGAATTATATATTAATACAGTTATTAAAAAAATAAATGAGTATAATAATTGGAACCTTAAAGGTGATGTCAGAGAGTACAGGGAGGTTCTCATCAGAGAACTTTATTTAGAACAATTAATTTGGATGAGTACATGTGTGAATCAGGATTCCTGGTTTTCTGAGGTTGGTCTGCACATAGGCCTTGCCCCCTACTGTCTCTCACCCCATCCTAACTACCACCTTGCCCCTGATCCCTACTCCTGGTTGTGGGTGGGTTCTGATGCAGGTCTCAGGGATGAGTGAATCTTAGAGAAGAGATGAGGATGTCTGTTTTGCATTTTATTTGGTAATAAAAAATTCCAAAAAAACCCCTGCAAGTTTATTATTTTAATGTTTAGATTAATTAAAATGTCATGAATTCTGGTGTATATTACACACTCAACAAGGCAGCCACTATTGTACCTTTTATTATTATCTAAGACTAAGGGAAATAGCACCAAGCCTTTTCCAATTCCCCAGAGTCACTCCCGGCCTCCAGCCTCCCCCACTGTTGTCCATCTCTCCAGGATAGCTCTTACTTCATTCTGCTGTATCCACATTTCCTCTCTTCTCACAGGCGTCTCAACAGGAACCATCTTTTTTTCAGCTCTGTATCTACCGGCACTTAACACAGTGTCTGGCCCATAGTAAGTGCTCAGAACAATTTTTTTTCCAGCATAGATTGGTTACAATTACCTGTCTGTCTTCCCTACTGCCCTTTGCCAGCAGAGAGCTTTAAAATGTGAATACATGAATTAATGAACAAACAAACCAACAAACTAAGACGTAATTCACAATTCCACCAAACAGTTAGTTTTTGTGGGTGTTTCTGATTATTCTGGGTCCAGGCTTACAGAGTTGCTTCTCCATCTTCAGCTCTGCCCACCATCAACCACATTGTATCCTACAAAAAGGGCACAAAGCACCTCTGCTGAGTGCTGAGTGCTTATCTCCCTCTGAAAAACTGGTTGTTTTCTCTCTTTTAAACTTCAATGATTTGATGTCCTGTGATTGTCCTTGAATGCTGTTGTGTTTCTTTTTTATATTTCTGATAACAACTCTGTTAATCCAAATCAGTATGTTGAATTCTTTACTGACTTGCCTATAAACTGAGGTGGACCGTGGATTTATAGCCATCCAAAAGGATTTTAGTTGAATTAAGACATCAGGATGTTGCAATAAGCCACCTGGAGCAGCTCAGAGCTTTGCTACTAAACCCCATCCTGTCCTATCAGAACAGGGCCACGGACACAAATATTCACACACACACTCAACAAGTCAGTCAGAGGTTTAGTCCTCTTTGGTTCATTACTCCTGAGACCGTCTGAGGATGAGCGGTATCAGGTACTTAATCACCATTGCCCCAACTGTTCTTAATCTACAGTTTAGGGAGAAACCATTTAACTAAGACTATTAGGCACATTTTTATGGCTAGTTCATACTGTTATTCAAATTTATCTGGTATTAATTACAAGTTTTAAACTAAAACTCAATTCTAAAGCTACACATTTTCAGTATGACCTTTACTTCTCCTTTTCAAGATTAAGATATTCATAAACAGTATTCTGGTTTTTTAAGTAACACACACAGACACACTGGATATTTGCCTTCCTTTCCTTCCCTTCTGGGAAACAATCCTAAACAGCGTATTTGAGAAATTTCTAATATGAGAAGCTTGCTGGGTTAAGGGCCTGCCTTTGCTCGCTGCAATTGTCTGATCTTTGCCCAGGAGAGACATACCTGCAGGCAAAAATACTCACTCTCCTGCACTGCACTTTCTCCAGCTGGTGCTGCAAGGACACGGGTGGATCCTTATTCTTTCTGCTTTTCGTTTCAAGACTAGAACTGACCCTTCTCTTCTCATCAGACAGACTGCAGTACCCTTGACTCTGCTATAGCTTCAGGGATATCAATAGAATAAAATTCTCTTGAAAACTATACTCTGGTTGGTCTGATTGGGATCCCTGTGTTCTTCCTCCAATCTTCTCGCCATTCAGTTTAGAGGTTACTTCTACAGGGTGATCCATCTTATCCATTTTTCCCCACAGGGCTCCTTTTTTGAGGATAACTAATATTCAAAGTCCATTGTCCAAACTCTCTTCTTTGAGGAGTACTGAGAAGGAGGATACTGCCAATATTTATCTATTATTATTCCTCATTTCCTCAACATACTGGCTGCCTTGACTAATTGAATGTTTTTGCACGTCCAGTGAAAGAATGCATTGATTGGCCTGGGTACAGGGACTTGCTTGTTTTGGAGCCATTCTTTCTGTTTAAAGTCACCAATCATAGCTTGACTGTGATCCTTCAGGTGATTTTAAGTTCAGCGCTCAGAAGGCCTCTCACTTGTAGCCTCTACTAACAACAAAACTGTTCAAACATTAGTGAAACAGGCGCCACCAGTCTTGACAGAACAACACAGATGTAGCCTTTGAATTTTATCTTTCATAGGATGGATGGTATGACTTTCTCTAACTGTAGCCTTTATCTGTGATAAACATTTCTTTATCCTCTTCCCAAATACCAACCAAACCACGTTACTGCCCCTGAAAGGCAACTCTGCCTTTTCTTCTGTGGTTGTTCCTTCTTCTTGCCCTCTTGAAACCTTCTTCCTATTCCTTACTGCCTCTCTAGTTTGACCGATTCTGTAGGGCCGATCTGAAGGCCCATCTCCTCCAGGAAATCTTTCCTTGACTTTGGCCTGAATCAGTGGTGTTCATTCATATTCTGTACCTTCTATCTTTTGCAATTGGGATGTCATGTTTATGCCTATTCATTTTTGAGGTCCTTACGAGCAGGGACCATGCCTCTTACTTCTCCAGGACCACCTGCAGCCTACTGTCAGCACAAGTGCTCAGTTGACACTCACAGGATTGAACTGAGTCAGATCAGATGTCAGGGAGAGTTTTAGTAATTTCTTCCTCATCTCAGTCAAGATGTTAGCTTGAGTGACCAAAACAAAACTCACTTTAGGAGGTTCCAATTAGGTTAGGTATCACACATTCTCAAGAAAAGATTATCTTCCCTTTCTTGAAGTCAGAAGAATCCTTTTCCACTTGATAATCGAAGTAGGAACATTATTAATGATTTTTTTTTTGCTTGTCTTTAACAGGCTGCACATTAAATGGCCAAGAGGTAAGACTCACTGTCCACTATGAAAATGGGTTCACTATCACCAGGGAAAATGGAGGCTCCAGCAGCATGCTGTACCGCTACCCCTTTGAAAGGCTGAAAATGTCTGCTGATGATGGCATCAGAAATCTATATCTGGATTTTGGTGGTCCTGAGGGAGAATTGGTAAGAGTGTTTCTGAAAAACATGTTTATTTTAATAGGTATTCTCTTTCTTTTTCATTGTGTTTACTTCTTGTACAGAAAATATAGACTGATACTCCATTTGGAGCCAGGAAATTGTTCAGATCTCAAGATGCACTGGGTTTAGGTTTGGGTGTTTTGTTTTTTTTTCCTTTCCCCATTTTAGGAAATCATTCCCTTTTTTTAAAAGTTTTGTTTGAAGGTTAGAAAAAAACAGCCTTTTAAAGGAACAGACTTTTATCAAATTGAAGATTTAAAATGTAAAAGCTGGCAAACTTTAATAAGCAAATTCCACCTGTTATTATCAGCTCTTTGTTGGGATAAGAGTTAAAAGTAATAGTGACTTGGTTGCTACAGAGATTCTTCTGACCAGAAAAAAAGATGCAGATATGTGTCCACACAGCTATCATCTTTTTGACTTCTTTGTCTTTTAAAAGAAATATCAATAGGAATTCATGATTCCTCTCAGAGAACGAGGGAAGTGTGTTGAGAATACTTCAGAAATCATAAATCATGATAGAAGAGTGAAGTAATGCTTCATCCATATTGAGCCACTGGTACAAGTCTTATCACATGTGAACTCTTAAGTCTGTTGATACAGTCACAGTAAGGGTAAATTTGGAAAACAATCTTGGAATTTTAGAACTGAAGGAGATCTTAGAACTAATGTAGAGAAATGAGAAATTGTGGCTAGAAATCTTATTTTAAATCATGAACATTTAGGATACTATGGATAAGCTATGGACCAGGACTTTTCAAAAGCCTGAAGCATTAGAATTAAATGCTTTTGTTAGATAAAGTTTATTAAATGAGCCAGTTATTAATAGCAGTTGCCATTTAGCAAGCCAGATGTTAGATTATTCCACTTATTTATATATTTTTAATCCTCACTTTGTATTTTATATGTATAAAGTTTAGTGATGGAAGTAGTACTTTATAATTTATATTTTTAATAGTTATATTTTCCTTTAAAAGGCATAGTCACCTAAGCTATGCCCTGTTCCTCGTCTTCTCTTATCAGTGCCATCTATTGACAGACCAGTTGACTCATGAATCCCGAGCCCAGATATCCTGTTGACCTGGTATCAGCTGTCCAAATTAGAGGCCTGTGCTTATCAAGATATAATCAGCCCTCCTGACTAGCCTTACTGATAAAGGGTGTCAAAAATCATACCCATAGGTGGTCACACTTCAGCTGATTTACTGTGGTTACCCCTGGGAAATATAATTACAATTAATTGTCTCCATATAGGATATTCCTCTCCTGAATCCTCTACTTTTTAGTTCTTCCTACCAAACCTGGTGGAATGTAGTACACCACCAATTGTATCCTAATAGTCAGTGTGAAACCTCACATGTAGAGTAACCTTACTTCAGAGTACATGTTCATCTGTGGCTTTAAGTTCTCAAGAGTGTCCATAAATCTGGCACATTCTTTATCCAAGTTCTTTATAAGAAGTAGAACATCATGTCCAAATGTGTTTATCTTTGGTGTTTGTTCATTAAACCATCTGTATATGGTAGTGATAATGAATGTCCTTTCTCCACAGACCATGGACCTGCACTCTTGCCCAAAGCCGATTGTATTTGTGTTGCACGCATTCTTGTCAGCCAAAGTCACTCGAATGGGGCTGCTTGTCTGAGCAGCAAAAAATCAGAAAAGAGCCTTGAGTGTCACAAGAAGCATTTCCACCTCACAAAAAAAAATTAATAAGCACAAAAAGAAAGCTCTTTGCTCTCTCCTCCAGCACAGTGCCTTGACAAGGACCTGCAAATCACTGCTGAACGGTAACCGTGTTTAAAGAAGAGCCTCCTTTTCACAAGCTACTTTGGCCAGAAATTCTAGGACTCTAATAAGCTCCGAAATGAAGCTGTTGATTTATTGGCTTGTTTCCTCATGCGGTTTCTAAGTAATTAGGTTTATTTCCCCTGTTAAGAAGATGTCTCATCGTTTTTTCTTTTTGGACATTATCAAATATCCAGTTGTTTTCTTTTTCTTCTTTCTATAGGGTTTGTTGGAGGCTTAACCTTGATCTCTTGCTTAGGACAATTGTCTCTTGCCAGTTTGTAGCAGCCTGTGCTTCCTGGTCGTTCCAGATGGCTCATACGTTTTGTCGGAGTTTGCTGTCCTCACTTGCTCTTTCCCCCCTGGGGAGTCCTCGGACTGTATTACCAAAGCAGTCTCCCATCTGTCCTGGCTCCGCCCCGCATCCCACCCTGGCTGTCACGCCCACTGCATCACAGGCTTTGCCACTCAGAAGTGCTGACTTTAGGACTTAGAACCTGCACAGTTTGATTTGCCTTGTCTTCTCCCTTTCTCGTGGTGACCAAATTGAAAAGCAAGTTGGAAACCACTGCATTGAAAGACAAGTTTTGCTTGTTTCAGGTTTTTCTGATTTTTATCTATGGTAGGAGCCAGGGGATGTTAAAAGATTTATTTTAAAAGAAAATCCTCATTTTAGCCTCAGCCATTTTTATTGCTTACCAAATGTGCCTTTGATCAGGGTTAATGGAGCTTTATTAGTCACTATTTGAATAACTGGATATCACTGCCATTACAGGGAGATCATCTATCCTAGTTTTGAGGAATAGTCTTTGATTCCTCAGTAGTATCATTTTTAGTGGGCAGATATCTTTGAGGAAGATAAATCGTAGAGAGTGAGCTTGTTTAAAGAGTAGACTTTGTCGGGGAAGCCGGCTCTTCAGCACAAATATGTCCAGTTGCTTTGGGCCCTGTGAGCCCATGCAGGACCCTAGCCCTGGCCTCTGCCTTTGTGGCAGCAGAGTGGCTTGGACTAGCAGCTGTGAGTTCAAGACTCAGTGCCAGCTTAGCCCTGTGCCCTGCAGGGGACATGGTGACAAGCCCCAGGAACAGCTGCCTGCGTTTTGCTAAGCATTGCCAGATGTCATCATTAGGACATAATAGTGGTGAGACTGCTGATTTTGTGGATTTAAAGAATCGCACTCAGCTTGTTTTTCCTAATTATGAAGGGCGTGTATATCTGAAACATTAAAATAGTACAATAGCTGTATAAAATGTCAAGATGAGCACAGTCCCGGTTTTAAGAAAACATAATACTGACTTGGATGTTCTCTGTGCTTTCTGAAGAAAGGTCTGGAAGTAGTTCTCACTTACAATCTAGATTTATCAGGAGTGCCATAAAGGATGTGAGCACTACAGAGGGTAGAGGAGGGTAGCACTCCAAACGGGTGAAAAAAAAAAGTTAAGAATAAAACACAGCTGTATATGCAAAACATGAGCTGTTTGATTTGAATGTAGATTGACCTATAGGATATGTGAAAGAGCAGACTCAAGCAGGGAGCTCGTGTTAGACATGGTAACCCCACCACCTTCCCTCTGCCTGTCAGGCAGTCCTTCCTGATGTACAGTGAGATTGAACATATGCAGAGATACAGAGAGGTGCCTGTTTTTCCCCCAGCTCCATTTCCAAAAATGAATTATCTGATCCACTTGAAACTAGAAATTGAAATCTAGACTAAAAATGTTTTCAAGAGCTTTTTTTTCTTTTTTTAACTTTTAAAAAATTCATAAACCTAGTTTAGGTTCCACCTGGGAAAAGTTTGCAAATCAGGAAAGAAAAAAAATATCTCGAAGGTCCAGCTGTGATTTCTGGAAGAATTTCAACAGATAATACCCTCAGATAAGGAGCTTAGATACTCTGCAGTGAGAGTATTATTAATCTGAGAAGTTGAATGATGTAGTCATAGACCTTTGCAGCAAAGCTATTTGGTTGTTTTTTTGTGTTTTTGTGAAAGGCTAAGCCACTGAGAATATTTTCGAGGGAACTTCTGAGCCACCCTGCTCATCAGTTATATGGAATAGATCTGTAAGAAAGGTGTGATTAAAATGTGGGCAGGAGAGGTGAGGGGTGTGTGCGTTTTGGCTCATTTTGCTCAAGTTTAAACTGTCATGTCAAAAACTTTAAGCACCAAGGTTTAGAGGGTTTTTAATATCTTTTGAGTCTTGATGTGACATGAAAGCATATAGGAGGTTTCCTTACACTAGCACCCCAAAGAGCAGGAGCCCTTAAACAGCTTGTTTAATATACTTCAGCAGCTTTCCAGTCATGGGCCACCAGGCTGCTCTTCAACCAAGAGTGTTTGTGGGATTTTCAAGCCACAAATGAAATGCTTTTTATGAATGGGACAGCCTTGACAAACCCATATTTTGTATTAAGATGCCAAAATACAGCAAATTATCTTCAAATAATAACTAAAAATGGGCATGTTTGATATTTTACATCATCTATAGAACAGCTAATTTTTCATTTTGAATTAGGACAGTCGTTGAGCATGTTATGGACTTCCATATGTAGAATGGAGAGGAGTGTCCCTCTTGTTCCGGTGGACCACTCCCTATGCCCTCCAAGACCTGGGGCTCAGACATCTTCTCCATATTCCACACAGACGCCTATAAGCAGCCAGTTGGTGTGTGAAAATTCTCCCTCTTCTTTTCCTAAAACTTTTCCCCTTCTCCCCTCTCACCAAAAAAAAAGGAACAAAAGAAAAGGCTCAGTTGTTCTTTTCTGAAAAAACTTAGTGCTCCCTAAAGTCATCAAACAAACCTTTCTTGGAAATCACTATCTAATATTTTATATGAAGAAATACTTTATGCTTATCCAGTATTTGCTAGGTAGTTTTAACTGTAAATTCACCTACCTAGCTGTCCAAGTTTTAGGTTAAATATTGGGACATGTGCAGGAAATA
Organism: Manis javanica; assembly: GCF_040802235.1. Lineage (NCBI taxonomy): Eukaryota > Metazoa > Chordata > Mammalia > Pholidota > Manidae > Manis > Manis javanica. Next base: position 49,116,660 of record NC_133172.1, read on the forward strand.
AGAAGTACTACTTTTAAATGTCATACATCCATTTTAAAGCCATGTTTTTGCACTTTTTAGGCTAGGTAGTCTGATAGTGCCTGTTTTTATCATCTGTACTCTTAAAAATTTTGTTATTGAAAACGATTGTATGGCATGAGTAATTGAATTATTTATTCCTTATATTTTTATAAGTGGAAAAATCTCTCTAACCAACAAATGATTAAAGTTGTTACTGATTATTTGTTTTCTTAATTTATGCTCCTAAGCAGAATGGTAACAAAGCTTTTTTCAGCTGATTAAATGCACTTAGTTAACAAACCAAAATTTATTCTTAACAAAAAACTGTGTGGAATCTGGACAAGATTATGTTTCTCCCAGAAAAACAGGTTTCACTGTAAAGGTTTGGATGGACAAACATGTGACCACTTTTGAGAAAGGTTGTAATGGTTTTTTTTGAGAACCGCCAGGTCTTCTTGTTTAATTTATATGCTGTGGATATGTTTGTATGTTTTAAAAAACATGGAGGACTCTCCATATTTTTTAATGCAAATGATCTTATAAGCTGCTATGCAAATTCTATTAAAAGCTCTATCTACTATTAAAGAGTAAAACATTCTTGAAGCTTTCAGGGAAGACCTGTAGACTTAAGCACTTTCTCTGCTTTTTTTGTATCTGGTCTTAGACACTTATGCTGAGTTATGTTCTTATTATTTTCACTGTTTATAAGCTATTGATTGTATATAATCTTTAAACCATCCAAATATCCAGCATACATTTCCATGTCGCCACAACCCACTATTGACGCCATGAATGAAATGGCTGGTTAGAAAGCCAAAGGTCATCGTTTCTCAATCCCTAAATGAAGAGGTAAAATGCCTGATCTCTTTCATCTCGAAGCATATTTCTGGTCAGATCTCAATATCTGTGTGAGGGAAAGAAACATTTAAATTTGGGATTCTGCTTAAACTTTTAAGTTGAATTTGACTATAGCCATATTCATTCTTTGTATGTATCTCTAACAGGTCTTTTATATGCCTGGTGATATTATACTCTGCCTTGAGTTTGGACAGTTCTTTCAGCTAAATGTGAATTCTTATTGTGGCTTTTTTTCCCCTCCTGAAGATGAAAGCAGAGGAATCTACCATCTGCTACCATTCTCTCAAGAATGCTTGGTAACCTAGAATTATTTTGACTTTCTATATATTGTCTTTAAAAACTGACAGCAGCAGTCTCCCCTGCTGCCCAACCTTTTTAAGGTATCTCGTTTACTGTGCTGGGTATATAGACAATAAATGTGTAATGATAGACAGTTCTAAAAGAATTATGTCATATATCAGGAGTATATGTTTTTGAGCAATATAGTTATTCCTATGGTGTAATGATACTAAGTGAACTTTACAGTTGTAATAGGCTGCTTAAGTGGCTGATGTGACACCCTTTCTTTAAAAACAAAACCAAAAACATCCGGCAGATCAGTCTACAAGAATGTTGACTGCATTCTGTTAAAAGACAGAATTTCACATCAGGTACATAGAGCACACCTGTTCTCTTGTCTCTTTTTGACACTAGCTAAACTGCCAACTGGAATAATGATTGTTATGTATTAACTTGAAAAAATATTTTAACAAGATTTCTTCTTTTGTTTCAAAACTGATAAACTTGAGCTTTATCTCTTGCCACCTCTTATTTTTCCTTCCCACTTCAAGAGACTGAACCAAAGCATAATCTAGTTTTAAAAGTTAATCTACACTTGGTATAAAGCATAAATATGCCATTTGCAAAAATTGCTTGCTTCCAAATGAATGTTTGATTATAATGAATGAAAATCTACCCTATGAACTGTAATCTTTGAATTGCCCCAAAAAAGACTGGCTGAAGCTATAAAAGAGAAATGATACTTTGTGATAGCATATGATTGGCTCTCTTGGTAGATTTCTAATTTAGTCCTGTAAGCACCTTACTCAGTTCTGTAATAATGTTACCTCCATACCATTACACAAATGCTTTTTTGTAGTTTTTGAGTCCTTCTTTGTCCCAGTCACGTATACAACCTTGTAATCTGTTGAGTCACCTCTTCAAAGTGATAAAAGTCTCTTATGAATAGACAAAAATAGACGAAAGGTTCTTTGGTGGCCTGGAGAAATTTTGAAACTGAAAGGTTTCAACTTGATTAATAACATACTGATTCAAGTATTCTTTCATCTAATAGGCATTTATTAATGTACAGTTCAGTTGTATTAATGTACCCAGGCACTTTGAAGAGTTCAAAAGAAAGTTCCTGCACTCAAGTAGCACATTGCCCATTATATCTCAATCACACCATGCCACCTATTCATTAGTCAATTGTTAAATAATTAACCACTTTATATTTTTCCCAAAGTACATCTGCAGTTCTTCTCATCTGGCAAACAGGCAAGTGTTTAAAACGATGCCTGGTGTTTGTTCCATGCCAGCATGAAAGGACTCCAAGCACATCTAAGTAGGTCTGTCTTTTCATCATGGGCAGTTTTTTTTTCCTAACACAAAATTAGACTTTAGTTTTGAGAAGAATATTCATAGTAAGATAAATCACAACAAAAATTAAGCTCTATTGCCCCAAGTGGATCAAATGGGAAAGTCTTTTTCAAGAAAAGCTTTTTTTAACTATAAACAGCAAAGCTAAATGGATATTTCATCTACCCCTATTTCTAAATTGTGCTGACCCATTTATTTGCACACTTATATCCTTAAACATCTCATTTGCTGAAAATCCTTACATCTGATGGAGTGTTTCTTAATGATAGATCAAAATGAAGATGTTTTAAACTTAGCAAAATTCCACTTGTTCTTAACACTCTGGTACTCAAACTCAATGAAAAGTGTCCTAAAGAAAGTAAATGAGGTTTGATTGAATTCTCCCTAATTTTGATACCATAACTGCCCCTCTCTTTCCAGTTTGCCTTTCACTTATCGCTACGGTTAATTTTTCAGGCAACAGCCTTCATCATGCCCACAAAGGACCCAAAACCATCTGTGACTGGAATGGCACAGAGAACAGATTCCCATGGGCTTCTTCCCCTTTGTTCTCAAGTGTCCTGGAGTCATGCACACCAATTAGGTCACGCCTTCAGTGTCTTGGTCTTTAAACGTACCCTTTGACAATCAGGTGCTAATGATGAGACATTACTGGAACCAGCGCATAAGTATTGGCGTGTTAGTGTCTGTGCTTCCTAAGCTGGAGGAAGTGATTTCCTTCCCTCTCAGTCCTGTTCAAGTAGATGTCCGTTACTTTTATTCCACCTTTGTTTTGTAAGTTGGTAAAATTTGGGGTAAAGGAAATGATTTCAACTAAGTTTTGAGTTTGGCACAATCATCAATCTTGATAATATTCTTCACACCTTGTAGCAAATCTGCCCTTATCGTAGGAGCCAGTTTTACATTTTTCTCTCTCCTTTGTAGGACTGCAGTGTTACGTTTACAGTCTGTTGGATGGCTTCAGTGTGATAAGACCTTGGTGCCCAAAGACTTTGTTTCTCTTTTGGTACCAGACCCGAGGTCTTTAGAAGGTGGCAAACCACTTACTTATGAAGGCCTATTCTGGTTAATCTGTGCAAACTGGGTGTGTCCATTTGTACGTAGTTGGTCCCACACAACTTTCATTTTTGTTAAGTATTAAGACTTAGAAAGCTAGAATAATACTTCTACAAAGAATTAAAAGTATGTGATAATCTGGTTTTTACTTCTTGTTAGAACCCTGTATTTAAACAAGACTTCTTTTTAAGTGTTATTTTAAAGTCTCAAGTCTTCTGGCATCACCAAACTACCAAATCCAAACCCATGGCATAAAACAGGGCAGTATTTGTGTTCTTAATAATAATAATAATAATAATAAAAGCTTTATGTGTACTCTATAAATATAAATACATAGACAATACTTCCCCTTGAGTTGCACATCAACATATAGCATTGTACATTACAATGAGAAATTGTAACTTAAGGGTATTATATATATAAATACATATATTCCTTTGTAACCTTTATACTGTAAATAAAAGAACTGCTTTTAGACTTGTATTTTTTTCACTTTTTTAATGCTAAAATACTTCCAAACCCACAGGAATATTTCAAGAACAGTACAAAGAACTCCTGTATCCCCTCCACCCAAATTTCCCAATGTTAACATTTGTTCCATTACCCACTCTTGTTGTTTCTAACATGATGCTCTGTCATCCTTAAATCTTGTAGTGTGTACCGGCCAGGACACTCTGGTTCACTGGTACAACACTGGCAGCCAATCCACAGACCTCATTCAAATGGTGCCAATGGTCACAACAATGTCTCCTTTGTCCTCCCAGCACAGGGTCCTGTCCAGAACCATGTGTTGCACTGGGTTGCCATGTCTCATAAGCCCCATCTGAGGCCATTTGTAAGCAGATTTAGGGCAACTCCAAACTTAAAAACTTAGTTTTGGTTCTAGTTCCACCCTGACTTTCTGTGTGACTGGAGCTTAACCATTGGATCAATCTGAGCTTTATGATACTTTTGAGTCACTGGAGAAGAGGGGCTGGTTTCTCAGAATTGTATCAGGAATCAGGGCTCCATATTAGTGTGAGTCACTCACTTTTTTTGATGTCCCAGCAAAATTTTGCCCTGGTCCTACCTCTCCTTTACCTGAACCTAGTTTTTGTTCCTCCTCCTCCACACTGCTCTTGGCCCCCATCCAAGGGTTTCCTAACAAACTGTTAAGAGCCCACTCCTTGGCACGGGCCCCTAGAGTGCTGGAGGCTGTACAGCCTGATTTTACTGGGTTGTATTGGCTGAGCAGAGTTGACTCACTGGTCCAAGCTTGGGTTTACAACAATGCCACATTCTCAGCATGAGTAGAATCCAATCAAGGAAAGTGCTGGGCAAGAAAGCCAATGGAATTGTGCATTTGCAAGTCAATGATTTTCTACCTCAAGTGTGGAGCTGGCAATCTGGTTTCTGCTCTAGTGAGAAAGAACATGAAATTGCTGTTCTGATTCAGAATCATAAAGCCTAGATATGCTCCATATGCCAGCCCACAAAAAACCTAACTTTGGTGCCTTAATTCCCCTTTTCTCTCCTACACTTACTCCCCCATCCCCAGCAATGGCAGCACTACTGCAGAACTGAGGGTTTCTCAGAATCTGTTTTCAGTCATCCAAGGAGAAATCAACAATGGGTGACTGAGTGAGATGGGAAGGCAGTCCTGTTTCCTGCCACCAGAAACAGCTGCTCAGCACAGAGCTTCCTTCAGGAGAGGGAGCTTTCTCTGGAAAGCTCTGCTTTGCCAATGTCTGGATGGCAGGCTCATGAAAGACAGAAGCTAAGCAGGAGGTCCAGGAAAGCTGAGTAGGAAGAACAAAGGGAAGATGAGCACAGCAAGTAGATCTCAACCCCAGCCCTTGCTGTGGGCTGGACTGGGTCCCACTGAATTCAGGAAGACAGGGCCTCCAAAGAGGTGACTCAGTTAAAATGAGGCCATTAGGGTGGGCCTCAGTCCAATCCTTGTAAGAAGAAACTTGGACACACAGAGATCCGGGGTGCATGCGTACAGAGGAAAGACCCTGTAAAACACAGCAAAAGCGTACTTCTCTCCAAGCCTAGGAAAGAGGCCTCAGCAGAAACAACCCTAACACCTTAATCTTGAACTTCTGGCCTCCAGAACTGCAAGAATGTGTGATGATGACCTCTTCATTCCATCTTACCCTCCTGCTCCCACGGTCGCCCCTTGAACTGTGTTATTGCTGAAATAGAGCCATTTCTGAAATCAGTAACTGACACATCCCTGTGTTCTCCCACTGTGACTACCTTTTGGTCCATACAAGTCCACTGACTCTTACCTTCTCCCTATTCACCTTCCACCTTACCCAGCTCCCAGTCCATAGACTACCACTGCAGCACCACACTCGCTGAACCTGGGAGTTCCCTGCTGCTCTGCCTTCATAGCAGCTGCCTGGATGAACCATCTTCCTGCACCTTCTGGACAGCTGAGTCTTGAGGAGAAAAATGCAAGGCAAACTGGTACCTCTGTACACTTACAGAGGTTGCCAACCTTTACAGGCTTGCCCTTAATACTCATTTCTGATTCACTTTAAATTATGTCCAACCATGTTTAACTCTCCTCAAACCCCAGGCCTTCCACTTCTCTCTCTCTCTCTCTCTCTCTCTTTCTCTCAGCAGATTCTCTTTCCTTCTAATTCACTGAGAAAATAAAAGGTACTCTCCCAACTTCTTGCTACGCATCCATCTTCGCTCCTAAAGCCAACCACCCTATTTGATCTCATTCCCACTGATTAGCCTTCTTATGGAGATCCCTTCTATTGGTTTTTTAAACATGCTTATCTTTTCTCCCAGTAACAACTACCAAAAATCTTTCCCTGGGCCCCACAACTTCTGCAGCTATTGCTCTAGGCCTCCTTTCTTTTCCCCAGACATTTTGAGAGGTGTGTCTCCTCAGGGACTGCATTTGCTCATGTCCCCTTCCACAGGGTCCACTGCAGTATGGCTTCTACCTCCATCTGACCAGAACATCTCTGGCTGAGGTCATCGGTGTCCATGTCACAGTCCGCCTTCTCAGCTGCATGAGGTACTGCACTCCCTCTCCTTATTGACACCCCTCCCCTGACTCCTAAGACACCTGGTTGGCTGTCCTACCTGTCCAGCAGTCTTTCTGAGGTTTTGCAGGCTCATCCTCTGGTCAGCCAACAAACCTCCCAGCTCTGTCCCAGGTGCCTGCCTCGCCCACCCTACCCTTCAGTCTTCCCTGGGAGATCTCATCTGCACAGCTTCCATTTCCACCCATACCCAGAGAGGTGCAACTCCAATTGTCATCTTTCTTCTAGTTGCAGATGCATGTATCTAACTGACACATGATGTTTCAACAGTACCTCAAACTCATCATCTTCCTCACTCCCCTCCCCTCCAACCTGGTCTTGGTTCAGAATTCCCCATGTCAGTATCACCACTATCTGTCCAGGTGCTGAAGCCAGCAAACCAGGAATCATCCCTGTCCCCTCCTGCCCTTCACCATACCTCATCTCTATCCATTTCCACATGCATTGATTTGTTTTCCAAAACCTCCGTTCTGTGCACATCTTTCCATGGCCCTCCCAGTCTGAGCTTTCCTTGCTCTCCTGGGCTATGGAAATACTTCAAAGGCAATAGCCACCCCATCCCTGCAATCTGCTCTGCATGCCAGAGCTACAGTCATCCATTCAGAAACAGTTTCTCACTGTTCTTAGGATAAAACCCCAAACCTTTACCATAGCCAAATGTCCTGGCCCCTGCCCAGCTCCCCAGTGTCATTCACAACAGACTTCGACTTGCTTTCTGCTCTCTGGCTATTTGAGCCTTCGTCCAGTTTCTTAAACGCCGTCAGTGGCCTCCTCAGGCCTCAGGGCCTTTGCACAGGCTGTTCATCACCCTGGAGTGCTCATCCTCTCTCCCTGATCCTTCAAACCTCCACTTAAATGGGAGCCTTTCCTGACCCCCTAATTGTGGGCAGGCTGCCTGTGAGAAGCTTACACAGCACATGAGCCTTTACATACGGGCCTCATCACACTTATCCCATAATCTTTCCTAATGAACAGCATCTTTCTCCTCAAACTATGGGCTCCCTTAGAGCCGTTTTGATCATTGTTGAATCCCCAGAAATTAGCAGAGTGCTCAGCACATAGAGGATATCCTGATTAAATATTGCTGGACGAACGAGTGTGAACAACCCACCTGCTATACCGAAGTTCACGGGGGTAAAGTCCCCGGCTTTGGAGGTTTAAGAAAACCACTTTCTAAAGAGAAAAGTATAAGGGTTAATATTTAAAACAAAACTGACTTTAGACCCACCAGCTTCATAATAGAAATCACCATGGACTGAGCCTCCACTGTGTGGTACACTATGTTTACATTAGCTTATTCATTTCCCCAAATGCCAGACAAGGTAGATACCAATTATTAGCATACCCTGTTAAACATCAGGAACCCAAAGCTGTGGGAAATTAGGTTTACTTTGTAAGTTAAACTGTCCTGTAGGGGCTGATGCAATAGAAGCGGGGGTCTAGGACTAGAGCATTGCTACCCAGCCCTGCCTCAGTCCACCCCCACCTCCCCTGCCCTCCTCCTCCCGGCCCCGCCCCTCCTCCCGGCCCCGCCCCGGCCCTAGCTGCGGCTGCCCCCAGGGCGGAGGAGCGGTGCCTGCAGTACCCGCCGTGGCCGCGCGGGGCAGCCTCGCGACTCGGGCCTGGCCGCTCTGGGCCGCGCTGCTCGCTCGCCCTCGGACTCGGCTCCGGCTGCCAGCGGCCGCCCTGCCTGCGCCCAGCTCCAACCCGCCGGGCTCCCCGCACCGGACCCAGCACCTCGGCTCTCCCGGGCCGGACCGAGGCCGCAAGCAGCGCCGCGGGGTGCGGGGCGGACCCAGGAGATGAAATGACAACGTCAACCCTCCAGGTACTCGGCGCGGCTGGGCCCGGCTTGCGGAGGCCGAGAGAGACGCGACGGGGCCTGCGGGCCGGCACCCCGGCGGGCAGCCGGGTGGCCTCCCCAGCGCCTCGGCCTCGCGGTCCCCGCCCCGCCTCCGCCCGTTTCTGTTTTCACGCGCTCGGAGCCAAGGGCCGCCTCCCGCCCCGAACGTGCGGCCCCTGGCCGGGCCGAGCCCTGAGACCGCTACGTGCAGCCCCCGCCCCTCGACCGCCCCGGGCATCGGCCTCACCGGGCCTCCCAGGAGCCGCTCTGGAAGCTCGGGCCCGCGGTCTGACTCCTCGCTCTCCCTCATGCAACTGCCTCCCCTTGAATAAGCCCCCTCTGTTGCTCAGGTTTCCTCTTCTCGGTTAACGACCCTTCATTCATTCCCTAGATCGTGCTGGGTGGGCTGGGGTGGCGCCACCTGGATGCATGACTGACCCATCCGCCAGGTACTGCCAGTCCGGCTGGGCCGGAAAAACATAAACGTGCTCCGGCCTCAGACCTGGGTTTCTTTACGGGCTCTGCCACTCACGAGCATGTGACCTTGGGCTAGTTACTTGCTCTTGGAATTTCGGGTTTCCTGTCAGTAAAATGGGTTAATACTCTAGTAGAGTTGATGTGACAGTGGCTCTAGTTTGAGTAATTCAGGTAAAGCATTCTTAACACAGTATCTTTTACCTAGTAAGTGCTCAGTAAGTGATGGCAGGTAAAGTTGCTTGGGAAGTTAAGCAAGACTTCATGGAAGAAGGGCATTTGGGGGATCAGCAAAGGATGGAAGGATGGGTAGTAATCACATACCTGGAGGTAGAGAAGGGATGGTTACTGTAGGTAGAGGAAAGAGTGGAAACAGGCATGGAATAAGTTGGGGTACTAGCCTAGGAAGTAGCTGGAGGTACAAAGCCAGACCCCACCATCCACCAGCAGGAGGTCTGCCCACCATGGCTTGCAGATTCCCCCTGCCCCATTTTTGTATGGCCTGTGAGCTGATAAGAATAATTTTTCACATTAAAAAAAAAAACAGCTTTATTAAGATAAAACCCACATACCACACAAATCACCTATTTAAAGTGCACAATTCAATGTTTTTAGTATATTTACAGACCTGTTCAACCATCCCTACAGTCACTTTTAGAACATGTAAGTCATCCCAAAAAGAAATCCCACTTCCTTTAGCCATCATCTCCTAAGCCCTCTATACCTCCCCAACCACTAAATCTACTTTTTGTCCCTATGGATTTGCCTATTCGGGGCACCTCAGATAAGTGGAATCATATACTATATGGTCCTTTGTGACTGGCTTCTCTCACTTAACATAATGTCAGAGGTTTTTAAAGAGGCTGAATAAAGAATATTTGTGACATATGAAAATCATGAAATTCAAATTTCAGTATCTATAAATAAAGTTTTATTGGAACACATCCCTGCTCATTTGTTTATGTATTGTCTGTGGCTGCTTCTGGACTACAAAGGCCAAGTAGTTGTTACAGAGATTGTATAGCTAAGAAAGCCTGAAATACCATGGTCCTTTACAGAAAGTTTGCCGGCTCGTCTTCCTCCTCTACCCCTTTCTCTCATCCTCATTCTTTGCTCTGTGTGTTACTAGAGATTCAGCAGCGCTGGCAGTTCGTTTGTCACCTTTCCCTCGTGTTAGGCAAAACTATTCCCTCTCCAAATTGCAACTGAGGTATCTTGCATGTGAAAAACTGTATGTGCTAATGTGTTCTTAGGTACATAATAGAGAATCTAGAAGGAGGGAGGGGATGGGTCTGCTCTGCCACATTGGGGTCAGAGCCTACCTGGAGTATTGTTCTGTGCCCTACCTTTCAAAAGGACAGACCCAAGCAAGAAGGCAAACAGTGAGAATGTCCAAGGAACTGGGGGTGTTTGTTCTGGAGAAGAGAAGGCACTGGGGGTAGGAGCATCCCTTTCACATCTTTTGGGAAAGGCCTTCATGGGTGAGAGAGCAGACAAATAAAGCTTGTGCTTAAGCCAGTCATCCAAGAAGGCTCAGGGCTCCTAGCCATTCTCTGTTTGTAGGTAGAGGAGGGAGCTGACGCTTGAAAATATCCAACAGTGTTACCTTTCATGTCTTCAACCTGGTGAGTTCATTTAACATTGACCTGGCCTAACCTGCCCCAGTCTGTTTTTTAGAGCTATCTGTGTCTTTCTTTCTGAGACTTACTAACTTCCAATGAGGAAGGGCTGCACAAATGCCCAGGCCCTGCCAAGAGCTAGTCAGGAGGCTTATTGTTCACTGTGGGTGGAACTGTATGTATACAGCGGGATCTGCCTGCTTGGTGTCTAGTGCTGTATCAGCTTGAGGAGAATAATTCTGGAAACACTTCCTGGGTTGGTGAAGCCATGGTTTCTAAAAGTGGGTATGTAGGTGTGGGGCAGCTGCCTGAAAGATCCAGCCTACCTGACATTCCAGTCTAGTACACAGGAATACAGGATGTATGAGATTCACAAAGACCCTCTCATAGAGTTCTTAGAAGGTTCCAGATGCCCATTCCCCTGAGTTGGTAGCACATATATGCCTCTAGAATAAGCAAGCTTACTGGCAATGTCTCTCTTCCTCCCAGAGCTACTGATGTATTGACTCATGTGGCTAAGCATCCCTTCCCTAGGTATCAACTTTAGGAAACTATCTTCTCAGCCTCAAGAAGCAAGTAGGGCTGGTAGAAGGAAGTAGTGATCCCTTTAAGTCCATCTCGTAAAACCCAGGTCAGTGAGGGACTTTCTTAGCCTACTGGCTCTTTTCTGGTGCTCAAGGTTAAGTACGGTCTCTGGTTTCCATGCTGAGCAACACAGAAATCGGTTGGTTCTGGTGTTTCCCCTGTTCCAGGCTCTGCATCCAGGTTCATTTCTCTTTCCCTTGCAGCATGGAATAGAAAGTGAACTCTGCCTTTGGGTCCTAGAGAGAGCTGATCCCGTTTCCACAGCTGAAATCCAGAGGGAAGACTGAGAAGGAGGTTGCTTTTAACTGTATGAGTGTATTGTGAAGAGGGATGGCTGACTTCGAAAGCTTCCTTTTAAGGCCTTTCTAGTTGATGTTAGAAAAGTAGGTAGATGTAATGGTCTGCAACTGACAAATCCACAGGTCTGGCTTATATCTCATCTGTGATTTCCTGCAGCTTGGGCCCCAGAGGGCTTTCTGGATCTCTTGAGAAGCACTCAGTTATTTGCTTTGCCTTTCCAGAAAGCCATCGATCTGGTGACAAAAGCCACAGAAGAGGATAAAGCCAAGAATTACGAGGAGGCGCTCCGGCTCTATCAGCATGCTGTGGAGTATTTCCTACACGCTATCAAATGTGAGTCACACACAGGGTCCTCCTGGCCACAGAGCCTCTGTGAGAGGAGAGGGCACACCCTGTCTGGTTCCCCTTTTGCAGATGAGGCACACAGTGACAAGGCCAAGGAGAGCATCCGAGCCAAGTGCATGCAGTACCTAGACCGGGCTGAGAAGCTGAAGGATTATTTACGAAGCAAAGAGAAGCACAGCAAGAAGCCAGTCAGAGAGTCTCAGAGTGAAAGCAAGGGGTGAGTGCAGAGGGCGGGGCGCTGGGCCGGGCCACAGCGCGTGCCCCCTGCCTGTGTCCCTGTCGTTCTCCCTGCTGGTCCCAGGGCACCTTCCTTTTAGGGAGTCCTGCTCATGCTAGCTGCTGTTGTGAGGCACTTTACGGAACCCTTCCACGTGTGATACCTCATTGCGTCTGCACAGAAAAGCCCTGGGTGGGATGAGGAGCCAGTGTGAGGTTATGAGCTTGGGACTCTGCAGCCAGACTCCAGCAGTATAGCCCAGCTCTGCCCCTCGCTAGCCTTGTGGGCCTGGACAAGTGCCATGGCAGCCCTGTGCTGCCAGGCTCCTCGTCTGCAGGAGAAAGATAATGGGACTTGCCTTAGTGTTATTCTAGGGGCAAACAAGGTGATGCGGTCACACCCTGAGAATACAGCTTGGTGCTCAGTATGGGTCACATGAATGTCAGCGGCTGCTGTCATCAGAGCCATCGTCTTCATCTGACAGATGAGGCAGCGGACTCAGGTTCAGAGATAGCCCAGGTCACAGAGCTGGTACTTGCTGGTGTCTGGACCCACCCCCAGGGTCTCTGTTTCTGACTCCAAAGGCTAGTGTTCCCTCTGCAGCCGCTCTCCTCACATCTGTATTTCGCCCACCATGGAGATTCCGGTTAGCTGAGCACAAAGGCCAGGGGTGTCCTGGAGGTGGAGGTGGGGGGTGGTCCTGAGCAGGAGGGCTGCAGAGAGGATTCCCCAGCGTGGGGGACACACCTAGGAAGGCAGGAGGATGATGGCATAGCACTTCAATCTGGACGGTGACTGTGCTCCTTTCCCAGCTGCTCCCTTCTAGACTTAAACTTTACCTCTTCTCCAAGTCGCAGGCACTTGGTGGGTTCTGAGTCTGTATGAAAGGCCAGGGACAGCTCCAGGTGCTTGTGCAGCTACTTCTGAAGTCTGGCCAAAGCACATGTCCCTCACCAGCCTTCTTGAGAGGGCACGCATCTCTGTTCTTACTCCCTCGGTGAAGAAACTAGGGTGGGCCGTGGGAACACTGCCTGGGGGATCCCAGAGGAGTGCTGATGACGTGCGGCCTGCGTGTGCCTGAGGAACGCCCTTCGGGACAGTGGCCTGTCACCACCATGCTGGCCTCACTCCAAGGGCCTCCTTGCAACTGCCTGCTGCTATAGCCTGTCATCTCTGTCTGCTTCCCCAGCAGTGACAGTGACAGCGAAGGGGATAACCCAGAGAAAAAGAAATTGCAAGAGCAGCTGATGGGTAAGAGGCTCGAAGCACTGTGGCGATGGGAGGGGGCATGGTGAGGGCCGCCTGGAGGGCTGGCTCCGCCTCACTGGCCGGGCTCTGGGGCGAAGGCTCTGCTTGCCTCTTGCAGGTGCTGTTGTGATAGAGAAGCCCAACATTCGGTGGAATGATGTGGCGGGGCTGGAGGGGGCCAAGGAGGCCCTCAAAGAAGCTGTAATTTTGCCAATTAAATTCCCACACTTGTTCACAGGTAAGCGTTGAGCCACTTACGGCCCGGATGTGAAAATACCAGGCTTGGGAGGGAGCCGGCTTGGGGCTCCTAATGTGCAGGTGGAAGCTTAGCTCCCTCTGTGCACAGTGGGCACAGGCTGGCCTTCCTCGTGCATTCTTGGTCGGGAGGGGCTCCAGGGTCTGCTCATCATGGTCAACATGTCAGAAACACCTTTCTAAGTAGGACTTTGACTTGACCATCCCGTGGGCAGGCAGGGTCAGCAGTGTCACTCTGCAAGGCCATAGGGGTCCTAAGACAAGGCTAGGACCAAGCTATGGGCAGGCAGTTTAGTTCCCTTTACTCTTTTGCTCCTAGAATCAGTTGTCTTGTAGACCTTTTCATTCCTGACTATATTTACAGTGACTAAGGCCCCTCTTCTCTTCTGTCTCCTGTCCCTAGTCAGGAGAAAGCTCACTTCAGCTTGTTCTGTCGTATAGGCAAGCGCACCCCTTGGCGAGGGATACTGCTTTTCGGACCCCCCGGCACAGGGAAGTCCTACCTGGCCAAAGCGGTGGCAACAGAGGCCAGCAACTCCACCTTCTTCTCTGTGTCATCCTCAGACTTGATGTCTAAGTGGTTGGGAGAGAGTGAGAAGTAAGTCAGCTGCCTGGCCTGGCTCTGCCGGCAGCCCTTGCCCCAGGAGTCACCTCCCCTGAAGCCACTGTCGGGTGTCAGAGAGAAGTAGCCAGCAGAGGGGTATCTTGCTAGCTTACTAGGGGGGCATGGTCCTGACAGAGTCAGCTGCAGTTGGAAGGGGACTTGGGAGGGATGAGTCCTCATGAGGGGAGGAGACAGGCACTCACAATAACGGGAGTCAGGTAGTGGGCTTATTCCCCACACCGGCTTCCCTTCTGCAGATGACACTGAGGCTGAGGGGAGGGGAAGGGACTTCTCCTAAGTCCAGAGCTAATGAACGGGGCTGCCAGGACTGGAACCTGTCACCACAGCTGGCTTTCCCCTGGGCACAGTGCTGCAGAGGGTTTGTTACCCCACTGACGGAAGTCCAGGCATGCCTGGAGTCCTGACCACCCCTCGGGAAGGGCAAGAGGAGAGAAGTGGCAGCTGGGACCCTGGCTGGGCATGTGGGTGGGTCCCGATGGCAATCCCCCCGCACCTTCACAGACTGGTCAAGAACCTGTTCGAGCTGGCTCGGCAGCACAAGCCCTCCATCATCTTCATTGACGAGGTGGATTCCCTCTGTGGATCCCGCAATGAAAACGAGAGTGAGGCTGCTCGGAGGATCAAAACGGAGTTCTTGGTCCAGATGCAGGGTGTGAGCAAGTCCCGGTCCCGCCCTGGTTCTCATTTCACCTAAAGCTAGCCTTGGGCTTCACTGTTTTGCTATGAGTGGGTTTAATCCTCCTGAGGTGAGAGGAATATATGAGAAGCAGCTCTGAGCTCCATCTCCTCAGGCCCCTGGTTACAGAGGTTCCTGCGACCTTTGCCTGGTGCCTGTGCCAAGGCAGGCAGGGCTGCAGGGCTCTCTTGGCCCAGTGGGGCTGGCTGGGACCTTGCACGGGGGCAGCGCCAGTTCAGGACACACACAGCCACTGAGGTCCTCCCCACGGGTTCTGACTGATCCCTACCGGTGTCCTGAGTCAGCGCCTGTTTCCCTTGCTCACAGGGGTGGGGAACAACAACGATGGGACTCTGGTTCTCGGCGCCACAAACATCCCGTGGGTGTTGGACTCGGCCATTAGGAGGAGGTGAGTCTTCCCCAGTAGGAGCTGGGGGCTGTGGTCTTTCTCTAGTTGTGGCCAACCTGATGCTGGCTGCTGTGCATGCAGCCTGACCCCCTTTCCCTGGAGGCTTCTCTGTGGCTGCGTGGTGAGCAGAGCCCTGAATGAAGGCGTCTTTGGAGGGCCCCGGCACCCCCCACCATGAAGATGTTCCACCATCCACTCTCAAGTCCCACCGTGTGCTTGGCTCTCTAGGTTTGAAAAGCGCATTTACATCCCATTGCCAGAGGAGGCTGCCCGTGCCCAGATGTTCCGATTGCATCTGGGAAGCACTCCCCACAACCTCACAGATGCCAACATCCACGAGCTGGCCCGGAAGACAGAAGGCTACTCAGGAGCAGACATCAGCGTTATCGTGCGGGATTCCCTCATGCAGCCCGTTAGAAAAGTACAGTCAGCGACACACTTCAAAAAGGTGAGTGGGCTGGCAAGGCCTTGCTTAGAAGGTGTTACAGGAAAAGGGGCATTGGTTTTCTGGGCCAGCTCCTTGACTGCTCAGGCGACACATCCTGGGGGTCTTGGGGAACCAAGGGCAAGTGCAGAGTGAGCCTCTGGCTCCAGGGCAGGGGCCTCACTGCTCTGCCCTTCCCTGCAGTTCTGTGTAGAGTGTGACCATCTGAGATTGTGTGATGCTAAATGACATGGCCCATGCCAGGTACCTCCCGCCCCACAGTCAGCTCTGTGCTGCTGTACGTGGCGGCCCCTACTCAGTGTCTGAGAAGTGGTGGGGATGAGTCGCACTGTAAGGAGCTCTGTTCATGCAAATCTCGGACCAGTGTCCAGCCAGGGTCCTACTAAGCACCTGGCACTGTTCTAGGTGCTGGGGAGATATTCATAACTGAGCAGACAAAAATCCCTGCTGTCCGGGAGCCTCCCTTCCAGTGGGGAAGGTAGACAACAAGCAAAATTAAGACTTGTTTCTTAGAGGGTGGTGAGGGGGAAGGCAGAGGAGGGAGGGAGGCCTGGTGTTCCCAAAGGCTGGAGGGCGTAGGCAGGCTGCGCTCTGAAAGGACAGGCCACACTGGTGACAGGCGAGTCGGGAGATGAGGGAACGTAGTTTCGGGGGAATGCTGCCGATGGAGCAGGCTTCAGTTGAAGAAAGAGTTTTGATGTCACTGCATTCATGGTAAGATTTGGAGTTAATGAGAAAGAGGAAGATACCAGGCATTTGGGCCACCAGACTGGTATTCCGGGGAACAGAGGCTGGAATGTCATGCTGTTCACAAACCTCTGAAATCAGGCTTTGAGCCACTTTGACTACCCAGCTCGAGAGTTTTGAAGGAGCCCATCCCTCAGACTGATGCCCCAGAAACCCAGGCTTTCGTTCATGCCTTACCATGACTTCTCCTCAGGACTCAGGATGCTGAGGCCTTCTACCCCTTCCCCAGACATCAGCGGCAACCCCGCTGGCCAGACAAACTCGTGTTTGGTTTTAGGTCTGTGGCCCTTCCCGCACCAACCCTAGCATTATGATCGATGACCTCCTGACCCCGTGCTCACCAGGGGACCCAGGAGCCATGGAAATGACTTGGATGGATGTCCCGAGTGACAAACTCTTAGAGCCTGTGGTTTGCATGGTAAGTGGCCAGCTGGGAGAGGGACTGCACAGAGCCCAGAACATTGGGGGTTTGGGTCCAAGAGTAAAAGTAAGGTTCTCACCTTCTCTGTCCTGGGCTGTTGTGGACCAGCCTGAATGGAGAATGGCCTTTGGGGCTTTGGGTGGTTGGGGCTCCTGCCATTAGACTCGGTAGGGGCCAAGGACAGAGGCTGTAGCATTAGTATTTTATTTTCTTCAGCACGAAGGGTACAGGCCAGCTGACGTGACTACACCATTCCATGGATCTGGCTTGTTTTGTGCACAGAAGGAACCATTGAATGTCTGTCAGCACAGCTGGATTTTGTGAAGTTGTGCAGGCAGCCTGTCACTTGATGAGTCTTCCTTCTCCTCACCCTCGTCTTGCTGCTGGTCCTGCCCCTTGTGTGTGCAGGGGTCCGCCATTGTGGCTGGTGTGGAGGATGTGCCCTTACAGCTTCTCACAGGAGTTAAGAGATGTTGGGAGCTTAGACTCGCTCAGACTGGAAGTAGGCCCCTCTGGAAATGACATGAGCTGCCTCGGAGGGAAGAGTGAGGAGGCATTTGGGCAGAAGCCGGGCAGCCAGGGGGAGGCCTGCATTCAGGGCTGGGCAGTGACCATGAAAGCAGGCTCTTCCGGCCCTAGACTGCACAGGTTTGCGACACGGGGAGACTGAAGGCCTGGAGCCCGGCTCCTCAGCTGCGTGCCCTTGTCTTTGCAGTCGGACATGCTCCGGTCTTTGGCCACCACTCGGCCCACTGTGAATGCAGAGGACCTCCTGAAAGTGAAGAAATTCACAGAGGACTTTGGACAGGAGAGTTAAAATCCTCACTCGGGTGATGGTGAAGGTGGGAGGCTGGTTGGGGTAAATCCATGGCACTTCCCATGTCAGTGGCCACACAGGGCTCCAGGGCTCATCCTAAAGTCACTGTATTGTCCCCTGGCTCTCTGGCCATCAGCTGGGGAGCAGGAAGGAATGGCCTCCCTGGCCACAAAGACGCAGAAGCACATTCGGCACCCAGTGGATTACTGGCTCTTCCTACTTCCTCTTCTTCTGGATGCTCGCCAGCTCCTTGTCTCCTGCCCCTCTGTGCGTTTTTTTAAAATCTTTTGTTCACCTAAATTAATGCTGCTTGGATTTTGTCTTCTTTATAGAGTTAAAATCTCCCAGAAGTGTCACGGAGTTGGGGCAGCGGCGCTCTGGGGTCGGTACAGCCGACCTTCAGATGCGCTTGCCAGCCCCTGCTCCCCACTCCTCCTAGGCCTGTTCCTTGTGAACTAACGGCTGATGCCCTGGGGCCCCAGCCTGAGCTCTGCCTGCTCAGGCCAAGAGTGAAGCCAAACCAGTCCCACCCTCCAAGGTCAGCATCCTGGGCCCTGTGTCCTCCCTGCAGGAGGAGAGGATGGTTTTTGTGAGCACAAAGCTGTGGAGATCAGCACGAGTGAGGATCACTGCCGTGTGGATCGGTCAGGCAGGTTTCCCTGCTCCTGTTCTTCCTTCTGAATGTGAGAACACAGCCCAGCCGCTGCCCCTGGCTCCCCCCCTGGAAACAGGCTAATAAATCCTTCTCCCCTCTGGAGCCACCTGAGTGATGTCATCTTTGACTCTTGTTTGAGGCTCTTTGAAGGCCCTGCTTACTTCTAAAAGAAAGACCCTCCAGTTTTCTGCTGTCTTCTCTCAGCAGAGGGGGCAGTGAGTAGGAATGGAGCCGACTGCTGCACTGCCCAGGCCTGTCCTCGCCAGGTTCTCCAGTCCCCACCCCCCACACGAGGCTGTGGAATTGTGGTCAGGAGTGTCTGAGGGATCCGGACAGTTCTTTGTGTTTGTCAGCCTTCTGGTCAGAGGCTGCAAACTGGGAGGCCAGACATGGCCTGCAGCTATATTTGGTCTGGTCTGATGCTAACATTTATAGATCAAGAGAGTTGATGGAAAAAGTAAGATTTCTGGCTTTTGGAAACTTACATTAGGTAATGCTGGGCCTTCTCCCTGTGAGGCAGCCTGCTAGCTGCACCTGAGCCGGGGCTGCCCTGTGCAGGAGCAGGACATGCTCTCCAGCTCATCCATCCCCACATGGACTGCTTCACTCTTCTGTGTTGCCTGCCCAGCCTGTGGCCATTTGAATTCATGGCTCCTGATCATGAGACACCCAAGGTTCCCGAGCTGGCAGCCATGGAAATGCTGTTCGACGGGAAGCAGAGCATCCTGTGTACACATGAATACACAGAAAAGGCCTGGCATCAGGGTGTTCTACCCCTCCTCCCTCTCTCAAAACTGGTATTATTCCTCTGTATCTAACCTGAATGTCCAGAACTGATTACGTGAACTGTCAGATCATGTTAGCCTTGCACAGTGGTGTGCCTGTGGATGTCGTATGAAATGAGCAAAATTGTGATTGGTTCCTGGAAGGCTGCAGCCCTAAACTCCTCTCCAGGGCTGGTGGGCCAGACCCCTCTCCTCACTTGGGGTAGCAGAGGGCCGGACGGCCAGATGCAGCTGTGGCTGGGATCTGTCACTCGGGTTGCCGTAGTCATTGGTTAGTTTTGTGCTCTCAGCCACTACTACCGTTTATAAAGGCTGCACTAGAAGCCAGGATAGGACACTACCCCATGCCCATAGACATTTCACTTCAGCTGGTTGGGTTTTCTTACTCCACCTCGTTACCTTTACTTGAATCAGAGGATCCTTTTGTTTTGTTTTTAACCTCCTTCCTCATTTCTACTGCTTAAACACTGTGACAAGTCATGGGGATTAACAAGCCTCAGGGCTGCCGTGGTGCATCCTCGCAGCTCGTCAGCTTTCACAGACAGCTCTCTCCAGCACCACCGACAGGGCGAATGAGTGTCCCTCACATCTGAGACGGAACTAACTGAGGCCAATGCGTGGTCACACCATCAATGTTAAACAGGGCTAATAAGTGTGGAGTAATTTCCTTCCCTAAGTGCTTACTCTGAAGTTCACTCTTCTCTACCTGAGAATTCTGTTCTAACCTTTCAGCCTACATTGGTTTTCACTTAGGTAGTTACCTTCCAAAACCTTCACTAGCTCAAGATGTTGATTTGTTTGTATGGTTTTTGTGGCTGACAGAGCTGCCTGAGGTGGAGAATTTCTTTATCAGAAATGCAAGGATTTGTTGACTGTGGGCTGCACTATGTACTTGTCCTTCCCCCGTAGTTAAAACAGTAAGTCTCATACACTGTCAGCAATGAAGATAGTCTCAAGCTTTCTCTGAGCAATCACTGCACAATCATTTACTCTTGGGATTCCAGGCCAGGAAGCTGCAAACAAATGATCTACATTCCAAAGGTATCACTAAGGACTATTAACCTCAGGCACTGTAAGGAAGCATCAGAATATTCTGATGTCACCCTGCCGGAGCCTCTGAACATCATCCAAGGGAAAGGAGGCTCACTGCATTTTAATCTTCATAAAGATCCATGTTTCCAGGATAATTGGGAGTTTTCTACAGACTTCCCCAAAGACTAGGTCTCCTAACTTCTGTTGGGGCAGTGCTGTTCCTGTCCAAAGTTTAATGCATAGAGAGACAACTAACTTTTCCTTGGCCTCAGGGGCCCCCAGACAGCCTGTTCAGAGAAAGCCATAGGAAAGAATGGGTCTTTCCTGGGTTGGTTTAATTAACTGCTTTTTAAAACATTTTCTCTAAACAATTTACTGGACTTCTTACTATATGGGTACTTGGATTTTGGGGACTTTGGTAAGAGTATCTGCATGCAAAAGTCAACATAAAAATGAGGTAAGACCAGTACCTAAAGAAACAAGTTCCTTCACCTCTTGTCAAAGCTCTGAGTGTATCTTAAGGATAATCATTGGTCAGCATGATGCTAACTTATTTTTCCAAAATAAGTCTGGTCCCCAGCCCAAGTTCTGCTTTCCATTTCTATTCTGACAGGAAGAGGCTCATTGCTCCCCTTCAACTATCACCCCTCCCCTAGCCCTGCTCCATGGCCTCCAGCCAAAGAATAGGCCAAGTACCAGCTGCCCAAAAGGTCTCAGCAGAGAAATCTTCCCCAAATCTGTTAAAGGCGTAAGGCAAAAGGTGAAAACCAAAGTGTATCTTAACCTGTTAAAATGTGTGGTACTCATTTTCATTAATATTGTCATTAAACACTTCCATGAACTGGGGCCATTCTGCCCTGTGTTCTACTTCCATAAGCAAACTGGTGTACAAGGCAAAGAAGGATGCAGGAAAGACACACACAAGCCCTTTGTAAAAATAAGAACTTGGCAAAGGTCAACCGTAGCTTTAGCCAGCATTTTTAAACACAGCTTTCAGATATTTTGGGACTACACCATTATCATATCTTGGCTTTGAATAGATTACATGGTCTCATGAAATCATGTCTACTGAGAGTGATTATTTACTTGCCCCACTTACTTCCATATAAAATCATCAGGCAATGTCCATGCCTTTAGGGGAGTTAATTTTCAAAGGCAATATTTTGTCCACAGCTGATTTCAGGGCAAATATTTTTAACATCCTCCAGGGTGGTTCGGCAGTTCGCTGTTTTCTGTCAGAGCTGGGCCAAGGCCAAGTTGATGCCAAGTGAGACGTGCTCAGCCCAAAGCCAGTGTTTGTGTTTTGGTTTTCAGAATCTTCAGATGCAGCAGAAAAGGTCTAATCATTCACTTCCATCCAGTGGACGTTAGTAAATGTCTTGCTGTCCATTTTGTCAATGAACAGGCAACCCTGCAAGTGGTCCATCTCATGCTGGATGACGCGGGCTGCCCATCCACTCGCCTGCCACACCATGTGCTCTCCTCTAGGGTCCAGCCCTGCAAGTGAAGTTACAGCCTGGGTAAGGACATGCTGCACTGCATCATTTTCAACCTCTTGCCTTTTCCCTGGCCCTGGCCGTTTCTGTTTACAAGAGGTAACATCAGAAGGGAATGTAGACAGCAGCCTCTATCCTTCCTAGCAAAGATATCTTAACTCTGCCCATTACCCAAGTAGTGAACCTGGTTCCCAACTCTTGACAGGTTGCTGGGTGTAGTCTGGGGCTGCGATGAGAAATGAGGTGCTGCCCTTCTGATACTCCTCCCACCTCTATAGTAATCATGTTTGCTTTCGATTCCTAAACAGAGTACTTCAGCTTGGTATAATACAAAATAATGGGATACCATTGACTTTCTGGCCCTAGTGGCTTGCTGAAGAGGAACAATCATCCTAGCCCCAGCGAAGAACCACACTCCACAAAACATTCTGTGGTATGACAGATCGGGAATGGCTATCCCCTGTGTTGTACAAAGCTGGGTCCCATTTGTCCTACTCCCACCATGACAGATCTAACTGGGGAGAAGGGTATGTGTATGAGAGACCCAGGAGGAGCGAATGGGAATAGAGCAGAGGACCGAGTGCGAGGTACAAGGCCATCCTTCCAACCGCCGTGCCTCACTTGAGCTGGCTCTCACAGGAAGGAGCCTTCGGCCCCATCCCATTCTGTCAGTCCTCCATCCTGTCCATACCCGGATCCTGCCCTTCGTTGACACGGGGAGGCTCCGCACATCGATGTGTCTGCAATTCAACTGGAGCTTTGCGAAAACTAGTGGGATGCAAGGCCGCCGCCCCCACTGGCGGGAGAGACACACGCGCTTACCCAGCCACCTCAGGGCCCCTCACCTGAGATCTGCACGGCCTGGAAGCGGGGCACGCAGGCCAGGAAGCCGGCGACACTCTCGCAGCCCTCAGCGAAGGTGACCAGGCGGCTGTCCAGCACCCGCAGGCTGGGGTTCACAAACACGCGCAGAGGGAAGGGCTCCATCTGGCGGGCCTCGCGCAGGCGCGGCGCGCAGGCGCCGCAGAGAGCCTCTGGGAGCTCCAGGGCCAGCACCTGCAGCGGCACCCCGAGCTGCGGCGCACTCAGGCCCACGCAGCGCCGGCGCCGCATCACCTCCACCAGCCGCTGCACCAGCCGCTGCACCTCGGGCCCCGCCAGCTGCGCGGGTTCTACCGGGGCCGCCACGGTCCTCAGCACCGGGTCCCCGACCTGGCACACGCGTGGGTAGGGTGGCTTGGGCGCTCCCCGCACCAGACGCCGCATGTAGCGCCAGTAGGAACGCCGGAGCGCCGGGCCCCCGAGGTCTTCTGGGGCGGACGTGGACCTGTAGGCCCGGGCGCCGCCGCCGCCTGCCCCTTCCCACCACAGCAGGGCTGGCCCCGTGCGGCGAGGTACCCGCGCCAGCAGCAGCCCGCCCCGCAGCCAGCCCATGGTGCGCCCGGCCGAGCAGGCCGCTCGCCAGCACGCGTCCCTCCCCAGCTCCTGTAGCCGATCGCTCCCTCCGCAGAGGACGCCGGGAAGCGTAGTCCTGCGTCGTCTGAGAGCTCCGACGCTACCAGTGAAGCCCACCTCTTGGTGACGCCAATCACCTTTATTAATTCCATTTCTTATTGTATAATCAACCATTTACAAGAGTGGCGGTAAGTGCCCCCGTTAATTCACTCTCAAATGCCTTCGCAGCCTCTCCCCTGGGACTACCCGGTGCTTTCCGAGGCGAGGCAACAGCCGGGCAGCCCCTTCCCTCGCTTGGGTGAGGCCCCGGCCGCCTGGCCCTAGGCCCGCGCCGGTTCCGGCAGCAGGGACCGCCTGTTAAGCGTCTGCAGGAGGCACAGCGGTCGGCCACGGCATCACTGATTCAGCCTGCTTTTGCCCACCCTCTGGGAAAGGCGGACTGACTGGCTGGAGGCTTGGCTCCTGGGCGGGGGCTTCTGGTGCTGGAGCTGTGAGCTCGGGCACTTGCTCCTTTTCATCTAGACAGAACACGGCCTCTCTGTTCGGCAGGAGAAAGGCGAGAGGCCCCTGGACGACGCCAATGTTCACATGCCCAAGGTTTCCGTACTTGGAGAGCTGAGTGGGTGGAATGCCTGACACAGACCGGAAGAAAAGTGACAGAGAAAAGACGCTTAATAAATTCAAATATTTAAGTGTCACAGGAGGAAAAGAAACACTAAGAGGAACTACCAGATACAATTACCGTATTTCAATATAGTAAAAGGCATCTTTGTGATATGGAACAGGAAGCTATTCTGTAAAGTAAGGCTTTGAACATAATCCAGAACAGCACAGTGTGGGGCAGACAGGTAAGAGCCAAGACAACCTCAACAGGCACTGGCTTCCCTGTGACAGGCCCAAAGGGCAAGCTGGGGGGAAGGTGGCAACCAGCCACTCTGTGCTGGTGTGATCACTGGCCCACTGCTCTTTGGGAAGCTGTGCCTCCCCCGTCCTCAGCGCAGAGCAAGTGGGCACAGGGAAGTGAAGGCGAATGGGGAAAAATTTAAACTTTAAAAACACCTCTGCACATTTCATATAATGGAATCATACAACATGTAGTTCCTGTATGACTGGCTCTTTCCATTTAACCTGATATTACACATATTGTATGATTCCATTTATACAAAATGTCCAGAAAAAGCAAACCCATTGCAACACCAAGTAGATTAGTGGTTGTCGGGGGCTAACGGTGGGATCAGAGAGTGATTACAATAGGCATGAGGGATTTTTCTAGGGCTTTGGAAATGTTCTAAAAATAGATGGTGGTAATGGTTGTACCCTTCTGTACATTTACTAAAAAGCACTGAATTTTACAAGTGGGTGAATTACTTAGCATATGATTATATCAACAGTTTTAAGGATCTTCTCCTTTCTCTTACCTAAGGTCTGTGCTATCTGAGCTGGAGGAAAAAGGACTTGGAGACAGCGATTTAAATAAGGAACAAGGTCTTCCAGGAAGACAGTGCAGAACTGGACAAAGAGCTCTTGCTCCCCACTGCTAAAGGCAGCCTCTTCAGCACGATGGAAGGCCAGGATTATTTTGGTTACCTAAGAGACAAGGACACCATCAATCACTGGGATAGTCTACCATCATCAGCAGTGCACAAGACTAAGCACAAATGTGCAGCCCTCAAGTTTCCATGAAGAAAGTTGCTCTAAACCGTACATTACTATCTTGTTTATATTTCAGAATTGTGGATTGTGGTCACTCTTCATTGATGTATTTCTGACCCAATGTGTTTCATTACTGGCACAGTTTCCAGTTCCCCTGAAAGAGCATCATTAAACTGTAAAGGGAATACACAGACCAGATAGACCAGAACTACATTAGATCCAGGAAAATTAGGCAAAACCATATGACACTTTTACTGAGTGTGGTCTTTGACTAGACAACTAGAAAATTGTAAAGGACAAAGAAAACTGAGCTGGGAAAGAATTTCCATATGGGAATAACAAAACAGCCTAGCTGACATTACAGCCCAGTCTCACAGAGACAAGGTTAAGAACATACACTCTGGTGCTAGACTTCCTGGCTCAAGTCTTACTTGTGCTACTTACTGGTTCTGTGACTTCCAAGTGATTACTTAAGCACTCTGTGCTCTCTGTGTCTCAGCTTCCCATCTATAAAGTAGGGCCAGCAACAGGATCTACCTCATGGGGTTGTGAGGATCAAGTCTTACTCTGTATGATGAATGCTAGCTGGCATGGAGTAAGTTCTATATAAATATTAGCTGATTACTATTACCTGAATTTCATTGAGCCTAAAAAGCTTCAATGCTCATGCTTTCTTGCTCTTATAAGAGGACATCAACAGTAAGATTTTATGCAACCATGTCACAACTACCACCTGGCTGACAGCAATTATAAGATGCCATCAATTTAAGAAGCATCCCAGTATCTAAAGGTTTAAATGTGTAAAAGTTGTGCGCCATACTAGGATATTAGTAGTACTAGCAGTATTTTGTTAAGTAGAATCGTTAAGATGGTTCTTGTGATTCCCACCCCGTAGTATCCACTCCTTTGTGTAATCCCCTTCCCTTGAGTGCAGGCAGAACTGGGGCTTGTATCTAACCAACAGAATAAAGCAAAGGTGAAGGACTTTCCAGATGTAATTAAAGTCCCAACTTGACAGCTGACTTTTAACTAATCAAAAGGGCTAATATCCTGGGTGGCCTAACTTGATCAGGTGAGCTTTATAAAAGAGGAGAGAGGACTTTCCTAAAGGAAGAGGCTTATACAGGAGAGATGCTCTCCCATGGACCCTGAGAATCAAAAAGCCGCACTGAACAGCCTATGGAGTGGTGTGGCCTTTATGAACCTAGGGCCTCAGTGCTACAACTGCAAGGAACAGAAATCTGCTAACATGAATGAGCTTGAAAGCAACCAAGTTCCAGATGAGACTGCAGCCTGGCCAACACCTTGACTGCATCTTGTGAGATCCTAAGCAGGGGACCCAGTTATGATGTGCTTGGGAGATGACAAATGTATGTTGTTTTAAGTTGCTATGTTTGTGGGAGTGTTAATGCAACAACAGAAAACAAATACACTACTGAATCATTACTATAGGTGAGCTACTTCATGGATTGTTCTAGGTCCCATGAAAGGGGACTAATCTCAACTGAAAAACTTCAAAAACTACACTAAACCTAAGTCAGCAGATACCACCGTCACATGGACCAATTTATTACAAAAGTCTGGCTGCCTGTTTACAAAGCCCCAGTAGAAAGCCAACAGGGTGTGCTTACCTTGGCAAGGGCATCCTCCAGGGTCCCTGTCACATCCTGTGCCAGGGCCACAGGGCAACAGAGACGCAGATCATTGAAGGCGACCAGAATATTGTTGAGGAAGCAGGCAAGGGGTGGGAAGTCCAAGAGCACCATGGGTGGCTGTAGGGTCCCAGGCTGAGTGACTGGCATAGCAGCAGGCAAGTTACTGCTGCCCAGGATGACTGGAGCCGAGATGAGGGTATAGGAGTTCATTTCATCCTGGAACTTCTCCACTCCTTCCTGAATTGCTTTCTTGAAAGTGCTGATGGCCACTTGCTGGAAAACAGGAGCCAACTGGCCCCGGAAATCAGCCCCCACCCGGCTGAAGGAGAGCCCAAAGTACATGCACTGGCCCAGCAGAGAGTCCAGGCGGCCCCCTGTGCCCCGGTGAAGGTTGGTCTCCAGCACCTGTAGGAACTGTGAGACTTTCTGCAGCACCCAGCCATGGAAGATGGCACCCTCGTTCACAGTGTGCTCCCCGATGGCAGGGGGCAGCAACGGGTCCTCATCTGAGAAGATGGCACGGTACTGGGTGATGATATCAAACAGATGGACACGGCAAGCCTCAATGGTTTTTGTGATGTGGAAATAGGGATCATCATTGGGAATGGCAGTCAGGATGGAACGGAGCCAAGCATCTCGGGCCTGAAGAAACTTTACTCTGAGCTCGGCCTCAGTGAAGACATCCATACGCCGCAAGAAGCCAATGACACGGAGGCAGGCAGGGAGCTGGATGTGGGTCCTCAGTTGCTGGATGAGCTGGCTCAGCATCAGCTGCATGGCCTGGCGCACCTCACTTACAATGCCCTGGCAACACAGGGGTGAGTCACACCATGCTGCAGACACATTCCTTGGAACCCATTCCACTGAGCCTGAGTACTGCAGACCAACATTCCACTGCTTTCCTGACATATAAAGTAGATTTCCTAAAGCTGACAGGTACGGGTTCACCAGTAACGATGTGGTTCACCGTGGCCTACAGGCCCTGCCTCGTTCTCCTGCCTCACCTGCTTCCTAATGTCCCTTTGCTCACTGCAATCCAGTCACACTGGCTGTCTTTGTATTTCTTAAATACTCGTCAACCTCTTCCCCTCTTCCCTCCTCTGCCTGCTTTTCTTGCTCTGCCCACTTTCTGGTTTGCTCCTTATCTTCATGTTTTCTGGCTCTTTCTCATTAGCTGGGTCTTAGCTTAAGTGTCCTCTCTCCAGAAGCGCCTCTCCTGACTACCACTCTACCTGAAGTAACCCACCCTAGTCTTCTACACCATTTCCTGGTTTATTTTCTTAAGACACACTATCTGCAAGGATCATATCATTTATTCATTTATTTGCCAACTATCAGCTCACATTCATGAGAGCCAGGGCTTTGTCTGCTTTGTTCACATTGTAACCCTAGCATCTAGATCAGTGCCTAGCACATGATTAACACTGATCAGTTGAATGAATGAATGTATGTTTTTTGTTCAGGACTACCTGGCTGGCAGAAACCGATGTGAAACATGCAGGGAATTTCCCTAAGGTTTCTGCCTGAAGGTTCAGTGAAGACCACAGAATTACTGATTTTAACACCACCAGTATGAGTCCTTTCTGGGCAGTTGACTACCTGGATGGCAGGGATGGAGGAGTATTTCCTTTCCAGTCTGTGTACATAGGCTGCAAGCTCTAGGGCCTCTTCATAATAGTTGTTCCGGACACAGGTGTCCATGAGCTGAGGAATCTCCAGGATTTCCAGGATTTCTGTGTGCCGGTTTAACGTCAGGGTGTTCATTCGGCGGTTGGAGCTGATCTCCTCAGCCTCTTTCACAAAGTGCCTAGTGACAATTAGGAGAACGCTGGTCGCTCACTGCTCTGCACCCAAACCTTAGCTACAATTACCAAGCATTTACTATGAACTGGCATCAAGCGGGATGGTTCATCTGATTTAATCTTCACACTAAACCTATGAGGTAAGTATTACCCTTGAGGAAACTTTAATCCCAGAGAAGGTAAACAACTTGTCCAAGATCACACAACTAATAAAGGATAAAGATTTGAACCCAGATCTTCCACTCAACTAGTTAACTGTGGCAAGATACTTAGGCTCTCTGAACTGTTTCCCCATTGGTAAAATAGTAATAGGATCCACCTCATAAGGACATGAAGATTAAATGAAATGTGTGTAAAGACTTTAACACAGAATCTGATGGAGTAAATGTTCCATAATAGCTCTTTCTTACTATTTTCATTATCATTAACTAGCCTAGAAGCTACAGCCTTACCCCCAAGTCCTCTCAGCCTCTTAATCTTCATATTGTTCAACTTTAGTTCCTGACACACTCTCCAGTTCTGGGCAACTGCCAAGCCCTGCTTTAGGAAGATCCTGATCTACTGGGCGGGGGAAGGGTTCGGAAGCTATTGTCGAAGATCCACAGACTCAAAAAAAAAACATTTTCATCATGAAAGGCAGAATTAAGGATAATGGATTGAGGACTCAAAAGGAAGAATATGGCTCAAAAGAGGGATTTTTTTGATAATTTTTGCTGCCCCCAAATGGATTTGTCAGCTTCATATCATTTAAAGTTTTGGAGCAGATGATCTCCAGTACAAACTGTGTGTGTGTGTATATACATGTATATATATGTATATACACTTTTACACAGTTACATAAGCATGCACATATATTAAGATGACAGTTGTAGTGTTAACAATGTCAGACCCGATGGTAAGTGCTTTGCATGGATTCTCTTTATTTGGTGCTATGAAGGAGGCACGTGCTGCTGGGTTCCAACTGTGACTTCAAAACTTACTAGCTGTGCCCTTGGACAGTCACTGATCTCTCTTCTGTCTCAACTTCCTCATACATAAAATGGGAAGAGCGGCACCTACCTCGAAGGCGGTTGCGAAGTTTAAATGGATTAATAAAATGCTCAGAGAGCCTGGCACATGGTAAGCGCTAAGTAAATGTTAGCTATTTCTATCCTCGTTCATCGCACATCATACAAGTATTACAGCTGTTGAAAGCCCCATTAGCGCCGGGCCCGCCACACCTGCAGCTCTGCTGGAAACTGGGCAAGCGGTCGAGCAGGCGGCCGAGAGAAGCCTCCACGTCGCCAAAGAGGCGGTGGATGCGCTCGGTGCACTCGGCGCCACGGATGAAGGTCTTGTAGTTGGCGAAGGCCAAGTCGCGCGTCTGCTGCAGCAGCTGCACCCGCTCCTCCGCCAGGCGCTCGGGCTCGCGCCGCAACCGCTCCAGCCCCGAGCCACTCAGCTCCCGGAGGTAGCGGCCCACATCGGGCCGCTCCCGCCACTGGGCCTCTGGGAAGCGGTCCCGGAACAGCGAAGCCAGGAGCCCTTCATCTTCCACCTCCCCGAGAGCGGCTGCGGTGACCGCCGCCGTGGCCGAGGCCGTAGTTGAAGATGGGATAGTCGCCGTCGCCGCCATCTTCTCGGCAGGAGTGTCCCTTCCCCTCCGGCCCAGAAGGGACGCCGGCTTCGAATCTGGGCGGGGAACCACCGGGGCGCACTTCCGATCTCTGTGGTTTCCTGTCGGGCCGCCTCTGTTCCCGACGGTCCTCCGGGCTACCGGGGCGCTAGCGTGAAGAAGGCCTGGAGAGCGGCTAGAGGGGCCGGCTGTGCGGTTGCCAGGGAGCGGCCGGCGACTGACTTCCGTTTCCGGCTGAAGCACGAGGGTCCGGCGTCCCTACCCAGCGGCAAAATGCGGCCTTTGACTGAAGAGGAGACCCGCGTAATGTTTGAGAAGATAGCAAAATAGTAAGCGCGCGCGGGGCGATGGAGGGAGTGTGCGTGGGGCCGGGGCGGGCGCGGGTGGAGTGGGGCTGGGATGGGCCCGTTCGGGAGCGGCCTCCAGTCCTCCTTTCGCCTGCAGCATCCGGGAGAACCTTCAGCTGCTGGTGGACAGGCCCGACGGCACCTACTGCTTCAGGCTGCACAACGACCGGGTGTACTACGTGAGGTGAGGTGGTGCCGGTGGGCAGCTTGGACCCGGGTGGGGGGACTGGGGCCCAGTAACCTCCCTCATGTGACACCTCCTTCTCCCTTACACTAAACCCCGTTAGTGAGAAGATCCTGAAATTGGCCGCCAACGTCTCTGGGGACAAGCTGGTGTCGCTGGGGACCTGCTTCGGAAAATTCACCAAGACCCACAAATTCCGGTTGCACATCACGGCTCTCGATTACCTTGCACCCTATGCCAAGGTTTGTGGGGTGGTTTCCAGGCTTGCCCAGGGGATGGAAGAAGTCAGGGACACAGATAATTGGGCAGCCTCTCTGCCACCGAGACCTTGACAGTGCTTGGGCCAGTGCCAGCACATGGAGACAGTTTGCAGGGCTTGCTGCTTGGGCTTACCGAGGATGTCTGAGGAGTTGTACCTATTTCCAGCAAAGTAGAAAAGTCTATGCGGACCCAGCTCAAAATCGAAAAACAAATGGGTGGCTGTGGTGAGGAGTATAAAACGGGGTCTAGAGAAAGAATTGTTAAACTGTCCGTGGGAGAAGTTTGTAGAGTTGAGGAGAGAACTACATTGCAGTTCTGTTAAGGGGGTGAATAATTTGAGGGAAACATGCATCTCTCTTTTCTTTAAAATTCTTCCAAGAAATTAATCACAGATCCAGCAGCTGTCTTATCTACAGAGATATAACTATTAGCATTTTAATGTCTATTGAATTTAATTTTCTTTCTTACAGTATAAAGTGTGGATAAAACCTGGAGCAGAGCAGTCCTTCCTGTATGGGAACCACGTGTTAAAATCTGGGCTAGGTCGAATCACTGAAAATACTTCTCAGTACCAGGGAGTGGTGGTGTACTCCATGGCTGACATCCCGTTGGTGAGTAGAGATGGTAGCTGTTAAAAAATCAAGTATCTTTTTACTTGAAGGATGTGTTTTCAGTCTATGCGCCTGAGAGACTAAATTCTCAGCATCTTTTCAATTCCTCAGAGATAAGAACTATATTTTTTTCATCTTTGTTTCCAGCCCTCAGTGTGTGCTTACTGAATGACTTGAGTGAATTAGTGTCTCTTCTTTTGAATCCCAGGGTTTTGGGGTGGCAGCAAAGTCTACACAAGACTGCAGGAAAGTAGACCCCATGGCGATTGTGGTATTTCATCAAGCAGACATTGGGGAATATGTGCGGCACGAAGAGACATTGACTTAAAACGAAATCATCGCAAGGACTTATGGCCGTATGGAAGGGCCTAGCTTTGCTTCCTGTGTCTGTGTAGGCTCCACCATCATGTTGAATTTTGTCAACACTGTGACCTCTTCAGGGACTTCTTAGTTTAAAATTCTCTCTATTCTGGACGAATGCAGGCTGGATTCTTAAGAAATGGCTCAAAAATGGGGTTTCAGATCTTTGTGTTTGTGACTAAATAGAATACTGTGTTTTATATTTGGATTAGAGGGCTTCTTGTTTCGAGTAACAGGTTCTAAATTGTTGGAACTGAGGACAAGAATGGTTTATTGTTATCTGTGATAACACTTTTCCAAACCCATTATAAGAACACACAATGGATTTTCTTCATTATTAATTAATACTATGAAAGTTAGATATTGCCATATCACAGTAGTAGGCTGTGTGGGATATTGGATAAAATAATAAGAGCAGTTTATTTTGATTTTCTACACAGTAGGTGTGGAAGAAAAACTTGGATTCAAACCCCAGTTCTGATATCTACCAGCTGTATGGCCTTAGCCGAGTCATTAAACTTTAATAAGCTTCATTTTCTTCTTCTGTTTCAAAAAATAGCTTTGACCTTCCTACTTAAGGGTAGTTTTTAGAACTAGAAATCACCTAGCACAGTGCTTAGCAAATGATAGGTGTTGAATAAATGCTAAGAATTATTTTTACATTGCATATACTGAGTACTTCTATTACTAAGAGTAGGATCTTAAGAGCATAACTTGATTATATTATATTGGTTTTTACAAGCTGTTTTTCTCAATCTTTCTTTTTTCTTGGATGGTATGATCCCAGGCTGAATGTTTTTTTCATCACCTTGATTTCCTAAAACAATTTCCCTTATGAACTTTTACTTGCCTGACTGGACTGAATAAAAAGCACTAACCAGAACACTGACATAATTCAGTCCTCCATCCGTCCCCACACCTTCCAAAATTATCTTTAGAATTATTAAAGTATACTCGTAAGTGGAAAAACATTTCACAAAAAATTTTTAAAGCTACTGTATTGTACAATTTAATGAAACTACTGCTTATTTTGAATTCCAAAAGTGACATCTCTAAAAAATAAAATATTTTTCACCTACAAAAAAGCACTCTGCCAACTCCTGTTTTTGTATGCAATGTATAAAACAGGGTTTTATATGTTTTTGTCCCCCCTTTTTAAACTCTTCTCCCTACCGAGGTTCTCTATTAAACCTCTAACTAGACTTAGTAAAGGCTAAGGATGCTATGTGATGAACAGTATTTTAATGGCAGAATTTAGTGTATACTTTAGAAATAGCCAACATCAAAATTTATACATTTTTATTTATTGCCAATTTGCCTTTGTAGGTGAGAGCAATAGACTAAAACTTTCTAACAAGAGAAACTGACTTTTTCCACCAGCTTATAAAGCTGTTTTGACCAAAGCTTTGACAAAGCTTCTGCCCCAGAAGGAAAGAGCAGGGTGTGTAGTTGTTGTAGCTTAGCATCTTGGCTTCTTTGTGTCTGTAGTCATTTGGACATTGAAGAGACGCTTCAGGAAATACAGCTGCAGGATCCCAGAGACAACGATAACAAGGCTCTGGGCCGTTGACCACCAGTTCACGTAGTTATAGTTTGATTGGAGAAGGAAAAAGTCAGCCATTTTCCTCATGCGAGCAAAGTTGTAGTATCGCCACATGTGGAAGATATTGCTCTGCACCTTACGTGTACTCTCCTGCAGGACGGAAAATAAAATAAGGGGGTCCTTCTACCCCCTATCTAGTCTCACCTGGGTGCTCACCAGCACTAACCCAAGTTCTCTGGAAGTTGAGTGACTTACTCATGATTTTATGATATGTAATAAGTTGCTGATAATGCTACTTTTGCTGTTTATGAAAAAGTAGCCTGGGCTTTAGAAAAAAGACAAAACTTTTATAAAGAAAAAGTTGAGCGCTGAAAATGAGAGCTCTTCCAGAGTATCTCTAGATTTAGACATGTACTCAGCATATCATTGCCCTGCCAATGGTGTTTTCCTGCTCTTTGTATATGGTAGAAGACAAGAACCTGCACATTTTTTGTTAAAAGGCCAGAAAGCAAATATTTTAGGCTTTGCAGGCATTGTAGTATCTGTTGCACCTACTGAGCTCTGCCATTGCAGCACTAAAGCAGCCATACACAATATGAAATTGTCAAATGAATGCAGCTGTGTTTAAGTAAAAGTTCATTTACAGAAACAGGCAGTAGGTTTTTGTGCATCAAGGAGACTATCAAAACAATGAAACAACATCCCACAGAATGGGAGAAAATACCTGCAAATCATTTATCTGATAAGGGACTTAGAGCCAGAATATTAAAACTCTTAGAACTCACCAATAAAAAGACAACTCAGTTTTAAAATGGGCAAAGGATTTGAATCGACAGTTCCCCAAAGACGACATACAAATGGCCAAAAGCATTTGAAAAGATACTCAATGTCATTTGCTTTTAGGTAGACACAGCGCAAAACCACAGTATACCACTTCGTACCCCCTAGGATAGTTAAAATAAAAGAGACAGTGATGTGTTACAAGGATGTAGAGAAAGTGCAATCCTCATATACTGCTGGTGGGAGTGTGAAATGGTTCAGCCACGGGAAAACAGTCCCTCACAAAGTTAAACTGAGTTACCATATATAACCCAGCAGCATACCACTTCTTGGTATGCAGAAAATAAAACATGTTGGTTCACACAAAACCTTGTATGCAAATATTCATAGCAGCAGCATTCATGAGAGCCCCAAAATGAAAATAACCCAGATGTCTGTCAGCTGATAAAGGGATAAAATGTGGTCTATCCATACAGTAGAATGTTATACTTTAAAAGGCATGAAGTACTAATACATGCTACAGTGTGACCACTGGCAGAGGGAAAGAAGCCAGGCGAAAGGCCACACTATGATTCACGCCCATGGAATATACAGGACAAGCAGATTTATAGAGATAGAAAGTAGATTAGTGAGTTCCCAGGGCTGGGGGCCAAGGAGAATGGAAAATGACTAATGGGTATGGAGTTTCTTTTTGGGGTGATAGAATTAGATGCTGGTGATAGTTGCAGGACCTTGGGAATGTACCAAAACCACTGAATTTACACTTTAAAATAGTGAATTACATAAAAAAAAACAGGCAGTGGGCCATATTTGGCCTCTGAGCCATGGTTTGCCAACCCCTGGTATAAAACAAGTGAGGAGAATTTCAAGAGCTCTGAGTCATAAAAAGTAAAGGCTTCAAATCCCCTTGCCTGTTTGGTTTCTCCTCAAGTAAGCTTTTGCACATGATATTACTCCCATAACTTTAATCTTTCCTCCAAATTTAAAATCAGTTTCCATGGATGTTTGTCTCCCCCAGAATAATTACCTCAATTGCGTCCAGAGTATCATTCAGCTGTTTTCGTTCACTCTTCTGTTTGTGGTCCATCTCGGGCCCCTCATAGAAGACTCCAAAGTTGAGGTACACTTGCACAGAACCAAAGTGATTTTGCTGATTGTTTAGACAAAGCTGATAAAAACCTGTAGGAATCCCTAGATCATTACCAAGTTTTGGTTTCCCACCCACCGTTGATCTCCCACCCTCTTAGGAGTTACCCGTTCTCCCTGTTAAGTGTGCTACTGCAGCACTGTCCATGTGCTCAGGAAGTACAAAGGTCCAATTTTAATGTGGAAGACACTAATCTTACATGAAACTTGTCTTTCCAAATATTACCATAATTACTGTGTTTTGCCAAATACTAGTAACTTAAGTTCTGTACTGGACAGAAAAGAATGTTTCTCCTTTTTCACCCTATAATCTCCACGTCTCTTATTCAAAAGAACTTTCTGCTCAAGAAAATGAGTTGAAATGAAGACCATAGTATCTGCCTGCTGCTGTACACCCTTAGAACTGGGGGAATGCCA
Source organism: Manis javanica (assembly GCF_040802235.1). Lineage (NCBI taxonomy): Eukaryota > Metazoa > Chordata > Mammalia > Pholidota > Manidae > Manis > Manis javanica. The sequence goes on from NC_133172.1 coordinate 49,152,082, forward strand.
TCTTGAATTGAAACTAGGAGAAAATTTGATATATTACTGAATGAAAGAAGCTATTCTGGAGGAGTACCTTCCTGCAAGGTGATTTGTTCAGGGACAGATAATTTGGCGTATGTCTGGTGCTTATTTTCAACTGGGTCACCTCCCTTGGTGTGTGGGCGTAAACTGGAATTAGGTGTGGCAATGTATTTGATTATGAAAATGATTGGAAGGCACTACTGGCATGTAGGGGCCAACGATGCTAAATGTCCTGTATTGCTGAATATCCTGTGCTACTTGTCTTTTGTATACCTGGCTGGTAGAAAGTCAGTTAAAACTGACTGTTGTTGTCCGGGCTGGGGACAGGCTTGATCTGGCTGTAGGAATTTTTGTGATTGGAGAAATGTTTTGCTGTGGAATGTGGATATATTTCATGGCCATGCATTTCCTTTTGTTTTGAGTCTGCTTTTTGTTAACTGGCTCGAGTACTGTGATGACTGGAAAGAAATGCTGTCCCATAATAAAGTTGTTGATTGGCATTTTGTATTATAAATGGGTCTCTCTGTTTTGGTCACTTTCGCATAGTCTGGTCACTTGGAGATGATGAGATAAATTGAGTTTCTGGTCCCTGGAGTTAAAATAGTTAAGTCACCTGGAGACTCTACCCCCAGACTGCCAGTGGACAACTGCTCAATGTCCTTGGCCACTGGAAGTCTCCAGGAAAACAGTTGCGGTGTTGAAGGCCAATTTTTTTTCCTACTCTTGCACCATCCCTGTGTGAAAAAGCCAGGGCTTCACATCTTAGGTACTTATCTCAGTACTCTCTCATTATTTCCCCAGTTTCAAAGAAACCTGTGATGATTATAGTCGCTGTGGCCATAAAAACAGACCTGTCTCTTGGGTAGAGAAGTTAATCTGGCCTCGAACATTCCGAGAGGTGTCTATGAGAAGACCCTGTGGGGTATGTGCGGTGGCAGCAATATGCCGGTCGTGTGACATTCCCAGTGTGCGCTGAACCTGCCGAGACACGTTAGGGAGGGAGAAGAGCCCCTGCTGCTCGCCGAGAAGCTCCCTGATGATCCCCTGATCATCGGCACAGAGGTTCGCAGCCAGGGATGGCACTGCCCACCTCCTTCTGGGAGTTTGGATGAGAAACCATGGTGCTGGGCGGGAGGGAGATACAGCAGTGCTGAGCGTCCTGCCATGTTAGTAGCAATATTGTAGGATAAAGAATTGCCCAAAATGCCAATAGCACTGTTGGTAAGAAGACATGGCTCAGACCATATAGCAGGTGAGTATCAGTTGGTATGTGTGATTCTGGCTCTTGAGTTCTTACTGAACTTGCTTGGTTTTGACCTCTCCGGTCGTGCCCAGACTTGGGCTTATTTGATGCTGTCATGGTCAAATAAGTAAGGTAGTTAACAGGCACTTGTCCTCAAGGTGCACTTTGGTTAAGCACAGTGAGCTGACTAGTAGCTACAGTTCTGTCATAAATTCAGAGATAAGAAAGGGCTGTGATAAGTTAATTTAAAATAAGTCTTAAGTTACAGTGAAGTAAATTCAAGATAGCCTATTACTGTGTAAACAAAAATTAGAAAGTTAACAAGCTTTTAAGATAAAGAACAAAGGAAACAGCCTCTAACTTTACTATTGAGCCCACCATCCTTGAACACTGGCATGAGACAGAGGCTGGATGAAAGTACCTGGCCTGTGAACAGACAACCCGAAAACATTGCCTTCCTAAAAGAAACAGGACCATCTGGCTGAAAAGAGAAATCTTAAGCCGGTAACTCCAGTTTGCCAGAGAAGGCAAGAGAGTAAGTGTTGCTCCTCCAACCCTGTTAATTGAAGCATCTTTCTTTGAAATCTCTAGGCCTTTCTCCAAACTTCATGTTACTTTTCATTCAACTTTGTACCATGTTTTAGTATTTTTTAAATGTATTCTCCCAATCCAAATAAGTGTGATTAATTACCTCCCCAGGAAGAGGCAACCTGTTTGTCCCATCGCTTTGAGCGTACCTCCGCAGCCCTCCGTTTGAGAAGCCAAGCCATATGTTTCAGTGATTATTCATCCATTGTATTTCCATCTAACTGCAGATCTGCTCTTCATTTAACAGGTAGGGAATCATAGAATAATAGACAACCAGAACCTTGTGTTCATCTAAAACTTGACTCTTTTCAAAAGGAAACAAACAAAAACAAGTCCCCAGTATGGCCAGCAGAGTCCACGTACCCACCTCATAACTGAAAAAGAAGTATCCCGTCTGGTGGGCGAATTGCCAAAAGCATTCTGTGCCTCCTGGAGGGATCATGATGGCAAAGTCATTTTGATCTGCTCCACGGAAGAGCAGCTGGTCCCCAGAGCCACTAAGGGGTTCTGTCTTCTGGCTCCTAGCAGAGGTCACTAGGTTCAGAACCACCAGTCCAGCCCCAAAGAACAAAGGAAACATGGTGCTTTCTGGAGACTCCTTTGCATGTGAACTATGCAGCCCAGAGGAACCAAGTAGCTTAGACTGCTGGGTAATCATTAACTCTACCAGCCACACAGGCCATCTCAGGGTCACACACAGATATTCCCTAACAGAACCGGGCATGATAGGCCCATGTTTGGCTTACAGGAAGTTTTTGCTTTCACCTCAAAAACTTACCAAACTTACTTCACGAGTGCCAAATGGAATCTACTTCAGAAGAGGTAGTTACATCCCTTTCTTTGGGCTGTCATCTTGCTTCTTGGGGATAAACACTGGGGAAGTTTATAATCTTCTGACACAGATTAGCTGGGAAGATTTTTCCCTTTCTTATCAAATTGCTAGATTGATATCTATTGCTCCTGTAAGACACACAGAGCAACACCTGTTTCAGTGGACTTGTGCCCAGTGCTACAGCTTAGAGAGCAAAGTACAGCATTGAAGTGTGTGCAAAAAATTTTAATGGATGAATAGTGAGCAAGAGACAGTGATGATAACCCTCATCTGGTGCCTTCCACCTGATAAAGTCATCTAAACGTATCCAAAACCTGCTTAAAAGAAGATTTTATTGTTCAAACCCCAGAAATTCTTTCTGACTTCTTCAGCATCCAGAGGGAAAAAGGCTCATTGAACACCCACTGTCTTCACGGTTAGCATGGAGCAAAGAACGCTACCTCCCTCTTATTTATTCTCACAACAGTCCTACAAGGGAGATGCCATTACTGCTGCAATGGAGATGAGGAAATGGACATTCAGAGATTGCAGTGGCCGGCTCAGCACCCACAAGCACCACTGTGGGATGGCCAGAGCCCTGAGTGGGCCTTGCAGTCTTACCTACCAGGATGGTGTTTCTGTCAGTCTCTGAGTTATGACAATGTCTCAGTGTTTTTATTTCAGCCATCATCTTAAAAACAAACTAGCATTAGCACATTCTAACCAAGTATTGCTTCAGAACTCAACACACTGACTCCAAGTGCTAATACTTTAACTGTCACTAGCTAAAAAGCAAAGAACAAACTTCATAATTGTGTTGAGTTCTAGAGAAGACCAAGTGACATCGTAGTGCTCTGGAGGCATGGTGGCTCTACAGTAGTCTTGCTGAGATGGAGGTGGGAGAGATTGTGATCACTTCTCAGTACACAGTGGCACGGGCACCCCACCTGAATCCTACCACCACCACAGACCTAACACTGTTCATGTCATAAGCAGTGACAGAGTCAACAAAACAGTTATCAGTTCAGAGTGAAGTTTTATAGAATCTGTAGGCATGTTTGTGCATACTTCAGTAACACTGAAACATAATAAAAATAACACTGAAGTTATGTTAAAAAATATTAATGGGCCCATGGATTTCTCAAGTTTGAGAAACCTTGATGAGGATAATTTGCTTCTCTAAACGTATCACGATGTCACTCTTCTGCCAGACAGCACCATCTAAGGTAAGGATGTGAAAGTTGAAGGGAGAAAAGTTTCTGGATCCTAATCCCGTTTGGAGGGAGACCACAACTAGCTACAGCCAGATCAAGAGGAGATCAAGTCCTCATCTTCTCGGAGTAGTTGCATTTGGGATTAACTGATTGAAGAAAAATTGGTAGTACCAAACCCCAAAACATGCAGTTAATAGTTAATAAAGCCATCCACAAAGTTTCCAAATGGTAACTACAGGATGAATTTTAAACCTTTCGCATTTCTTAACACCTTGCCTTTCACTCACTCAAAAGTGAGAAAGGGGAAATCCTTTGTCCCTGGAAAAATGTTCTATGAAGAAATGGACAAATTAAAAGGAAACTTTCACATCTCTGTTTAACATAGCTTCTGAGGATTAGAATATCCATAGTTTGACATCAGCTTCTTAACATAGTTCAAAGCTCATTCAACATTTGGCTGTCTCCATCTATTCATACATTCTTTGCTGCAATTAAACAGCTACTTAAACTTGAGAGAAGCAAGACTTTAATGAAGAATGCTACAAGTTATGGACATAGTTCTCATATTTTAAAAAAAGATTACAGAAAACACTTTACTGAAATTTTTTTTTCATTTTTTTCTTTTTTTGCTAAAAAGACAATCTTTAAGGATGTCCAGGAGAGACAGCAAGCACAACACAGTACAAAAGGAAAAGGGAATGTTGAATTTCAGTGCAAGACACTAACACAGCACAATTGGGAAATTAGGCAGAAGCAACCATTTCACAAAGAATGGAATTAGGTATTTATATTCAATCAGGATTTTTTTAAGCTTTAAAAGTCCAGCATAAGGCAGGGAACTGAGAAGAGAGTATGGGGGAGGGGCTAAGCTTATCTATAATCACTGTTTCACTAAAAAACACACTGGTTCAACCACATAAGTAGTGGAGGTTAAACCTGCCTACACAGCCCAGCAATCAAGAGCAGATGCCAAGGCAGTCGAGGCGAAGTGTCGGCGTCACGACCGGCTAGACAGTTTCTAAAGGTCTCTCATCAGCCTGGGCTCATGACATGAAGTTCCTCTGCATTTGTATCAGAAGGCCAAAGCTTCACCAGGAACAAGTTCACTCCAAATAATGTTCGTGTTGCTGGTTTTAACAGGTCATGGAGTCATAAGTGGCTCCTAACAGACTCCACCATTTTCTAGGAGAAGGTTCTACTGATTACTGGGGATTTAAATTCAAGCAAACCACTAAAGAAGGGAAATACTAATGATATTCTGGCACTGTACAAGCTATGTGCCTGTCATCCCTGCCAAGACCATGGGTGGACTTGGCTTTGTTTCTCAGCTCCATGATCTCCTACAGTGATGGAGTGGAACTGGGGCCTCCCCCATTTCGGAGGAGGATGCCCAAAATTCTCATTCCAGCCCAGCTTCTGAAAGAAACAGCAGACTATCAGGGACTGTTATTAGGAACCATGCTCCTGTGAATTATGTGGAAATGAGAGCCTGTTTCAGTTGATGCCAAGTCTTTTCATGGTCCGCCAGCGATCCTTAATCATCACAGCTGTTCGGTTAACAAACGGGTAATTTTTAGAAATGGCAGCCCAGTTTCCTTCCCCGTACTTCTGCACTCCAGCCTTGACCCACTCGCTTTCTTCTACGGTCCACTTCTGCAAAAGAAACCAAAAGATTTATCACAACCTGTCTCTCACAATTTCATAGAGTGAAGAGGTAAACTCAAGGGACCCAGCAGAATAATCTGAACCCAAAGGAAGGGTTTATATTTTTAAAACATTATACAGATAAATTAACACCAGATTTGGACATTTAATAATTTTCAGTTTCCTGCCATTTCATCTGCAACTAATTAGCATTCAAAGTTTCAAATGTGTGCTGTTCATGGTCAGGAAAATGTGTTGAGCTTCTGTACTCCTAGATTTTTCTCCCAGAGAATAACAATGACTTGATGCTTAGTTTGAATTGAAACAGAGTTACCTGAAAATTGCAAAAAATATTTTTACCAGGTGCAAATATAGTCTATGATGAAAAGTAAGAACTTATTTAACCTCTGTTCTACCCAAACAACCAGAAAAGATCAGAAAAGAGAATTTTTAATTACCTGCTTTCTTGATATATTTGTTGTACTCTCTTCATCTGGTGCTGCTGGAAGACAGTTAAGGTAGACTCATTTTAGAGTTCAACTTTCTCTACACAAACCACAAGAAAAAGACATCAAATGTCCCTAAAGGGAAAACCTGATTCAAATTTCACAAACTTTTTGAGACATGACAGGACATCACTGAAGGATAATTTGTTTTTGTTCTTTCTTTGCAAGATATCAGTCATTTCAGCCCGTTAGAATCTATACAAAGCAAGGACCTTACAAACAGGCATTTGGTAAATGTTGGTTAGTGATGAATTTTGGGCTTAGTAAAACATGATTTTCTAAAATTACTGACTGTGGTATTTAAAACCCCTAACATATATACATACACACATACACATATACTTGTAAGTATGTATATATACTTACACAAACACTATATATGTAAAATTTCTTCTTTATAACCCCTTGCTATTAAACATTGCTTTGAAACAACACAGTTTTGCCAGAATTTTCAAATCCCTGTCATTTTATAAAAGTAAAATTTGGTTCACTTCCTTAAAAGACCAGGGTAATAATTATTACTTCCCACACCTACAGACCATGTGAGATGTGCTCTAACTCCACTCACCATATACAAAGAGAGCAGGTCTCAAAAAACATGCATCAAGATCATGTCTTAAGGGGCTAGAGGGTTATAGGACTGTGTACAAGTATTAAAGACATGCCATTTCAAGCCAACAAGATCCAGTTAAAAAGCTGCAAGAAAAGGCAACGTTGCATGAACATGAAATTGCTACAGCATCTACCTCAGCATATGCTACTATCCTGGCATGCTTCCCAAACAGTGGGGGAAGTCGCTCAGGAAAAGGGGTACTTCTGGGGGCATATTATTTATTTTTAAATTAACAAGTATTTCATACTGTAGTGGAAGCAGGTTTCTAAAGCTGGCAAATCTGGACTGCATTGGAAGTAGATGTTTTCTAGAACTTTTCTATTCTGTTCTTTTAAAATATCTAATACCACTTTTATTGATTTTCTGTTACTTCCCCCATTTTCCAACTATGTTTTTGCTAATGAAGGTACTTTTTAAGGTCACATCTTTGGGACTGGCAAAGGATTACTGTTGTGTTACAGATATCTTTAGAATCTCCAAGATCAAGGTTTAGCATTTAGATATTAATGCAAATGTTATGAAATTTAGTATTAATTACAGAAAAGTAAAGTTCCTCTTCTTAGAAAAAACATTTATTTAGAGAAACTGGTCAGAGAGATATTTTTTTACTTAAGAAATGCAGAGAATGACCACTTCTACCTTTTCTAATGAAAAGACTTGGAAGAACATCAGCTGCAATGAAATACAGGATTTAGTCAAACAAACCCAGCAATTTTCTTTAAATAGAAAGTGCTGCTTTGACAGTCTCCATTGTTTAATGGGAAAAAGCATAAAACTTATTCCTTATGAATCACAATGAGGAACTTAATAAACCTTTTCTAGTATGGAGACAAGCAGTTTCTGGAACATTGTTTTGAAAGTAACATGCATCTACACTTCAGCAAGCACCAAGGAGAGACCAAGGAGAATCTCCTAGCTTACCCTGCACTTGAAACAGTTCATCCTCTTCCACCCAAGTTTCTTTTTCTTCAACCCCATTAGGGCTGTTCCACTTGCCTTTGGGTAATCTGAGGGGAGATCAACAAGAGGACAGGATGTGAACAGACTGATCCAGGGTCATGCCATCCCTGTTGCTGGCTCACTCGTGGCTGTGTACTCCTCCTCCTGTTGTGACCACATTCGAGATCCGCCTACACACAATTCCCAAATCCTGGCCTGGACAGGCATCTCCATGTCAACATCCCCAGGCTGCACATCATCCCTCAAACTCAGCACTGAATCCCCCTCAAAATCTGTTCATTTTCCTGGTTTCTTTGTTTGGTTTGGTTTTGGCTCTTTCAAAGGTCTCATCATTCTTCTAGCCTGGAAGGTGCAAACTCCTCCCTCTCCTTCACCAACCTGCCCAATTCCTTTCTCTTGACTGTTCTTCATTCCCTGAGTCCAAACCCATGGAACCTTTGACCAGCGTTACACTAGCCTCTTAACTGGAGCCTCTGCCCCAGGCCCCTTCCCCTTCCAAAGCCATCTGAACAACTGCCCTAAAATTGTCATCTTCCTCCTCTATTCCATGATAGCGTCTCACTGCCTAAACAGTGACACCTGTGAGGGAATCAGGACCATCCATTTTGGCTCCAGTCAATTTCTCACCACCAGTGCCTCCCCCCTGACCCTCACTAGCACAAACAGCAGAGCCATGCCCTCTGCTCTGCCTTCCTCCTGTAAGCTCTGTACTCTTCTGCCTTTCTATTTACAGTTCAGTTCCTTCTGCTTGGGATTCCCTTCCCTGCCAAGTGAAATCCTACCCATACCCATCTTCAAGGCCATCATTTCTCAGTAAAGCCTGCCCTGACTGCCAACAGCCAGCACACACACAAAGCCCAGTCCTCTGCTCTTGCAGTACTGCCCACTGTACTAAACGCCTTTCACAATGTACCTAACCATAAGCACCTTGAAGGTTTGTCTACTTTAAACACCAAGCATAATAACACACATCCTAACAAGCTAGAGAAATACTAGCTAAATTACAACAGGATTATCAAAGAGCTGCAAAGGAATACTACCAGCAAAGATTAGCATACTATGCAAACAAGAATCCTTGTGAACATGAAATGTTAAGTACTTGGGTGAACCAAAAAAAGTCCCAAAGCTGAAAAATAATCCAAAACCTAAATTAAGTAAATGAAAATTTGGTTGGTCTTTTCTAATCAACTTTGTTTACTTCACCAGTAATACAGCTGCCCTGGGAACAGAAAACAGCACAGATCTGATCTCAGAATTATAACATCTTTCACAAAGCAAACATCCAAAGTAACTGAATGAAGTTCTGAAGAATTTATATAGATCAAAATGATGTGTAAAATTTGATCAAGATTATAGAGACAAACCTGTCTCCTCCCCATAAAAAGAAATTTATTTTAAGGCGTCTTGGCATTTTGCAAATGGGTAATGAAAGCAATCTCCTTAGCATATAGACTTGAAAAAAATTTTTTGGATTTCAAGAGCTTCCTATGAAATTACCTAAGTAGCTGAGACAAACGGTAGACTATTTACTTCAGGTTTTAAATTGGATCATATTCCCAAAAAAGTTATTTCTGAGAATAATTAATTTGCTTAAGACAAAGTGAAAAAAAATTGAGTTTTTCCTTCTCAGGATAGTAGCTGTGTTATTTACTATTTATAAATTATGGGCAGGATCACAGTTTAAGTTTTATCCAGTGATGGGATAAAACTGGTTTTAGCCTCTGGGTTCTTCATTTTCACTGGAGTAGCTGTTCACTCTGTGCAATCTTCACAGATCACTTTGATAACCTCCTGTTCCTCCTCTGAACTCAGCATTTATTTTGTGTACAAATGTTCTGGTACTAACTTCTCACGTGAAGGGGCTGGAATCTGGGTCTCCATCTTAACTGTTTAGTGGCTATGCAGTCCTGGGCAAGTCAGATCACTTCCTGGTCCTTGCACTCCTCATTGGTGAAGTTAAAATTTGATGAGCAATGAATAGTCTGATGGGGAAGGATGGTTCTCGAAGGGTGGGATGATCTAGAGGAGTTGGCAAACTACAGCTTGTGGATGCTGGTATACCCCTTGAGCTAAGAATGGTTTTTACATTTTCAAAGGGTTGTAAAAAATACAAAACAAAAAAGAATATGCAACAGAGACACAAGTGGCCCACAATTTGATGGTCTTTTGTAGAAGTTTTGGGTATGACCCCATGACCCCCTTAAATTGCAAGAACCAAGAATTATTGTTCGGTTAATAAATATCTAATAAGTCTGCACCAAATGCTGTGCCGTGAAGGATATAAAAATTGAGAAGTCAAGGTCCTGCCCTCCAGGTGCTGTACCGCAGTCCTGCCTTCTTCCCAGTTCCACTGGCCCAGCTCCCCCGGGGTCCTGACTGCTCAGCTGACAGCAGTCTCCAGCCACCCTCCTTCTCTCCTTTCCCTTAGTCCCTGTTCAGAAGCCCTCACTGATACCTCATCAGGCCTTCAGATTAGTTGTATTATAATTATCTGGGGCACATTTGGAAACAGATTAGAGCATTCCCTTACCCCTTCTAATTAGTAGTCTAATTCAAATTTTTTTGGATTTCAGGAGTTTCCTATGAAATTACCTAAGTAGCTGAGACGGTACACTATTTACTTCAGTTTTTAAATTGGATCATATCCCCAAAAAAGTTATTTCTGAGAATAATTAATTTGCTTAAGACAAAGTGAAAAACAATTGAGTTTTTTTTTTTAACAGTAATGCCAGTTTTTTAATCCTGATGAATTACTAGTAAGTAACATAATGGGACCTGTTATTTTGTTAGGTACTAAGAAAGAAAGCCTTCCTTATAGCACTTAAAATTACTCCTGCTAGTCTCATAAGTTTATATTAAATATACAGACCAAAAACTACCAAAAACAGAAGTAAAAAACAAAGAAAAACGCCACAAACACTATCACAGAACAGTGCCAGAGGCCCAGCACTTCCCAAGCCATACACTGAGCAGCAGCTCACTCACTTCTTCAGCAGACGTGTGCGACCGCACAGCGTTTGGCAGGACGCTGCCACACTCCCGAGGGCCTTAATACGCAGCAGCCGGTCATACAGGTACACGGCCGTGCAGCGTCGGTTCCTCGTAAGGAGCAGTGTCGGATAACTACTTTGTAAAACATTCCATAGGTAATTGTGATATGAAGGCCAGTTTGAGAACCTCAGCCTGACAGAATACAACAGGAACTCAAGATCTGGTCAGTCCATCTACCCATCAGACTTTCCTCCCTTCATCCTCTCTGTGCATTTTATTCTTCTGCTGTACATGTCATCTTTTGGAGCACACCAGGCTTTCTCATGATTTTATGCCAGGGGTTCCTGTTGCCTACAACCTCCCAGTATTTGTGATGGCCTCCTACTCATCCTTCAAGGCCAGCTCAGTGTTCCTCTGCAAGGTTTGTTCCACCCACAGCTCTGCCCAGCAGGCTCAGTTCTTCTTCCTGGAGCTCCCAGGGCACCTCACAGGCATTTCCTTTAGAGCCAGAGTTGTGGAATCCCCTTTTTCTGTAAAAGGCCAGAGGGTACCTTCAGTTTTTAGGCCTCACTGTCTCTGTTCCAATTACTCAACTCACTGTAGCATCAAAAGCAGCCAAGGCAATACATAAATGATGGGTGTAGCTGTGTATGAATAAAACTTTATTTACAAAAAACAGGCAGCAGGTGGGTTTGGCCCAGGTGCTATAGTTTGCCAACTTCTGCTTAAGTTCCCATAATACTTCATACCCTTGACCCATGAGAAGTGGATATGTCTGAAAGTTTCATGAATCCTCCCATTTAAAAACTACTGTAACTTGGTGAAGGGGGAACCTAGTAAACATAATGTTCCTCATGTAATTGTAGATTAATGATACCAAAAAAAACCAACACTGTAATCATGTACCCTCTCGTTCCCTCATCTGTTCATGGGAGCAATACCTACACTTCACAGAACTGCTGGGAAGAGCAAAGGAGATCAGGCAAAGTGAGGGTTAGCATGTGTTAAGCTGCACCTGCTTACTCAGCCAGTGACTCATTCACTTCCAAATGCAGGGAGTAGTACATACAGTGCAGATCAGTGCAGGAGTGTGAGTCACTTCTCAGATGCCACAGCCCCTCGGGACACCTAGCACATGCATGCCAGAGCACAGATCCCCAAATAGCTACAACACAAAACAGTAGTACAGATGGCAGCAGGATGACCAGGGGGGATTCATGGAGGCAAAATTTTAAGAGGTAGCGTGGTGTATGTGGTATACAGGCCATAGGCTTTGTGTCAAGGCTGATGGGATTAAAAATCCCAATGCCCAACTTGGCCACTTTTCAGCTGTGTGACCAGGCAAGTCAGTAACTTTTCTGAACCTTCCTCATCTATAAAGTGGGGTGAATATATAACTCAGAGTGAAGATTGTAGAGATTCAGTAAGATCAAAGTGTTTGGCCCACAGGAAGTACTTTGTCATCATCAGCTTCTCTTCCCTTTGAAGGACAGATGGGATTTTGACAGGCAGTGATGGAGGGATGACAGTCTACGGTGGGGCAGGAGAAGCAAGCAGAGTACCAGCAGTAGAGACAAACCTGCTCCAGAGATAGCAAGCAGACCATTTTGCCTGGACGAAGGATCCGCAAGAGGGCACAGAGGATAGCAAAAGTCAGGCTGACGGTGATGATGGGGAGCAAAATGAAAGCATTCTAACCACTGTCCCACAGAGCCTAGCAGAATGTGGAAATTAGAATTTACTAAATCTGCCAAGTCTCAAGTGTTCATAGAAGGTGCAAAACTATAAATATTCATAAATCTTTTTTCAAGATCAAAGTATAATGTGGCCCAATTTAAACAAACTTCTTGTAACAAACAAGACTAACACTTAGTAGTCAAGGCACTCAAGTTTGCTAAAACTGAAAGAGTGGTAAGTAGGAGGCTCTGAAACCTCCCATCCTCACTCATGCCCTAGTGCAATGCCTGGAAGCCCATGTTTGGGGCGTCCGATCTGGCAAGGATGGCTATGTCGTCACTCCCCACTCCCAAGTCACATCCTAGCAGTCCCAGCAAGCCTCGGTGGTGGGTAACTTAGCTGAAAGTTACTTCCTTCATGGAAGTAACACCAGGCCCAACCAGGACCACCAACCAGCCCCAAAACTGCTACAAAGAAGGTCTTCATACTTGGGATTTTTCTCCCCAGGGAGGGGATGGTTGACAACGGTGGCCTTGGATGGTGAAGCTGGAACAACTTCCTGGGAGGAGTCGAAGCCTTCACTTGGCTCCATACTCTGGCTGTCCTCCTCCAAAACCAATCTGCTTATTGTCATGCGCTTGTTCTTCGGCTGCAGTTCCGAGCCACCCTCACCCTCAGCAGGGGCTGAACTTTCGTTTTCATCTTTTCTTGGTCTCTTATTTCTGAGGGCTGGTGATGATGGGGATGCTTGTTTAGGAAGTACCAGATCTTTCTGGTCCAGTTTTGAGAAGGCTGCTTCAGAATCTTGTGCACTGGACAGAGTCTTGAAAGCTGCTTTCAGAGTCATAATTCCAATGGTGGTTGAAGTATTCTGTAGCTGCCTACAAATACAGCAAACAAACAAACAAACAGCAGTTTCCCCATTTGTTGATGTTCATCCAGACAGCCACAACTTTTTCAAAGTGTGAAGCTTCAAATTAAACAGAGGACTCCTCAAGGTGAGGACCCTTCACTTAAAAGAAAAAACAAAGCGGTTGCTTGATACCTTTATTTATAAAAGGCGTCCATCTCTGGGCATACTTTGTTCTACTGTACTTCACGGACACGGTTCATTTTACAAACTGAAGGTTGCTAGCAACCCTGTGTTGAGCATCTTTGAGCACCATTCTGCCAACAATGCTGCTCACTGTGAATGTCACACTTCAGTGATTCTTGCAGTATTTAAATTTTTCCCATTATCACATTTGTTATGATGATCTGTGATCAGTGGTTATGAAATGCTGAAAGCTCAATGAGGGTTAGCATTTTTGAGCAATAATATATTTTTTTATTAAGGTATATATGTTGTTTTTTTAGGTATAATGCAGTTGCACACCTAACAAACTACACTACATATATAAACGTACTTTTATATGCACTGGGAAACCAAATAATTCATTTGACTCATTGTGACAGTTTTACTATATTTATTCTGAGGTGAGTCTGTATAAGTTTAAGTACAGCCTTTAAATATGATATATAAGTCGAACTATGGAGTTTGAACTCCAAGTACAAGAACCCTAAAGGAACTGGGGCCAGTGATCCCTCCTTGAGACTCTAGCCTGTGTGCTGTCTAATGCACTTAGTGAGCACGGACTAAAGCGATGCTTTCCTCTATGTAAGTGCCCAAGAACGACAAGTCCATCTGGACAGCTGATGATCCAGCAACCTCACCTTCAAGTCTAAACTGTCCCAGTCCAACCCTCATGTGGAAGGAGGGAAAGACTGGTCTCCATTCTGTCCCCTTTCTCCTATAGCACACTTAGAAATGGGACCTTCAGAATTCTCAGAGTAAGAACTGTGCCACACTGTCTTAGAGCAATGAGAAACCACCTTTTCAAAATAATGTTGTTTTTCTATCATTTGGAAAAGCTAGTATGCTTTAAGTAAAAACTGTTTAACGAGAAGGCAAACTGGCAGCCTGCAGGCCAACAGATGTGTCTTGTTGTGTAACATAGACAAGTTGTTGTTTTTTTAATTGGGTTAACTGACAACATCAAAAATCAGGAAATCTCAAAAAATTTGGACATCTCACACAAAAATTTGAACAGAAGTTTTGGAATCCCTGGACATAGCAACAGTCAGACAAAGCTGAGCAGCACACCCTTCCTGGTTCACAGTCCCATGCTCTCAACTGTATTCTCCTACACCCACTTTGCTCCTTTACATTTCCTACTGGGCCCCCAAAGGCATCTAAACTTGTGAGTCCTGCTTTAGCAACTGCTCTTGACAATCTGACTCTCAAGTCTCGACAGTGTATTAAGAGAGCAGGACAAGGATGTACTGAGTACACACAGGCCAGGCAAGGCAAGGAGAGAGAAAAAGGAGAGAACCTCTGAGGAACAGCCAGTCAGGACCTTCTGTCAGGCATCTGACACCCTGTCTTTAGCATTCTCATCTTCCCGGGGTGTGCTCTGTAACTCACACAGTGCCGTGTAAGAGTGACCCAGTAGCCTAGTAGTGGGGATTTCAATCATCAGGAGGAACTGACTGAACCTGCTCTAAGAAGGAGACTGTGCTTCCCACAGCCCACCCCAGTGTTCTGTCCAAGATCACAAAAAATCACAAAGGGACTCTCACCTTGCAGGTTCCCTAAGTGGCTTTTCCACAGGCTCTGGTGCCGGCTGTTTTTCTTCTTTCACTGTAGCTGAGGCAGCAGACTCAGATTTCAAAGCTTTTTTGGCCATCTGGGAAAGGAAGAATGTCATCAGGGAGAGGAAGCCATAGAATTTCATTAATTTTCTCCTTTCACCATGAACATAATCAATATGCAAACATGTTCACTTACAAATACAATCTAGGGATAAACTAGAGGACATAAAAAGGGAGAGAATTTACACGAATAATCTCAAATTTCTTCCCTCTTTCCTTCCTCAAAAAATGGCTCACAGCTTTTTACACTAAAAGAGAACTCAGTTTAAATGGTACCAACCATCTTTGACATTTCCAAGAATTCTTTAACCTTTTGGACTACAAATGGTTATGTAATTTTACTTTGTACCTCATCTTCCACCCTCCCAATCTCTAATATGGTTTCTGAATCCGAAATACACCTCTGGGATCATGTACAAAAGTCAAACTTTTTTTCCAAACTTAAAATAACAAATGTTTATATTAGTGTCTTTCAGTTTGCATATAGAATTTTTTATGACTCTATTTCCACAAACTTGTTTTGCCTATTAACAACTCTTTGAAAATCCTTACTTATAGCACATAAAACCCTGAGAAGGCCAATCTTGCTCTAACTTCAATTGCTCATGTCTCCCTCTAACTGAAGTTTTATACATTTCTAACCATTCCAGTATCCTTCCATTTCAGATACTGTGTATCTGTGTAATGAGTGGTATCTTAAGAGCTGAGAGTTCTATCCTCACACAGAAACAGGGGCAGGTTATTTTGTACCTGGGATACAAAGGAAAGGATCCTAGGCCAGGCTCAAGTATGCTGACATTTGCTCTCTGAATATTCGAAACTATCTGCTTGATACGTAACTTGAAATCTGCCAAGTGACTGCCAGGATCATTGACACTACTCTAACATAGGCCTGGCAGATCTACTGTCACAAGCCAAGGTATTTTCAACACTTTAAAAATCCTTGTTTAAGAAAAAAAACCTTTCACTCAATTTTCCCTGATCATGGTCCATTTTGTAGAACAGACTGGATTCTAGTTCTTCCACATGTTCTCTTGCACCCGTTTCCATTCTATATGCTTATTATGTCTTTGCTCCAACTACAGATGTCTTCATTTGGCCTCTTCTGCCTTATGCTCGTCACACCTTTTCTCCAGTTATGCCTTTTTCCTGTTAATCCCATAACACATCTACCAACTGCTCTTCCTCCCAAACTTAACTCAAATTTCCTCTCCTTTGGAACCACCATCAATTGTAAGTCAACATTCTCCTACTTTAACAACAGATTAATCATATGTAGAGAAGGTAAAAATAGGTTAGGGAAACCAGCTGTGTTCCATTTGCCTCTGCTAGGATCTCTGCTTCTATACACTTAAGGCATTTAAGTAAGGAAGATAGTTGCTTAAGGAACTAACTAATTAAGGAAGATAGCATATCATTCAGTCTTTTCTACACATTTACTCTCTCACTTCCAAAAATAGCTGTCATTTTCTAATTGCCTGCACAGCCTCAAGGCCAAATCATGGTTATGGAAGAAAAGGGCCAAGGCTCACCGTGAGAAGGTAGGGCTCTGCGTCATCCAAGTGACTCTCTAGGAAGCGTAGCATCTTCTGCTGGAAGGTCTCGTAGGAAAAGTTCTGAATAACAGGGTGAGCCAGGTTCTTTTCACGGATAATGTTCAGGAGATCATTTCTCAGCTTCTACACAAAGGATCCATATTTGCAACATGAGAAAGGAGAACTCCAGTAAAAATTCAACGATGATGAGTTGAGACAACACTATTAGAACTCTCAGAATGCAGTCAATGAAAATCACTAGTACATATGTAGGAAGGGGAGCATCCACTGAAAATGGGCCAGTAAATTATGTATCAGCCACAATGGGTTACCATGCAGCTATTAAAAAATGGATGAAAAACTTAGGATCTAAAGTACCTTTATACATTTACATAGGATTTTTTTTTAATTTTTTAATTTTGATATCATTAATGTACAATTACTTGAACAACATTATGGTTACTAGACTCCCCCCATTATCAAGTCCCCCCCACATACCCCATTACAGTCACTGAGCATCGGCGTAGTAAGATGCTATAGAGTCATTACTTGTCTTCTCTGTATTTACTGCCTTTCCCGTGCCCCCCATCCTACATTATGTGTGCTAATCGTAATTACATAGGATTTTTAAACTTAAAAAAAAAAGGTGCCTTATGTGCTAATATAGAACAATCTCCAAGATATATCAAGTGAGAAGAAATTTACAAAATGTTCAAATTAGTGTGTACAGTATGTTCACACATGTAAACAGGAAGAACAGGAAAAACATATATATGTTTATGTTTGTATATATACATACACACATACTTATTTGCTTGTATAAACATAGAATATCTCAAAGAATGAAGAAAAACACTGGTTGCCTCTGAGGAGGAATGAGATAGCTGAGTCAGACGAGAATTTTCACTAAGCTTTTTTTACCTTTTGAATTTTGTATTATGTACATGTATTCAGTTTCAAAAACTAAAATTTAGATTTATAAGGGAAAAGGAAAAAGAAAAGGAAGGTGTAAATAGGGTTTTTGACACCAGAAAATACAGGCATTAAGTCCTCACCAAGGCAGATTCTCAAGTCTGGATCAGGCCTTATGTAAATAAAGTTGAAAGTATTACAAATTTGATGGCTTAATACCTGGAGCTGACAGCTTACACAAAGTTCTGTCCCAAACCAGACAGAAATGGGCAAGTAAATGACTTATGTAAATTTGTCTAACAAAAATTAAATTTTAAAAAGCCAAGCTAACAGTAAGTTATCCTGGATATAAGAGCCAGCATGCTACAGGTGCTGATAATATTCCCAACTAAAGAACCTTTTCCTTGTTTCCCCCCAGAAAACAATGAGATGGATTTAAGTCATGGGAGCAAAAAATTTATCAAATTTACCTGAGTTGTGGGATCCTTGGACATATGTTTTTTCAAAAT
Organism: Manis javanica; assembly: GCF_040802235.1. NCBI lineage: Eukaryota > Metazoa > Chordata > Mammalia > Pholidota > Manidae > Manis > Manis javanica. Next base: position 49,169,991 of record NC_133172.1, read on the forward strand.
TTTTGAAGCCTTTTCAAATTCTTTGTTTTTGATACAAATAATAACAGCCTACAAAAGGGAGAAAAACTTTTTTTTAAACTGTTGTAATAATGACAGGTGTCATCAGAATATCAAATATCAAAATAAACTCTACTAAAAGGTAAAACTGAGTCTTATATACCCAATAACTTTTTTACATCAAATTCCTGTACTTAAAAATTAATAACTATTGTTCAAGCATTATGAACAAATGTAGACTCTCAGTATGCAGGGAAGTAGATTTTCAGTATTACATTGGATTTTTTACAAAATGGCTGATAACAGCAAAATTTGATCCTCTGGATTTCAGACCATTTACCAAATTTGCTTAGGGCCTCCTAAAGAAGGCAAAATGGACAGGAGTCATTCCAGTCTCCCAAACAACTGGTTTTGTTCTTTTTAGACACAGATGTGGAGAGATGAGGGAGGATATACTATGGGGAGAAAAGTGATTTGCTGACCACAGAGTTCCGCTAGTTCTATTCAGGAAACACCTGAGGCCAATCCTCTAGGCAAACCAACAGTTACCCTCTACCATAAACCCCAGTTAGTGTGCAGGGAATTACTGAGCGGAATAAACCCCACTCAACTAGGAGCAGATTTCTTTTTCTCAGTATAATGCCTCCGAGATCCATCTATGTTGTTCCATTATCAATAATTCCTTCTTTCCTGTTGCTAAGCAATATTCCATTGTACAGATGTACTAATTTGTTTACTCATTCACCCACTGAAAGACATCTGGGTTGTCTGCAATTACTGGTAACTATGAAGGGAGATGCTAAAACATTCATGGACAGGTTTTGGTGTGAACCTAACTTTTCATTTCTCTAAGGTAAATACTCAGGAGTGGGACTGCTGGGTCTTATGGAAAATATATGTGTAATTTTATAAGAAATGGCCAAACTGTTTTCCTGAGTAGCTATACCATTTTGCATTGCCATTAGCAATGTATGAGAGTTCCATTTGCTTCATGTCCTAACTAGTACTTGTGTTGGTATTTGAACCATTCTAATAGGTATGTCCTAGTACTCACTGTGATTTTAATTTGTATTTCTCTATTGACTAAATGATGTTGAGCATCTTTTCATGTGCTTATTTTCCATCTGTATATTCTCTTTGGTGAGTCTTCTGCCCATTTCTTAAATAGGGTTGTTTTCTTTTTAGAGTTCTTTGTTTATTTCAGATACCAGTCCTTTGTCAGATACATGACTTGCAAGTATTTTCTCCCAATGTATAGCTTGTCTTGATTTCTTTCACAGTGTTTTCCTCAGAAAAGTTTTAAATTTTGATGAAGTCGTTTATCAGTTTTTCATCTTATGGTTCATGCTTTTAGTCTCATATCTAACTTTTTGCCTTAGTCCAGGACATGAAGATTTTCTTTCCTGTTTTCTTCTAAAAGTTTTATAGCTTTACTTTTTAAATTTGGATTATGGTCCATTTTGAGTTAATTTTTATATATGATGAGTATTAGGTCAAGGTTTTTTTCCATATAGACATCAGTTGTTTTAATACCATTTGTTGAAGACTATTCTTTTTCCATTGAATACCTTTATTCCATTGAATTGCCTTTGTATTTTTGTCAAAAATCAATGTCTTATTTGTGTGGGTCTATTCCAGTCTACAGTTGTGGGTACTAGTAATCCTTAAAATTGGGTAATGAATTCAAGTTGTTCTTCTACAAAATTGTTTGGTTATTTTAATTCCTTTGCCTTACCATATGTATTAGAATCAGTCTGTTATCTACAGAAAATTCTGTTGACATTATGATTGGAGTTATAGTAAGTCTGCAGATCATTTGAAGAGAACTGGCATCTTAACTATATTGTCTTCCAATCCATGAACATGGTATGTTTTTCCATTTATTAGGTCTTGATTTCTGTCATCAGCATTTTGTATTTTTCACATATAGATCCTGCTTATATTTTGCTAGATGTATACCTAAATATTTCTTTTTCTTTTCTTTTTTGGGACGAGTGTAAGGGGCACTGTTTCACTAATATAAGTTCAGACCACTCACTGCCAGCATATGGAAATATTAATTTTTGTGTTGATTGTATATCCTGCAATCTTGCTAAACTTATTATAGCTTTTTTTTTAGTATATTCCGTGGAATTTTCTATATAATCACGTCATCTGCAAGAAGGGGCAATTTTATTTCCTTTCCAATCTGTTGCTTTTTATTTCCTTTTCTTGACTTATTGCACTTGTAGGTCTTCCGGTATGATGTAAAATGGAAGTGGTAAAAATAGACATCCTTGCCTTGTTTTGCATCTTGAAGACAAAGCATTTTATCCACCACCATGAAGTAAGATGTTAGTTGTAGGTTTTTTTGTAACTGCCTTTTATCAGGTTGAGGAAGTTCCCTTCTAGTGCTAGTTTACTAAGGGTTTTATTATGAAATGATGTTAAATTTTTTTAGATGCCCTTTGTATCAATTAATATGACCATATGTTTTTTCTTCTTTAGACAGAGTGGATTAAATTGATTGATTTTCAAATACTGAGCTAAGCTTGCATTCCTGGACTTGAGTTTCCCCACTCTGTTACATGCTTAATTGCATCTTCATCCAGGGCGAAGCAGCAGGACAAATAGTTGAAAAAGCAATGAAATTTGCTCTAAGTTCCGGGGATCACAGCCCCACTGCTAAAGAGGAGAGTTTTCTTCCTTTGGTTTTAGGTGCCTGCCCTACAGCTATAGGCATCACTGGGACACTGCTGCCACCAGTGTAGTACTGCCTGGGTGCTGGGGCAGGAAAAGGGAGAAAAGGAAAAACAAAACAAAATTGTGATTTCTTCCACTCTCCCTGACCCTTAAGAGATCCCCTTCCTGCTCCACTGATGAGAGAAAGCCTCTCTTGGAGTTCTTTCTGTTCACACCTGGAGTTCAGTTCCAGGTTTTAGGAGCCTTCAGGTCCAGGTAGGTGGTGCTAGAGAGGGAAAAAAATGGTAAACTATTCATCACCAGTCTGGTAAACCTTCAAATTCTGGTCTTCTTCCCCATTTGCTTACTTGCACTTACATTTTTAAGTCCTAAGATAGCTGCTCCAGGCATTCTGTCTAGGATTTATACTTGCATTAAGAGAGACCAAAAAGAGTACACGTAGTTATTCTATCTCTCAGAACTGGAACACAGATCCTACTACATTTAATTTGTGAAATAAAGAAAATGTGAATGCTTTCAAAATCTAAACTAAAAGTCTGCCTCTGAAGATTGTGCTGTGAGCTTATTATTTAAAACTATGTATTAATTTCCTAGGAAGTTGTTTTTTAAAGAGATGAGAACCATTGTTTTCCACTTGAGAATTTCCAGAAATAAGTATAATTTCTTCTCTTATGTAGTTTATTAAGGTTCTTCAGGTATAGCAGTGGTCTCTGGCTTACTTAAACAAAAAGGAAGTTCCAAGCAGATTTTCAATAGAACAGAGTCAGTTTTATGTTTGGGGGAAATGCCAAAAACTTCATAGGTAGAGAAAATGAAAACTCACAGAAGTGAAGAAAGGTTAAAGCAGCAAACTCAGAAAGAAACCAGGCTGGCATAGATGCAGGACTGCTCAAAAAAGCTTTTCATTTAAAGAATGAAAGTTCTAAGAGTGTGTCTGATACACCAGTGCCTCAAATGGGGTAAGGCCCCAAAAGAAAATCAAAGTATTCTTACTAAAGGTGCAGGAGAATGCTACACAGCAAAAAGCAACAAAAAAAAAATGCTTTCCCCCAAATATGCTATACATGTTATTCTCCCCTTTTCTCCACAGAAATCTGAGGAATCTCTCTTTTAGTTATGAAGAGAAAACTAATGTAGTCTCAATATCACTAACAGTTTACAGAAACAGTTCTCAAAACATTTTGACCTCAGGATTCCTGTATATTCTTAAATGTTAATAAGTACCTCAAAGAGCTTTTGTTTATGTGGGTTATATTACCATATTAGAAATATAAAGCTGAGAAAATTTAAAAGCATTTATTAATTCATTAAAAAATAACACTCATTATAGGTTAACATAAGTAACATCTTTATGAAAAACTACTGTATTTTCTAAGACAAGTTTAATAAGGATGGCATAGTTGTACATTTTCATAAATCTCCTTAATATCTGGTTTAATAGAAGAAAGATGGATCCTCATGTCTGCTTCTGCATCAGTCTGTTGTGTTATGTTGTTTTGGTTGAAGCATGTTTTAAAAAAATTCAGCCTCACACAGATAGGAAGTTGGAAGAGGGAGTAGCATTTTAATAGCCCTTCAGAAAACTGTGGATATTCGTCTTCGACTCTACACCCAGCTTGGGCAAGTGACTTCTTTGTTCCCTGTTGCATTAAAACCTATTAGTCTATCTTGTACTTTAAATAGAACTTTCACTCATGAATGATTTTGTAATATAATGTATTGATCATCTGGAAAATATGTATTGCTTTACTGAGCTATGTAGATCTTCCAAATGTTGATCACAGTTGTTGATACCACCATCAATCTTATGTGAAAAGTCTAAGTATTGGGAAGCTATCAAGCACATGAATACAAGTTTTCCAAAATTCTGATTTTCACTGGAAAGTCTGAACTTTATTGCTGGCAACAAATATTATCAGTTGTTTTCCCTGAAGTTCACTTTGCTGTTTCTCAAGAAAATGCCTGCCAAATACCCACATCTGAATATCGAGTTTGTCAGTTCTTTCAAGTAAAAATGGTGTTCCATAAAAAAGCAGCTAGAGCAACATGCAACTCAATAACACACTGCTTTAGGCAAACTTCCTATTTTGTCATACAAAATACCGAAAGAGATGTTTACTCAAGTATCTAGATTTAATAAAATTAATTTTCACTGCAACATCAAAGACATTCCTAATTGAAACTGGTGGGGTTTTTGTAAACTACACGCATGAAGCAATGAAGAATATAATGACTACTAGTACAATTTATCACTACCTTACATGTGTAAGGCACCAGCAATTTTACCCATCTTTGCCAAGGTCAGTGCAATGAAAAAGTTAACTAACATATTGGCATTGTTATGGACATAGTTCTGACCCCTGAAAGGATCCTGAAAACCTGCAGAGATCCCTAGACCATACATTGAGAGGTTCTAACATAACAAATAACTTACTTGATAAATTTTATATTTCAAAGTGTGTGCATATATGTGTGTGTGTATCCATACACTTGTATTTCAAAGGATATACACACATGAACGTGTATATTAAAGCTTAAAATGCACCGAAAAGCTTTATAGGCCTAGGTATCCTGTGGTATTTTCCGAAAGATGACTATTAATAGATTATGTGACTCAAAATGAGGAATTTAAAAAAAGTAAGTTGAAGAGACAAGTGATATAGTATCGCTTAATAACTAGGAGAACAAGGTAACTGATCCCCATCTCCTGCATAGTCCCATTCCACACACTAATCCAGGGTTGATCTGATTTGTGTGGCCAATAACATATGGCAGAAGTGATGATGTTTTTAAGTTATAAAAGAGATTAAGTTATAAAAGACCGCATCTTCTGTCTTGGGCTCTTGCTCTTCTGGATCACTTGCTTGAGGGGAAGCAAGCTACCAGGTTGTAAGCAGCCCTACGGAAAGCCAAGGAGCTGAAGTCTACAGCCAACAGCCAGCAAGGAAGTGAGTCTGCTGACAACCATGGGAACCAGATTCTTCAGTCCCAATTGAGTCCTGAGATGACTGCAACCCCAGCAGACAGCCCGACTATATATCATCTCACCAGAGACCTGGAGCCAGAACCACTCGGCTAAACTGCTACCAGATTCCTGACTCTTGGAAACTGAGAGACAGTATTTGTTTTAAGCTGCTAAGTTTTAGGGTAATTTGTTAAACAAATCAGGTAACAGTAATACAGTAAGTGAAACAAGAGATCCTAGTACCTGGTGGAAAATGGAAAAGCAGAAAGGAGTCAACATAAGAATATGGCCAATACAAGGGAATTTAAATATTGCTAAAAGATTTTTCCTAATGAAGCCTCCAAGCAAAAGATCTATGAATTTAAATAGTAGTAAAACAATAAGATATGCACCTGAATGATGAAAGCCCACAAAGACTTCCAGAAGAGGAGCCAGAAGACAGAGGATAGCCTTGTGTGTCTGAGTCAGCTAGCTACTTAGCAGGAGTTACATGAATTACTCTGAACTGGTACCATTTTTTCCCATTCAAAAGATTCTCAACTATGCTGAACGTAGGCATGGATTTCTACTCCCTTGCTAATATATCTTTTCTGGCATTTTCCCTCCCAACACAAACCTGACTAACCTATACTAAAAATCTATTCTTGTTATTATCCTTCCTTGGAATTGGAATCACGTAAGCGTTCTTTGCAAGACCAAAGGTATTCCTGCCCAAAGGTCCTTAACTGAATAAATAAAATATTTGCATCTCACATACACTAGTATTTTAACAGGGTACCTGAGTACCCAGCACACAGTCAAGGGACACAAGGTCTTCCTTAATAAGCAAGGTTTTATCTCCCCACCCCACCCGAGATCCCCTCCTTTCACGGGGTGCTCTCTTTTCTTACCAGTTTCCTTACTTTCCACTGCCAAGGCAGTGCTGAGCTGTTGTTCCTCAGCCCCCACCTCTGCATCTGCTTTCACACCCCCAGCCTTGGTTACTGGAGAAGAAAAAGCTTTTTCTGACTGGTTCCCATGGCCACTTCTATGCTTTAAATAAAAATAAGTTTTACTCCTTGAAGCTACCAGAGCTATGGGCAGTCACAATCTCAAATTCCTAGACATTCCACTAGTTTTTTCTTGTCAAGAACTCTGCCTGTGGCAGCCTTCTACCATTACTGTTTTTCTAATTGGCTGATTATCCCAGCACCTTTGATTCTGTTTGTTCTAAGGGAATGTTCCCTAAGCCTCTCTTTCTACAGACATGTGCATGAAAAACTCAGTCGGTCTCAGATTTCCCAAGGCCCCAGCTCTTCTCTTTGGTTTATTATAAACAAGGGTGACTAAACCCTATGCCAGTTATTTCCAGCCCTTGCATGATGCTCCTGAATGGTATAATAACCTCCAAAATGTCCATCTTCAGTGCCAACCCATTTCCTTCAAGGGCCACAAGGAAAATCACCAAAATCCCAAAAACAGAGCACCTGCCATTAACAGCTCTTTGCAGGCCTGGGCTGCCAAGATGTCACCTAAGAGAGAACATCTGTCTATGTATGTGTATGTTTGAGTGTGCTCACTTGCTTTCTCTTCATCCCTGTTTCTCCTCTACCCCACACAGAAAAGCTAAGTACTGTATCTTCAAAGACCTCTGATTTTTTGTTGAAAGAAAAAAGAAATAAAAATAGAGCCTTACAGCTTCCTTGACCAGTTTTCTACTGGATTCGACCACTGCCTCTGTCAAAGTAAATTCCGTTTTAATCATCTCCAGCACATTGATAGCTGATTCCAGTGGTGTGAGCTCAGCTTCCATATCAAAGGAACAGTCTAGGACAAAGAGCACAGTTTTCACTTTAAGCTATTTTCTAAGGAGCAAAAAGTTATGTCCAAAAACACATTTATCTAAAAGAAACATGTAAATATAGTTGAAATTTGCATTTAATTTGCTGACTTACTGTCTACAGGCTTATAAACATGTTTAAGGCCCAAATTCAAATCACTGAATTTGAAGCAACTATTGTAATTTTCAAGACACGTAAAAATTATTTTTTGACACATGCATTTGCATCTCAACTTCAGGATACACACATCCTCCTCAGATGCAAGTGGCCAGAAACTGATGACCGTTTTGCTGAACAGCTGTCAAGTCAATTCAAGGGAGGGGGGAAATGTGCTCATACTCTGGAAAGCATTCTATGATGGGGGAAAAGATGGCCACCTTAACATAACTCACTGGAGATAGCATCAAAGTTGGGACAAACAAGAAGAAACAGGTGGGAGGAAACAGAAAAGCAGCCAAGAGAATCTTAACTGCAAAAAACTAAAGCCAGAGAATAGACTCATCCTAGAAGAAAAAAGACCACTGTGATCGAAACAGAGCGCACCTTAACCCCAATTCCTTCATTTCTGGATGTAAGTTTGAAAACAGCAATGTGACCCTAAGTTAAGTGAGTCCAGAGAAGAACACAAAAATAGCCATACCTAAATTTTCCCCTTCTTCAATGCGCGACAGACACTGCATAACCCGCAGCAGCCGGGACACGGTATGCTCCTTCCCCAAGGGCCTGACAAGCAAAGCTGGGAAAGAAGACATCGTTGGCTCGACGACCCCCAGCCCGACCCCCACACCCCGCAGATCTCCTTCCCCCGGTCCGGCCCATACCCTGCATGATGTCCCGGATCTGTCTGAAGTCCCCGTACCGGCTACCCCGAAAGGCCCGCAGCGCCTCGTGGAAGTAGAACTTGAGCACCCAGCGGTTGACTGCCTCTTCTAGCCGTGCTTCCCCTGCACCCCGCTCCGCGGCGCCCCCCAGCCCAGGCTCCTGGCGTCCCCGCCGAGCCCGCCCGCCGCTGCGGGACGCCCGCCGGCCTGCCGCCCGCCCGCTGCCATCGCTGCTCCCGCCTCCTCCCGCCATCGCGTCCGATCGCCGCGCGCCCTCCCCTCCCTCCCTGCCGGGCCGCTTCCTCGACTGTGACGCCTCCGGGTCACGCACGACGCCCGGGCCGGAAGCAGGGCTTGTCGTCCCGGCTCCCGCGGCCATGATACGGTCGGCGTTCTGAGCCGCCCGCGGGCTTCTGGGAGGGAAAAGACAGCGGACCCCACAGCCCCCTTCTCGGACTCCGTAGGTCCCTGTGCGCCGGCCGCAATGCCTTCTGGGGCTTAAAGTCCACGCTTTCCGTGTAGGTAAACCAACCGCGGTTTGTAGTCTAGTGTCAACTTTGCTCCGAAGTTAAGGAACAGTGGACTAGAGACGCGGGACTAGGTGTAAGGTACTGAAAAGTATATACGTGCAGCTTATTAAATAAATTGTCAAATGTAACATACATAGTGGAAATTTAGTAAATTTACATTTTAACAAATAATTGAAAGCAAAGGCCAGGGTTAACCCAATCGAGATCAAGAAATAGAATATGGCCGGCACCCCAGAAATCTCTAGACATGTAAGATATACAATTTTTTTTTGGTATCATTAATCTATAATTACATGAGGAACATTATGTTTACTAGACTCCCCCGTTCACCAAGTCCCCCGCACAAACGCCGTTACAGTCACTGTCCATCAGCGTAGTAAGATGCTGTAGAATCACTACTTGTCTTCTGTGTTATACAGCCCTCCCCGTGCCCCCCCCCTTATTATGTCTACTAATAGTAATGCCCGCTTTCCCACCCATCCTCCCCAGTCCCTTTCCCTTTGGTAACTGTTAGTCCATTCTTAGGTTCTGAGTCTGATGCTGTTTTGTTCCTTCAGTTTTTTTCTTTGTTCTTATACTCCACAGATGAGTGAAATCATCTGATACTTGTCTTTTTCCGCCTGGCTTATTTCACTGAGCATAATACCCTCTAGCTTCATCCATGTTGTTGCAAATGGTAGGATTTGTTTTCTAATGGCTGAATATTCCATTGTGTATATGTACCACATCTTCTTTATCCATTCATCTACTGATGGACACTTTTCTTGGCTATTGTAAACAGTGCTGCGATAAACATAGGGGTGCATATGTCTTTTTAAAACTGGGCTGCTGTATTCTTAGGGTAAATTCCTAGAAGTGGAATTCCTGGGTCAAATGGTATTTCTATTTTGAGTGAGTTTTTTGAGAAACCTCCACACTGCTTTCCACAATGGTTGAACTAATTTCAATTTTTTAAATAAAAAAAAATTACCTGTTGTAAAAGAATTAGAAAAAAATAAGTAAAAGATTAACATTTAAATCACCCATAATCCCACATGAAAAAGTAAATTGAGATGTAGGAATTAATTTTACAATGAATGTCTTTTGTGTACCTAGTGTATGTGTATACATTTATTTACAAAAAAATGGAATTATACTATATATAACTCTTAATTTTCCATTTGACATGTAATAAACATCTTTATGTGCCATTAAATATTTTTTCTTCAGTATCTTTAGCAGCTAGATAGCATTCCCATATATGGATTAAGCAAAGGTTTCTTTATCTAAATCCCTATTGTAAGATGTTTAAGTTATTTCAAAAATGTGTAATTCTAGACAATCTCAATATTAGAAACATCCTTGTAAGAGTGTTGTTGCACAAATCATAATGATTTCCTTAGGGAATTTCCTTAAAGTAGAATTACTGGGTTGAAGGTTACACAGAACATATATCAAACAATTTCCTCATAATTCTTTGGCAGTTCCCTTTTGCTTTTGAACAAGGTACAGACTCCTTAAAGTGCCTTTTAAAGCCTTAAGAGGTGGGTTGTTTGCCAGCTCCATTTTTTGCTCACAGTTCATATGGGTGTGCAACTTCTGTCATTTCCTCTTCACCTGCTACTCAATCCCCTGGGGCCTTCATCTTGCTCATTCTAGCCTAACTAAATTCTTTTTGTCTTTCAAGCCTCACTGAAGAGGCATTTCACCATTTCTGGATGTTCTGGGCTAAATCCCCCTGCTGCTCTCTCCTTAGCACCTTGTATTTCATCCTTTCTGAAATACATTCTCACAGTTAGCTCCATTGTTGGAGGCAAACATCCTATCTGCTTGTGCACCCTACATCCTGGAACCTAGCTCAGGGCCTGACACATTTCTTGAGGTTGGATTAAATTGACTAGGCACATGAGAAAGGCTTTTGATACATCTTGAAAATCTGTACCATCAGCAAATTCTATTTCTGAAATAGGGACATTCCTAGGGCTGCCTCCCATTTCTAATGGATATCTGTCATAATTTCCTAGATACCAAACTGCTGGCTGCTACAACTGCACAGGATACTTTCCCTGAGTTCTTTTTTCCCTTCCTAACCTTGTAGGGAGGCCTGAACAGGACTTAAAAGAAAAATTATGGTTTTTCTCTTCTCCTCCAGGTACTCCTCTTGTCCAACCGCAGTTCCAAACCTAGTTCCAGCCCTCATCTCGCTGGAGGCATTCCTGAACCTTCTTACTTTTTTGCACTTCTGTGATCCATTTGTCACATCGACCTTGGAGAACCCATTCTGTACTTCTTCACTGGATGCATCACTGTCCATGTCCTCTGTAGGCAGGCAAGTGAGTGAGTAAGGGGCATTTCTAGAGGATTGGATGAGCTTGGAGTGGGTGTAGGAAGAAGTGGGGACATAGGACATGAGCCACCTACCAGTATCTCTGATACTCTTGGAATTCACTGCCCAATACCTGGACCAGATAGAGAAATCCGAGTTCTGGTAGGTGGTATGCCCCTCTCTGAGAGGCCCAATAGCTGGTTGAGACTTAGGGAAGTTCAACCAGCCCTGCTGGACTAGAACCAGCAAAGATCCAGTTTGGAAACACTAAAGGACAACTCAGGAGAGCAAGTGGCAGCCTCACTGAGGATGTGAAATCACATGCTAGACGCTTGAATTAATTTGACATGGACCTTAATCTATATAGTATCCTGCTTTGACAAAATCTCCATTTGGTGAACATTCCAAAAGGGGGGACGAGACCTCTACATTGACTCTTTAGTGTATTTGGCTGTTTTACAGTCTCAGCCTGCGTGCCTAAGCAGGAGCCAAATTACCTGCCTCACATCCTGATACCTCCATTTGCTAGCTGTGTGACCTTGAGCAAGTTACCTGAGCATCTCTGTGCCTGTTTCCTCTTCTGTCAAGTACACATATAGAGGCATCCCATGGGGATTATATGAAAGTTAAATGAGTTACTATGTCCAGTGCCCTTAGTGCAGGGCTTGGCTTGTTGCATGGGTTCAGTAAGTGTAAGCTGTTTTTATTAATTCATTGATGCCTTTCCACTGTCAAAAATGTCATTTTCTTTTTTTTTTTTTACCTAAGGTATATCTTGCATAAAGTGTTACGTGCAAAGCTTGATGAGTTTTTCCCCATTTTTCAAAGTCCTGCCATCATATGATTGTCCCTACATCATTCTGTTCCTTACACTCCAGGAAAAGACAAGGCTTATCTAACGATCTAAGGACTTAGCTTTGAGAACTTCAGTGCTTCATGCCCTCCCTTTGAGCACCAGCAGGAGGCAGTGTAGCATAGGGGAAAAGCCACAGTCAGCACGTTAAGGACCAGCAGGCTTATCCTGGCCCAGTAACCTACTGGCTTGGGTAAGACTTAACCTCTAGGAGTCTTGTTTTCCCCATCTGTTAGACGGGACAGACTACCAAGTGAATACTTCACTGGGGTTATATTGAAAATGAAATGAAATAAGGCCTGTAAACAATCCCTGACACATGCCAATTAAATTAGCAAGGTTGAAAAAAATAATAATACCCAGTGTCAGGGAGGGTTCTGTGAAATAAGCACTTTTAGTCAGTGCCATTAATAATGTAAATCAGTGCTAAAACCAGAAACCAAACAAGCAAACTCCACAAACATCAGGAGCCTTAAAAACTCCATTTTTTAGGAATTAATCCTATAGAAATAATCATAAATTAGCACCAAGATTTCAGTACAAGGATTTTCATACCAGCATTACTTACAATGTACAAAAAGTAAGAACTGAAAAGATCCAATAATAAAATTATTAAATAAGTCATGATATGTTCATAGTAAGGAATCTTACTCTGTGACAAAATGTATGCCACCCCATAAAAATAATCAAGTAAATAAATAATTGTGTACCCAAAGATTATTTCAGGCTCAAGATATAATAAGAGAAAAATGATAGAAACATATAATGTGACCAGAAACTTATGGAAATAACTATCATATAAAAATTTTTTGAGCACTTACTATTTATCACTGTCTATGCTAGGGTGCCTTACATCTGTTATTTCACTGACTCATCATCAAAATCCTACAAAAGAGACACTACTGTGCCAATTTTCCAGATGAATAAACTAAGGCTCCGAGAGGGTAAGTGACTTGCCCAAGATGAATACATGAGTCAGATTTTAATCCAGATCTGTTTGAATTAACTAAGATAGAATGACAATAGATTTCTAACTGTTTCTTCCTTAGACTTTTCTGTTTTCCTTATTTTCTATAATGAGTAAGAGGGAAAGATCCCCAGTAAATGTCACTCTTTTTGAAGCCTTAGCATGGTTCCTGACTCAATAGAGGAGGCTCAAGAAAGGTCTAGAGTCTAACAACTTCTGGTCAGGTGCAGAGCATTATATGAGATTATTTTAGGTAATACACTGTGAGATAAGAGAAAAAATATACATTTTTCACTGCCCCAGGTTCCTGGTACAGAGTTCTATGGCTAAAATTGTAACATTTCCGGAATATCTCGCCTGGCTTTAGTACATCTGCATATCAATAGGTGTTCAGAGGTAGAAAGAAGTATGGCTTTACTGCATTTGCATCATTCCTCAGGGGTGGAGACTTTATCTCAATATCAGTGGGTAATTACCTGGGCAAGGAGGGCTTATCTGTACTGGAGAGGTGAGGGAGGGATGGTTTTGGCTTCTTCTGAGCAGAGGAGAAAGACAGCCTGGGACTGCAGTTTGTGAGCAATAAACAGGTTTTAAACATTATTTCTCCTTTTGACTGATTTTGGTTTTTAGAGGTATTTTGCCCTGAGATTTCCTATCCCAGACTTACAACTGGTGCAGTTGGCAGTGAAGGCAAATTCTGGTGTGCTAAGACCCCCACCCCTTAAGACCCAATCACCACAGACCAGATGGTCGCCCAACCCTTAAGATCCAATCACCAACGCAGAATACACCCTACCCCTACTCCTTAAAAACGTGCTTCCTCACCCATGAGCTGCTGCTCCCCCTCTCTGGGGGCAGCCATTTTCTCTTTCAGATAATAAAATCTCTTGCATGGGCCTGTGTCTCCTGAGTCATTCTGGGGTAAGGAGGGTTGCGGTGAGATACCCTTTCATTGGTGCCGTGACTCGGATGAGGCTCTCCCATTGACTTTGCTCTTCCTCCGGGAATCTGAGCTGCTCTGGGAACCCTCACTGCCCAATCCTCTTCCATGGGCTCACCATCCATTTCCCCCATTGCTCGTCTTCTCACCCAACACTGGCCTTCAATTTGGTGAGTCTCCCATTCATGGTCAACTTAAATGTCCCTTTGGAGCCTGGGAAGTGACCATTGAGTGTCTGGCACCCCGAAGGTCTTCTCTGGGACAGGGGCACCCCAAACCAGGACTTTGAGAGTCACAGTTGATCCCCATAGTCAACTCTTCTCTGCCTCTCCATGGTGAGACTCCTCATTCACTGAGGCCCGGTCTCCCTTTATCTACTCGTAAACTCCTGGTAGCAGGTACTGAGCCTCCTCAGGGTTTTCACCTCAACCACTCAGTTTGAGGTGGTGACGACACCCTAACTGTGTCTGGTCTTCTCCATGACCTTCTCAATCGCTTTGGGATGCCTCAGCAACTTGTGAATGGTCTCATTCTCACCATGGGATCTGACCCCTCCATTCCCGCAGATTCACCGCTAGGGTGCTTACTCAATAATCTAAAACCCCTCCACCTCACTCCAGACCTCAAACCTTTTAAGCTTATTCGCTACTGTAATGAGATCTGGCCACAATATTCCTTGGACTATCAGTCTAAATGGCCTCCCAGTGGCTCTTTAGATCCTAAAATTCTCCATGACTTTTACAACTTCTGTGAATGCATGGGCAAATGGAAAGAGATCCCATATATCCAGGCTTTCTCCTACCTCTGAACCAAGCCCGCTCTCTTGTCTCCCTTGCAATCCTAAACATCTCCTCGCTCTAAAAAACTTCACCTCACCACCCACCAATTCCCACCATGTCCTCTGACTTTGACCCTGCTGATGAACCTCCTCCCTACTGATCTCAAACCCCTACAGCTCCCCCTCAACCACCAGTTCCTCTCCCACCCCAACCTCCTTCTCTGCAAGATCCAAGTCCCAACCTTCCCAGCTCCCCTAGTGCTGTTGCAGGAGCCGCAGCACCTCCTCCTCCTCCACAACCAGTTCCCCTTCCCTCACCCAGTCCTGCGCCAAGCCCTCCAGTCACTCACTCTCAAACCCAGATCCTAGCTCCACTACAGGAAGTAGCCGGTACAGAGGGCATCTCCAGGTCCATGTCCCTTTCTCTCTCCCCAACCTATCTCAAATTGAGAAAAGATTAGGCTCTTTCACCTTCAACTCATCTAGTTACATAAAAGAGTTCCAGTACCTAACTCAGTCATATGATTTTACCCTTCATGATATTCACATGATTCTATCCCATACACTTTTGCCCGAGGAGCATAGGTGAGTCTGGGAACAGGCTAGAACTCATGCCAGTGAGGTTCCCAAACTACTCCAGCTCATCCAATTCATGCTGAGGCGGTTCCTGATTGAGACCCTAACTGGGACTATAATACGGCAGGGGAGTCAACAGTCAAGATCAATTCATCACCTGCCTCGTGGCGGGTCACAGGAAGTCAGCCAGTAAAGCCATTAGCTATGAAAAACTCCAAGAGGTTATTCAGGATAAAAATGAGAAACCCTCTATGTTCCTAGACCACCTCACCAAAGCTCTTTTACAATATACAAACCTAGACTCTGAGACCCCAGATGGGAGATAATTATTAATGACCTACTTCTTCACCCAGAGTTTCCCAACATTAAGGCTAAACTTAAACATCTGGAGAAGGGACCCTTAACTCCTCAGGCAGAAGTCCTGGCATTGGCCTTCAAAGTATATAATGGAAGAGATGAAAAGGCCCGTAAGCAAAAATATCAAATGCTGGCTAAGGCCTTTCAACCTACCCCAACCACTAGTGCTCGGGTATCCTCACCTCCTAGGAAGCAGCCAGGAGGACCTCCTGGTCCATGCTTCAAATGTGGTCAAACAGGTCATTGGGCCAGAGCCTGCCCAAATCCCCGGAAGCCCCCCCGGCCCATGCCCTAAGTGCCATCAGGAGGGACACTGGGCTGTTGACTGTCCTCGCACACCGAGAGGTGCCAGGCCATCCAGCTCTAACACCCCACACATAGACCTTCTGGGTTTGGCAACTGATGATTGAAAGGACCCGGGACTCCTCCACCCGACCACTACCATCACTGTACAGGAGCCCAGGGTAACCATTGTGGTAGCAGGTAGGCCCATCTCTTTCCTTTTGGACACCGGGGCCACCTACTCAGTCCTGAAGGAGTTTTGGGGACCTCCCTCCCTCTCGCAGTCCTCCATAGTCAGGGTAGAGGGCAGAGCTTATCAACCTTTACAAACTCCCATGCTTCACTGCATCTTTAGAGGCATTACTCTCTCTCATTCCTTTCTAGTGATTTCCCATTGTCCGGTTCCCCTTATGGGGAGAGACCTTTTATCCAAGCTAGGGGCTCTTATCTCCTTTACGTTTGGCCCACGCCTCAACCCCGACTCGCCTTCAATCCTTTTCTACTTGCTCTCCAAACCATTCCAGACCCACCACCCTCCCCTCTTCCCTTACCTCCTTGCCAAGTATGCCCCACAGTCTGGGACACCTCTATCTCCTCTCTCGCCACCTGCCCATCCATAATCATCAAACTCAGAAACCCTACCTCCTTCCCCTCACAATCTCAATACCCCTTCTATGAAAGGGCCTTTTGAGACCAGCTAATTCCCCTTACAACACCCTGATACTGGCTATCAAAAAGCCTAATGGCTCTTATAGGCTAGTTCAAGATTTAAGAATTATCAGTGCAGCTGTTATTCCAATCCATCCAGTAGTCCCTAACCCCTGTACTTTGTTGTCCACCATTCCTGCTTCCACCACTCACTTTTCTGTCCTTGACCTCAAAAATGCATTCTTCACGATTCTCCTCCATCTCAATGGGAACACTTATACCTTCAACTCCACAGACTACAAATCCTCCAGTAATCTACTCTACAACCCAAACAGGACCTCCTTACAGCTGCAAAAGGCGGCATATGTGCCCTACTCCAAGAACAATACTGCTTCTACACCAACAAGTCCGGTCTCATCTGGGATGGCACAAAACACCTCCGTGAACAAGCCTCCAAACTCCTAGAAACTCCCTTAACAATCTGTTCCCTTCCCCCTTCAATTGGCTCCTGCCCCTCCTAGCCCCTATTACCTTTATTATTATTATTATTCTCCTTTTCCTTCCCTGCTTCATTAACCTATTCCAAAAATTAATTCAAAATCAAATTTTGAAAAATTCTAACCATACTGTCAACCAGTTACTCCTCCAGGGTTATCAAGGCCTTCTCATGAAGAATAATGAAACCAGCTAGATGACATCACGAATCATCTCAGGATGCCTGCCCTTCCCCAACTCTACAGCAATGGCTTCGTTAATCCCAGAATCTACGGCCTCTTCCTGCAGGAAGTAGCTAGAGAATGAGATTCTACGCCCAGTTCCCAAGAGGCCCAATTAAGAAAAGAAAAAGATGGGAATGAAGGCAAATCCTGACACGCTAAGACCCCCACCCCTTAAGAGCCAATCACCACCAACCAGATGGTCGCCCACCCCTTAAGATCCAATCACCAACGCAGAACACACCTACCCCTACTTAAAAACGTGCTTCCTTACCCATGAGCTGCTGCTCCCTCTCTCTGGGGGCAGCTGTTTTCTCTTTCAGATAATAAAATCTCTTGTGTGGGCCCATGTCTTCTGAATCATTCTGGGGTAAGGAGGTTCTCGGCGAGATACCCTTTCAGACAGGATTCCTCTGAACCCAAAATCTGTTACAATGCATGTGACCTTTGAGAGGGCTGCCCCAAGAAATGATGGGGAGAAGTGACTCTTGTGCCAAGGGACATGTGTCTACACTCATGTGGTTGTGGAGGCACCACCACTGCTGCTGGCCACGCCAACTCCTGCCACTGCTGCTGCTTCTGCTGCCGGCTAGAGCCTGGTTACAACTATGGAAAGGAGCAGAGGTCTGGTACATCTTAATGAAGCAACTGGCTGCTGTGTACCATGCCTTGCTGGCTACAGAGCCCATTGCTGGAAAAGCTCCAACCAAGGTAATAACCACCTATCCCATCTCAGGGTGGGTGAGAGACTGGACCCAAAGGCCATGGAGTGGTGGGGCACAGACATCTACCATGTATCATGTGACTGGCCATTTGCCTTTGGCATCCCCAGGGAATAATGAAGACCATTGGCCCAAGTGTGCTGGCTAAAAGGAAAGCCTGCCTCTGATGTGACCCAATGGCTATATCAGCATTTGGTGCACACAGGGCAAAAGACAGTGTGGGCTGTAGCCCATTGGTGTGGCTTGCCGTTGACATTTGAAGAAGTCAGCCAATCCCAGAAGGAGTGCTCTGCACGTCGTGCAAATCAGCAAACCACCAAGAGGGCCTAAAGTGTCTCTTTGAAGCCTGTGGCTGATCACTGGTGATTGAGAGCGATCAAGATACCCACTTTATTGGACATGCGTTGCAAGGATGGGTGCAGCAATTAGGAGTAAAGTGGACATAGCCCTGGACATTTCAACACATGGACCAGCGATGGCTGGCTCTTCTGGCACCTTGGGGAAAAGGCCTGGAAGCTGGCCTCCTGCATATTCCTGGAATAACAGCAAATTGGCTCCCCACAATTAAGGTTATTTGCTTCTACAGTCCTTGTGTCCTGGATGCACCCCCTGGCTGCAGCTGCCGTGTGATGGCTGGAATGGACGAGTTTTGGACTTAATCTGCATGGGATTTTGAACCTAGCTGAATCCTCTGGCTTGAGAATTATGATTGTGTTGCTGTTATCAAGAAAAAAATACTTAAAGAGAGGCTTGACTTTGTCTACTGTTTGGTAAAAGTTTTGTGAGAAATCTAGCATGGTTGTTAGTAATGAGTAAACAAATGTAGAAGCTTATTTTATGCTTAGAGATTGTGCTGTAAAGTACATTTACTTAATCTGCATAGGCTGAATCCTCTGGCTTGAGGATTATCAAGATTTTATAGCTGTTGCTATTGTATGTTATTAGATTGGTCAGAAGAAGGGGAACAAGTAAATCGTAAAGCAAGATTACTGGAGGGGTGGCCACTTTGCAAAAGATAGGGCATGCCGCCTGTAAGTCCAGGCCGTCTCTCTCTCCTGTTCCAGTAGCAGCAAAACCAGCCCTCCCCCTCACCTCTCAGGTACAGATGAGCCCTTCTTGCCCAGGAAATTACCCACCTCTGAATGCCTATTGACACGCAGGTGTACTGAAGCTAGGTAAGATATTCTGGAAATGTAACAATTTTACCCACACCATCTGAATGTTACTCTGGTGTACATATAATATGTTAGAAACCAAGTTTGGATACAAATAAAGGCATAATTCAAGGCTAATTAAGGTCTCATGAACCACTCCCTCATTCATTTAATTAAGAGATGAATTTTCAGTGGAAATCATTTTACACTGCTTTGATTGATGTTATCAGTATGTAATTCATAATGCTAACTTAAGCCCAAGAAGAATTGTTGACAAAATCGGTGACTCTAAATAGTGATGTTGGGGGAGAGGCATTGTGTATTTTCCTCAGTTCTTGTCCCCGCTGTGACAAAGAATTGAAGGGCAGAGACAAAGTAGTGAAGCAGAGTAAAAGTTTTATTTAAAGTTACTTAGAGAAAATCAAGTGCAGGCAACCTCAGAGAGAGAGGAGCGCCCTGAAAGTTTGGAGAGAAAGAGTTTAAGATTGAAAGGCTACACACTTAGAAAGTGCGGGCATCCTCAGAGAGGAGTGCCCTGAGAGGTTGGGGGTTCCCCCTTTTAAGGACTTTTCAGGAATGTGACAAAGGGCTAGGCTGTGGGCTTGTTAAGTGGTCTCAGGTATCTTTGATGAGATGTTAAATTTCTTATCAGTCCTCTAGGTAATTCTGCAAAATTAGCTTATCAATCAAGATTGTCTGCCCTTCCTCGGAGGTGGGCAGAGTTATTTGTGGTTTGCTAAAGAGTATGTTAAGAATATTTCTTCTTAAACTTCCTGAGGTTTTTTTCAAAACGCAATTTTGGCTCTAAGGTGGGATCTCCCTGTCTTTACTATGCTGTTTATAGGTGGGCCTTTTAGCAGGCTAGAGTAAATCTTACAATGATCTAATTGACACAGTGAAGACATGGGCTGTGCTCAGATACTTTTATCTGGGAATATTCAAACATTCAAGGCCAAGTTGCTCTTGACCTTTTGAGCTTTAACTGATTATTAACTCATTAACTCTGAGTCTTTTCTGGATTTCTAGTTTTAACTGGTTAACTGAGGCCTTTCTAGTGGGCTTTAATGACCTTGCTCTCTTTCCACCCCGCTCATATCTATTTTACTGCCTAACAGTGATAGTATATATTTTAAAGATTTTAAAATTGAAATGTAATGTTATATTTTGTTGCAGAATAATGCGGTGATAAGTAAGAGACTTTCACACATAAATGTTACATTAAAGTAATATTTGTTACAATAAAGCAATAAAGTAAGACATGGATTTGAAGGAGAAAAAGAATGATTTAAAATGCATGACTATTTAAGAAGGGCTTGTCCATATTTTTTTATTTTTAAGTGGATGATGGTAGATAGCAGGTCACTATGGTATTTATATTTCATTGACTATATTTCTGACAGTGATAGAACAGTTTTATTTTTAAAAGTTAAGATCTGTAATGTGCCAGAAATAACATCTTTTGCATTAGTTTAAATGCACAATGGACGTTCCCTCCAAGAATGTTCCCTTATGCCCCTTTCAAGTCACTCCCCAACTCCCAACCTGTTTGGATTTCAAATATCTTCATTTTGTCTGTTCCTGATTTCATATAAACAGAATTATAGAGTAAGTACTCTTTGTATCTGACTTCATATGCATAACAATGTTTTTGAGATTCATCCATGATACTCCTTTTATTGCTGCATAGTGTTCCATTGTATGGAAATCCACATTTATTCATTTTTCCATAGATGTGTGGGTTGATTCCAGGTAGGAACTATTACAAAACAAGGTTGCTGTGAGCATTCTTAGTAAAAGAAAAAAGTAACAAGAAGGAAAACTCGAAGATGTCAACTTTACAATGTACAAGGAGAGATACTTCTTAGTAGTTTCTTTTCTTTTTCTTTTCAATTGTGAAATACAACATAGATACAAGAGAATGCCAAAGCATTTTCCTAAGTAGTTGTACCATGTAACACTGCTGAGTTCATCTTGTATTGTAGCAGTCTGATGACCATGCAATTATATATGTTGCAAATATCTTCTCTCACCCTTGGTTTATCTGTTACACTCTTTATGGAGTATATTTATGGACCAAAATGTGTAACTTTACTGTAATTGAATCATTTATTTACCTATCATTTTTTTCCTTTATTGTAAGTGCTATTAGTGTCGTTTTAATAAATCCTCTCCTAGTCAGAGGTCAAGAAGATATTTTCATATATTCTAAAAAGCTCTGAATTTTTGCTTTCACAATTAAGTCTCTTATCCACCTGCTTTGATGTTTGTATATGGCCTGAAGTAGAAGCCAATTTCATTTTTTTCCTATATGGGTATCCAGCTTTTCGAGCACTATGTAGCAAAAAGCTCTTTCTCTAGTGCCTCCTTTGTTATGAATTAAGTGGCTATAGATGTGTGTGTCTGTTTCTAGGGATACACACTTTCTCAAAAATATTTGATAGGATATGCAAGCAAAAAAATGTGATGATCACTCTACTATACAAACTGGTGGCCTCTATCCAGTTATTTAACTTCTGAGTCCCCTGCACCGTGTGGGAGAATAAAATGGGGTCGTGCAGTAGCGTGTTTCTGGAAGTTCTGACCTAGTAAGCCGCAGGGAGCAGTAGAAATAATTTGTTTGTTTGGGTTTTGTTTTTTTCTGTTATTATATTTCAAGTACCATGGAAACAACACCTGCTTGGGGCTGAAACTGCCAGGGAACGAGCCCAGCAGACGTGATGTTTGGGTGGGTCGTGAATGACAGCAGGAGCTGGCATCTCTTTGTATGGCTGCCATCTGTTGGCTGTCCGCACTTAGGTTTCATCTGCCTTGTGTCTTATGTGGCTTAGGGGAGCCCAGAGGAAAGGACCCACACAAAGGCTTGTAGCGACCCCCAGCAGCAGCTGCCTAAGAAAACCTAGAAGTTGTACTGGCTCCATGTTTGTTAGACACACACATACATGTCACCGGGGGCAGGGCTGGGCCTTTTAAAAATTCCTGCTGCTGTAGTGTTGCAGGATTCCTGAGTTTCACCCACACACTGCACTCCGGCCTCCCGCCAGCTAACTCAGCCTTTAGCCCCGTGGCCACGTGGGAGTGGTGAGATCTGTACCACACCCCCTGTACAATACTGCCTCTGGTTGAGAGAACATAGGGTATTGCACACAGTAGGTGCTCGATAAGCATCAGGTGAATAACCAATGAGTAACCGCATTAAGATTAGGATATAAAGCACATTCCCATCTGCTACAGTGTAGCAAGAAATGGATAGATGAGGTGGCCCCTGGCAGGCGTGAGTGCACCTTGGAATGCAGTGGAGTGGAGCTGTTGTATATACAGATTCTGCCCCCTCCCTGCAACTACTGACTCAGAACAGAGAACGGGTGTGCAGATAGGAGCTGTTTTTGGTTAACTCTCTGAGATACTCTGGTCTGGATGCCTTGTCAGGTATGAGAATGATGGAATTACTAATTTTCTGGATCCATTCTTCATCAAAAGCACCAGTTTGGCAGTCTATCAAAACTAAAAATGCACATACCTTTGAACCTGCCCTTCCACCTATTAATTATGCCCAACATAGAAGCACAAGAATATTCAGGGAAGCATTTTTTAAACAGAGAAATACTTGAAAGTACAAAATGTCTAATCATTCATTAAACAAAGAGGTATTCTCACTCATCAGTAACAACAGCAAAATAATAAAGTCCCCACTATTACAGAGATTTACACGTTAGTCCTTCAAAGGGGGACTGAGTGAATAATTTATGACTCACCAAAGCAATGGAATATTATTCCCCCATCAAAAAGAGTGAGGTTTGTCAGTATATATACTACTTTGAAAAGATGTTCAAAACGCATATTAATTCTAAAAATTTAGGAAGCTTTTAAGGTATTACCTATTAAAGATTAATAAGATAAATTAAAGAGAAAAACAAATTACATATATATGCATATACACATATAGATATATACATACATTCATAAGGAGAAAAATTGTGGAAGAATGTTCAAAAAAATTGTTGGTGACAGTTATGACTGGGAAATAGGATTGCAGGGAGGAAATTTTTGCCTTTCTCTTTACACCCTTTCATGCTGTTTAAACTTTTTAACCTTAGGAAATATTACTTTTATGATTATTTTGGACTGTTAAAAAATTCCATATACCCTTTGAGAGCCTGTGAAGTTTTAAATTTCCAGCAGGGGGCAGCAGTGATTCCAAAATGTCTGTGACGTTGAAGCAGACAGGATGATTGTCAACAGATTTCCAATTCTAGGCCCAAATACTGTACTTGGGGTCACCAGATTATAGGGAAAACAAAAACAATAACCAACAGAAAGCTTAAAATGATGTAGGTATAGTTGTGATAAAATATTTCCTATTTGGCTCTTTATCAACATTTGTCCTTGAGTGTAAACTGCCTTTTTCCTCTCTGGAGCTTACAGTTTTCTCATTCGTTAAAATCAGAGGATTTGACAAGATAATCGTGAAAGGTCTCCTCCAAGCTCTTACATTCTACGGTTTTAAGACTCTAAATTGGTATCAGGAAAAGACAAGCCCCATTGCCTTCTGAAATTAATTGGCTTATCAAAGAATCTGCTTTACAACCCTTAGCTAATCAGGATGAATTATTACCAGTTTATCTTTAGTGTAGATCAAAGAATAGTTTTTTTGGGGGGGAGGAGACGGTGTTGGAATTTATTCAATTCACTGATGGAGAAAAAAGGAGAACTCTCCCCCTCTGTAAATGTTTAGCATGTGTGTAAAGGTCGTAGGTCTGGTGTTTAGAAATTACACACAGGCTTACGAAAGAATCTTCGCTGGGTTGGCCAAATTAAACAGCAGGCAGTTGTAGAGAAATAAACACAAGTTAACATTTAACCATAGCAAGTCCCTGTTCTTGCTGCTTGTCTTTCTCAATAGGAGGGGTCTGAGATGGTCAGCGGGCTGTTGGCTACTCCAGCGAGACACTGGCTGGGCTCCTCTGAGAATCCACCCATCCATCTACCAGTTTTATTAAAAAAAAAATATATATATATATATATATATGTTAAGCATCTGAATAATGAACTTTCCCAGCTATTTCCTCATGCCCCAACAGCAGTGGTCTTTTTACAGATAACCCTTTATAAATTATAAAACTTTTTTTTTCGTTTAATGCTTGCCCAAGGTTACACCATTAGTAAGTAAGTGGCTGGAGCAAGGTTCAAACCTGTGACTATCTGGCTTCAAGACCCTCACATTTGACTCTGACACTATATGAAATATGAAGACACACTTCATCTACTTGTTATCTAGAAGCTGTGAATATCTGCAAGAGTAGTTGGGTATAAGTGTACAAAGTGAATAATTATTGCATCACAGAGCTCCATCTAGCTCACTTACATTAAGCATCTGCTGTGTGCAACTGTCTGTCCGGTGTTGGGAGTAAGGGTGTCAAAAGCTGAATCGGACTTGATCATCAAACTTAAGAAATTTCTCATTTTTGGAGGACTGAGGAGCTGATAAATAAACAGGAAAAATAGGGAAACACAGGTAAGAAAGAAGAAACCGAGACAGCCTAGCAGGATGGTTAAACCTATAGGCTATTGCATCTATTTCTTAGCTGTGGGACTGCTAAGCCTCAGTTTCCTCATCTATAAAATGGGGATACTAATAGCCTCTAGTATAGGTAGTTGCTGTCAAGGTTAAATGATATAATGCATTATAAAATTGCTTAGCATAGGAACATTTCTGAGATGTTGACACTCCTTTCTCAAACAATTCTGAATCTCCCAGCACCAAGTGACTCATTTCCTCAAGATTTATTCTTCCCTCTGACATAGTTATCTTTTGATCCTACTAGTATGTCTCCAGGAGAGAATGTGTGGCAAAGAGGCCCCAGCTGCGTGCACCAGGAGCTTGAGCTACATCACGGAAGGAAAGCTGAGATGGGGAGTAGACCTTGTGACAGGCAAATCAAGAGCATCAACTAGGAGTGTTAGAAAATTCCTAGGTCCCACTCCCTGAGATTTTCATTCTGCTCCAAACTGAATTTCAGTACATACTTTTACTAATATTTTAAGGTAACTATAACCAAAGGAAGGGTTTCATAGATTTTATCCTGCAAAAAATTCCCTTCCCAACCAGTTTATTTATTGTTTTCTCCTAAACACTAACCACCTCCTTCATCCTCAGTCAAGGACATTGCTTTGATATGCTTCAGTGGCTGCCCATTTCCGCTTCTGAGTCTTGGCAGGAGGGCGTGTGAGTTCTTTCATCTGAAACCCTGTCTTCTGACAGCCATCCATAAGCCAACACTTCTCTCCTGTCCTCCAAAACCAACTGAAAAC
Organism: Manis javanica; assembly: GCF_040802235.1. NCBI lineage: Eukaryota > Metazoa > Chordata > Mammalia > Pholidota > Manidae > Manis > Manis javanica. Next base: position 49,195,413 of record NC_133172.1, read on the forward strand.
TCACCTCCTTCTTGAAGGCTTCCCTGCTGACTTTTTTACGTGCACTCTGTTCTGTGCCACGGATGCCGCTGGGATTGTTGGAATACAACCCAGGAAATGTTCTTAACGTCTTTGTGTTGTGTGTGTAAATTCAGATTCTTCCCACTGGGGGCAGCATGGATTTGTGAAGAGAGCAGGGACTCCAGAACCTGGTGTGAATTCATTCAGCAGCACCACTCCTGAGCTCTCAGATTCGTCTGGCTGTCCCTTGTCACCTTGCGACTGCTGCTTTATTCTCATGGGTTGTCATCTTCCATCCAGGCTCCTCCAGGCAGCTGTCCATGTTCCTTCTCTCCAAAAATGGATAAGGGGCTCTTTTAACTTCCTAGAGCATAACTAAGACCATACAGTGCGCCCCACCATTTACTGCACTTACTCATCTGTCAAATGGGGATCATTATAGGCCCTTCCCCACCGAATTCTTGGAAGAATGAAATGAGATCTGGCATGTTTATGGGACTTAGCGTATGGCAAGTCATGGCAGATACTTCCTGAACTGCAGGGTCTGTCAAACTAAACACTTAACTACATTTCTCAAACTCCCCTTGTAGCTACTGTTCTGTTTGTGACTTAGATTCTATTTGTGCGAGACTTCAGAACTATGAAGTTTTGTGGAGGGAGAGACAGGTGTGAAACATCTATTTTGCTGGTGCTGATCACGGCAAAGACAGTGTGATTCTGGAGCCGCCCCTGTGGTGGCAGCTTAGCGGTTCTAAAACTTCTGGATGGCGAACAGAGGCTGCAGCTTGCTTGTCAACCCAATTCCATGGTGTAATTTTGGAAGTTGTTCTTGGAGGGTTAACCTAGAGTCTATTCTTAACTTTCCTAATGACTCTGTGAGCTATCCATACCCATTAATAAATCCCTTTGTGCCTAAATTAGAAAGCATAAAAGCTGTTGTCTGCAAGCAAGAAAACTGACCAATACTAATTGGTTTTCAATGAATGTTAGCTCTTACTATTATTTTAAAAGTTTGTTGAAGGGGTGCTTGGTAATAAAGCAAGTAATTACATTTCAGGAAAGAAAATTTAAAACTAGCTATTAAATGAGACCATGTAAAATAATTTCTGGAGTAGCATTGTCCCATAGAAATTTCTTTAATGATGGAAATGTTCTGTATTTGCATCCAGTATGGTAGCCATGAGTTATATATGATTGTTGAGCACTTGAAATGTGGTTACTGTGACTGAAGAACTGGCTTTTTAAATTTGATTTAATTTTGGTTCACTTAAATTTAAAATTAAATGACCACATGCTGTGTTAGACAGCCAGTCCTGCAGGGTGTCGCCTTGTCCTTCCACCGCCTTGTCCTTGTACAGCCACCTCTCTCCTTCTAGCCAAACTTCTTTCATCAGTTCTTCTTTAACCCTGGTCTTGGGCCACATCCTGGTAACTACAGAGGTACACCATGCCCATGACAATGACAACTTTTGGATGATAAGTTTAGTGTCTTATTGTCCTCAAACTCCATTCTAGGATTGCATATTAGCTTCCTTTCTTTATTTGCACAACCCATAGAAGTGTTTTTGTTAAAATGTAATCTGTCTCAAAAGGCAAATCTCACCCTTCACTTAGAGAAAGAAAACCACTCATGGTACTAAAATATATGTATTTCCTATCATTTCTAGGTACTGAGTTTCCAAAAATATTGAGGTCCTATGTCAGACCAGTGGTTTTCACACTTTGCTACATATTGGAATCACTCTAATAAAGTAATTCTTTGCCAGCCGCACTCCAGACAAATAAAGTTAGCATTGTGGGGATGATTAAAGAGAACCAAAACTTTATCTGCAACACACTAACTTTAAAAAGAAAATGTATTCCTGTGTTAACTAGCAATTAAAACTTAATAAAAATATAAGAAAAATAATGGTAGGATTTTGAAAAGGGTAATTTATTGTGAGGTAAGATAATTATAAACTTGTTATTCAAAGCCAAACTTCTTTTACATTTTGGTTGACTAGGGGCGAGGAAACAGTAATCACAGAGCCATCATCCAACAACTCTGAGAAGCTTCTGGAATACAAACATTCACAAAAAGTTCAGATTGCCGTCAGTTCCTCTTCCCTATTGCCATTTCCACATGTTATATGCCTAAAACCAAATAATAAACCATAAACATTTTATAGACCTTCCTTCCCATAAAACCAAACAACTGAACAACCCAGGGGAAGCTGGGAAAAAAACAAGAGGTGTCCAAGTTCACTGTCAGGTGGTCTCCACTTCCCCACACAGATGTTCCCTGTGAATGAACTTGGCTGTGTGCGAGTCATACCAGAACGGGGTGGTCCAGTCCCAAAAAGCTTAGAGAGGAACTCATATTTCCTGAAATGATTCTCTCTTGACATTAATTCAGATTTAGGAAGGAGCTGCCTAAGCCTTTTATAAATACCCATGAAACATGTGGCTCAAGACTGATTTTATTTCCTTCTGTCCTCTCGGTGCCTCTTTAATCTCACCAGAGTGATGGTTTGACTTCGGTTCATGACTGCAGTGAGTGACAGCTGAGGGCTGGCCATTTCCTCCTGTCCTCCATGAAAAACGGTAAGGCTTTTCCCACAGTGCAAGGGCCCAGGTGCTTGGAAATACTGCAAACACTTTGTCCAGCTTTAAAAAAGAACTGTAATTATATCCATCAATCTGGATTAGGTAGCATACTCGATAATTTAAAAATTCAGAAGATACAAAGATAAAGTGACATTTGTTCCTCTACCCCTGTCCACCAGCTTTCCAGTTCCCTTCCCCAGTGCTACTGGTTTCTGGGTGTATCATCTCCAGGACAGATACTTCATGCATATTTAAAAGAACACATTTATGCTTGCTTTCCCCCTCTTACTCTTTCATTTTACATTAATGATAGCATACCATGCAAATGTATTTTTCATTTGCTTATTTTTTTCTCCCACTCCTGCCACTAGAAGGTAATAGCCATGAGGGAAGGGATTTTATTTTATATGGTGGTGTATCCTCAGCATGTAGAGTGAGGGCTGGCATGTTGTAGTTGCTCTGTAGGCATTTGTTAAATGAGTGAATGAACACACACTGTTCTGCATCTTGCTTTTTTCACTTGAGAGATCATCTCATTTCAGTATGTAAGGAACCTCCTCATTTTTTTTCTTGACTATGTAATGTACCATCGTCTGGATTCATCATGATTTATTTAGTCAGCCCCCACTGACAGATATTAGTTTGTTTTTAATCCTTGGCTATGAAAAACAACCCTGCCATTCATATCCTTGTATAAACTCATGTCACACATGTGTGACTTTATCTGTCTGTAAGAGAAACTCCTAAATGCCATGTAGCTGGGCCAAAGGGTGAGGTGTGAAGCACATTTTGCCAGTTTCATTTTAATCAAGAGCACCTTGCCATGTCTAAACAACATTACTTCAGTCTATGACAGTTGACTTAAGTCCATTCCAGGGAAGTCTATCATTAATGAATTGTTCTGGTGAGGCTTGAGTTTGCTATCTCCACTTATTCCTGCAAATCCAGCAGAAAAACACCACACAGGTTGGAACTGTTGGAACAACACAGTTGAGTCTCAGAAACAGAAAGAAATGTGCAGAAAAATGTACATGCTACATGATTCCATGTATATGCTGCTAAGTCAAGAACAAATAAGACGAATCTATAGTGATAGGAATTAGAGCAGCAGTTGCCCAAGGGGTAGTAGGGAACTTTCTGAACAGATGGAAAAGTTTATATCTTGATTTGGGTGGTGGTCACGTGAGTGTTTGCAATTGCCAAAACTCATTGACCTGAACATTAAAATGTGGACATTTTATTTTATGTAAGCTATCCCTCAATTATAAAAAACGTGTTACTATCTATAGATTCCAGTTACACAGGCCTTTTTTCAATTCCCCAAACGCACTGTGCCTTTTCCTACCGGACAGCTTGCGTATATCTGTTCCCACTACCTGGAACAATTTTCTTTCCTTTCACCAACACACAACCACACCCATTCACCCCTACCACACACACCCCTATCTTTCCATAATTCACTGTGCATCAAAATACACATAGTACAGAACATGGCTAGAATGATAAACATACTCTCATAACTTGTATGAATTACTTTGTAAAACTCAGGTATAAGAAGTTGCACATTTCTTGATTGGGAGACACTCAGACTTAAATACAACACTATCTCTACCTTTCTGGGTGGTGGTGGGTGATACAATCTCACGCATTTTTGGCCCGCTGTCCACTTGGCCCCTTGAGAAGTATCTGGGGTTTAGGAAATGCAGGAAAATTGGGGGAGGGCCTTTGGTCCACATGGTGGTCACTGAGGTTCTCCCTGTTCTGTGTGGTTTACTTGAAGGTGAAAGGCTTGGACTCAGTGTCAAGCTCAGTCATCAGGACCCTCTCAGAGGATCCCAAGACTTAGGAGGTGCTTAGCGCTCAGTCTTTCTGAGGCCACCAGCCACTCTCTTCCTGCTGCCTTCTGGGGCTCTGTGTGGGATTGGGGTGGGAGTCTCTGTCACTTTAGAACTTTGCCTCCCTTCACCCTCCCAGTAGATTTGGAACTTAAAAATCAGTCCTGTGGAGAATGGGTAGGAGGGGGCTAGCCAGCCACAAGGAGATTGAAGCTAAGGCTGAGAAGTCCCTAGGTTGGACTCAGCCACAGCTTCCATTACAGAGCAAATGGCAAAACTGGGAAAGGAGAAATAAATGTATTTTTTCCCAAGCTTCTAAGAGTTTTGCAAACAATTGGAGTAATTAAAAGTTCTCAGAAGTAGCCGATGGTGCCCTTTTCACCGAGGGAATGCGGGCCAAGCATGATACATTAAAAGAGAGGGAGCTGCTCTATTGAAGTTAAAAATAATCTTCTGTCACATGGCTAATTTGTTGGAATGCAGCAATTAAAGGGCTGTGGGCAGAGGGAGAGCTGGAAGCAGCTGGGAGCTCACAGGCGGAGTGCACGCCCTGGGGACTGTGTGTGCAGAGAGAGAAAACAGTGTCCCAGCTGACTGAGGGCACCTTATCAGAAAACCCACAAAAGGGGCAGGAAGAAGGAGAAGCAGGGTCGAGTTCAGAGCTGTGGCCTTTGGGCTTATCAGACAGGGAAGGGATGGGTCAGGACTTGCCACCTGTGCTCCCAGGATGCTGATTCACTCAGCAAGGATTAAGGCTTTCCAGTTCCCCCTACAGTTGAAAAACGCATGCCTTTGAATCCATTTCAAAGGAACACATAACCAGAAGCCGCCCTTTGATCCTCAATCCATGGAAAAAACAACCTATATGGGGCTTCAGGGGAAAAGCTCAGGTCAGGAATGCAAATCCTAGTTTGGGAAATTGGCGATTTTTGAAATTTTTGAGTTGAAAGAGGTTTTTAAAAACGTTATCTAGTATAATATCTGAATTCTAACCCTGGTCTTTAGCCAGAAAGGAAGGACCTGATGGTTAGGAAGTGCACAATTAGAACCACCCTGATGTGGAGTCCTGGCTCCTCGAGCTGTAGGATCCTCTCTCAAGTTCCTAACCCCCGTTCATCTCAGTTTTACTATCTGTAAAATGGGAAGAACAACAGTACCACCCCCAGACCCCCAGAAATGTTATGATGCATAGAAAGGGTTTCATATAAAATGTTAGCTGTTATTGTCCCATAGCTCTTCCTAGACCACTCTGGATCACATTCCTTTTTGCAGGTTAACCTGCTCACACATCCTCTTTGGTTTGGGTGGGATTCTCTTTTCTTCTTTTCCACCTCCAACTCTCATCCATTACATGTGAAGCAGAAGAGGCCTACTCACTTTCTCCTAGTATTCCCAGCACTCTAACACACCCATGTCACTTGCTTTCTCTCAAGCCCTATGCCCTCCAGCCTGTGCTGTGTCACTATACGGCTTCCAAGTTGCTGGAAAGCAAAAACAGGGCAAACGTGAAGAAGCAAGTATTGCTGTCCCAAATGCAGTAGCCAGATCTCTTTGAATCTTTTAGAATACTTGAGATCCATTTTTCAAAGTTATAACGGGCCCCCACTAATGGAAGGGGCTCTGAACAGCCAATGGAAGTTTGGGCTTAATAGTCCAAGTACCCCTGGAAAGTAGAGGCCAAGTTCTGGGATTGTGCGTTCATTGCAAGGAATGGAAACCTACCTTACACTAGCTTGAAAAATAAAAGGTAAATTTAGTGGCTCATATAACCACAAGACTATGCTTCATTTATGATTGGATTCAAGAGTTCAGCAACATCCCCAGGGCACCTTTCTGCTTTGTTGGGCTCCATTCTTTAGACATCCTGCACTTGGCAGACAAAACAGCTGTGGAGAGCCCCAAGCTCTTTACTTTTTTGCAGTTTAGTATTCTTCAAATAAAGAAACTGCCTTCCGCCCATCCCTTAGTTGTCTTTCCCTAATTGGCTGCTGCAAGTCAAGTGCCAATTCCTGAAACAAGGGGTCCAGGGAAACAGGCTTCTTGGATTGGACAGATTAGATCATATGCCCCACCTGTGAGTGACAGGAGGCAAGGCATACTGACTGGCAGCCCCACCACCTTCCTGGATTAGAATAGAACAGTTCCCCCGAGGAAGACACGGGTACTGAGACCAGAAGGGAAAGGCAGGCAGATATAACCTCTCAATGCCGAAGGTCAGCACTTAGGTGTACATTTCTGAGCTGGTGGGTTATAGCTTGTTGCACATCTCAAAGTGTTCTATAGTCCAAGAAATATTAAGAACTTTTGGAGAGGAAAAGGCCCTCTCCCCAGTCCAGATATTACTGTCCTGTAGAGGGTCATCAACTAACATTAATACCCCAGCCTCCTGCTGGTGCCTTCTTTCTGCACTGAGAGAAGGGAGGGCATTAGGAGAAACTGGACGTGAGTTGCCAGGGTCTGCTTTTCCTGGCCTCCTGGGATGAAGGTCCTGGAATGGAGCACAGGTGCTTCTCTCCCTTCACACGGGAGGGCACCCTGGTCCACCGCTGCTTGGGACTGCTGGGAAAATCTGCTTAATTAGGATACCAGGAAGCCTGGTGGGCACACACACAGGCCACATTCTTGAGCCTGTAGCCTGTCAGAAGGTTATTCATCTCCTGACTGCCCAGAACCCAGTTGATTCAGAGCCTGAGTAGGGCGAGGCGTGCTATTTGTTGAGCCCCTTCTCAAAAGTCAACAAGCACCACCAACTTAGAACATCAGGGATCCACAGATTCATTGTCTCACTCTCTCCTTCCTGGCTGGGTTCCCTGCCGGCATTGCTAGTGCCTGGGGAATGCAGAGATAGAGGAGCCCCTGGAGCCGACTCAGAGGGAGGTCACAAGAGTGAGTAAAGGCAAGGGAGCTGGATTTGCAACAGCAGGTGAGAACAACTGGGATTATTTCTTGTGGTGGTGGTGGTGGTGGAAACCCAACAGACTGATTTTATGGTGGCCTTTTATGGGTATGGCATTACCAGTATTTTTCCACAGCCTCACCCGACCCAGATAATAGTCACATCTTCTGTCCCCCACCTCTCCTGTCCCACTCATGTCCTTCTATGCCCACCTCTTGGAAAATAAATTGTTCCACAGAGAGGTACAGGAAGTTGGGACACACAAACCAAATTAAAATAGCATTATTATTTATTTGTAATTACAATCTATGAAAGGACCTAAAAAGACATAGAAAAGTATAAAGATAAAAACTAAAACTCAACTCCAAGCCCTCAGCCCTGAGAGCTGTTACTAGCATTTTGGTTTATTTTCCAGCCTCTTTTCTACACTTATTTTAAAATGTATTCCTGATTTCCTTTAAAAAATTCATACAGATTTTTCAAATAAAATAGCAGTGTATAGTTGAGATGAAAATAGTATATTCTTCTATTTCTCTTAATATTATGATCTATGTATATTATCAAATTGAATATTGTTTATTGTTACCACTGTCTATTCTCTCTCCTGGCCTTAGGAATGGTTGATGTTAATGGCACTCATTTGAGAGGGAAGTCCTGGTACTAGGACCCCCATTCTAGAGATGGGGAACTGAGGTTCTCAGACTTACCCACAGCCACACCCAACTCCTGCCAGGGTCTGTGGGGGCAGGAACACTTTCCTAACAAAACAGACAGCTTTGTTAAGAAAAGGGGGTGAAAAAAGTGGCTTCCATAGGCCAGGGCTCTTGGCCTTCCTTCTGGATCACAACTGTCCATCACATCTACCCTTAGCCACTTCGGCGTTCTCAGCTCTGAGATTTGATTCTTGGAACATGTAACTGTGAGTGAACAAAGAGTCAGGAGAAAGTCCTTTTATCAGCAGGAGAATTATTTTATTCAATGTGTTTCCTTACATGAGTTGGGACAATAAGGGGAAAGAAAGAGAAAAAATAAAAGGCCAGTTACTCAGGCCACTTTTCATGAATCATCCCCTCAATGTCATTACCCATCCCCAGTCAGGAAAAGCTTGAGTTTTTCCCTGCCAAGAAAAACAGAGGGCAGGAAGAAACAAATTATGACCTTGTTTGTGTTTTGTGTTTTTAACTATTTGATTTGTAGGCCTTGATTCAATGATTATGGATGAAAGAAAATATGCCAGTGTCCCAAAGCTAACCTGAACTTAACCGGGGGTGTGTCTCACGTCCACTGCTCAAAGTTAGCACGAAGTTAAAATGCTTTAAGAATAAAGTCTCAGGGTTAGGGGCTGCCTGTAGACATTGTCAACCCAGTAGCAAGGCCAAATTCCTTTCCCACACTCCAGTTTCAAAAAACTCTGTTCAGAACTGTTTAGAAGCTTAACCCTTTTCCCTCATTCTAAAGTTGGGCATTTATCTCTTCAACAGATAGTTATTAAACATCTATTGTGTGCCAAGCACCTCAATACACACTGGAAATACCGATTAATCAACACATAAATCAGAAAAATACCATATAACCACAAGTTCCATCGGGAGGAAGAAAACAATGATGTTGTTAAAGGAGGTATCTACTTAAAATGAGGTGCTCATATAGGACTCACCAAGCAGGTGACATTTAACCTGAGATTAGAATAAGAAAATCTGCATCTGAAGTTGGGCAGGGGGAATATCCCCAAAGGTAGTCTCATGCTTGCCTTATAGAAATGAAACCATCGCGACTCAATAGAAATTCTTGGCTATTAGGATTTCTTTTCAAGAGACAGACAGAAGATAAATAAATCTAGATAGACTGACTCTTAACTATAGAAATACATGTTCGACCTCACAGATTAGAAGAGAAATGCAAATCAAAACTGCAATGTGATATACTTTTAAAAAATATCAGATTGATATAATTAAAAAACCTTCATAGTACATTGTATTTGTGGGTCTGTGGGGAACTGGCACTCATATGCATCACCAGTGAGAATATAAAATAGGTATAATTGCTCTGGAGGGCAGTTTAGAGTGCTGTGGAAGGCAGTGAGAATATAAATTGGTGCAATTGCTAGCACTACAGATGCATATAATTTCGACCTAGAAGTTCCATTTCTTCTTGTACATGCATATAGGGATGTAAGACCAAGGTTGTTAATTACCCAAATCTCCCTCAGTAGATTTCTCTTAATAGGAGACTAGTTAAATTATAGTACATTCATACCAAACTATACTCAACTTTGGAAAACTATGCAGCTGTACAAATAAATGAGGAGGCTATGTACTACTCTTTAAACATTTCTTAGGCATCATTAAGTGGAAAAAGTAAGATACAGAACTGGGTGTTGTTTGCTGTAAAAGTGAGTAAAACTCAGCATAAATATTTACACCTACTCATATTTGCATAGAGAAACTCAGGAAGGATAAACAAAAAAGTTATTAAATAATTATCTGGGGTAGGTGAGCAGAAGGGGTGGAAAGTGAGTAGAAAAGTGGGCAAGAGACTTTATTGAGATGTTTAAATTAAAACAGGTTTTTTGGTTTTTTTTTGTTTTAAACCACTTGAATGTATTAAGGACTTAAAAACTAAATTTAAAAATTGTCCCCTCTACTAATCTTAATTTATTAATTTATCATTTAATCCACAGCCATTGTTCACTCCTCCCCCAACAAATGTGGGCTCGTGGTTATGAAAAGTACAGTAGTGCATATAAAATACATCTTAAGAAAGCTAATTTTAAAAACACATCAGAGATAAGAAATAGAAATGACCAACAGGCACATGAAAAGATGCTCCACATCGCTAATCATCAGGGAAATGCAAATTAAAACCACAATGAGATATCACCTCACACCAGTTAGGATGGCCACTATCCAAAAGACAAGAAACAACAAATGCTGGTGAGGATGAGGAGAAAGGGGAACCCTCCTTCACTGCTGGTGGGAATGTAAATTGGTCCAACCACTGTGAAAAGTAGGATGGAGGTTCCTCAAAAAACTCAAAATAGAAATACCGTTCAATCCAGTAATTCCACTTCTAGGAATTTACCTGAAGAAAACAAAATCCCTGATTTGAAAAGACATATGCATCCCACTGTTTATCGCAGCACTATTTACAATAACCAAGATATGGAAGCATACTAAGTGTCCATCAATAGATGAATGGATAAAGAAGATGTGGTACATATACACAATGGAATATTATTCAGCCATGCAAAGAAAAGAAATCCTGCCATTTGCAACACATGGATGGAGCTAGAGGGTATTAGGCTTGGTGAAAAAAGCCAGAGAAAGACAAATACCATATGATTTCATTTATATGTGGAATATAAAAACAAAGCAAAACAGAAGGAACAAAACAGCAGTAGACTCACAGACACTGAGAAGTGCTGGTTGTCACCAAGGGAGAGGGGTTGGGGTGGGTGGGTGAAAAAGGTGAAGAGGACAAAGAGGCACTGTGGGATTAATGGGCTTAATATATAAATCAAGTAATACGGAAATCAAATGTATGAAGATATGTGACTTGATTGTCTCTCCTACGACCTCTGATGTTTGGTCAAGGACAGAATGATTAAAGCCATAAAAGGTTCCTATAACTTGTGACCGCCTTCACATGGTTTTCGGTGTCCTTGAGGAGTGTCCTGCCCTTGGGCTGGACTCAAAGATAGATGATGATCATATGCTGAACCCCCTACTCAAAATTCTTCAGATGTTCATTTACTCAATAAATATGAGGAATGCCTTCTCGGCATTACTCTTGAGCTGTTATGCCTTGAGTCCCCTGGCTGGTCCGTTCAGGTCTTTGATATCTCATTGCGTACCCTCCTTAATATGCAGGTTGGAGACAGGGAGGAGGCTGACAAGGCACAAAATCTCAGAGTATAAATTAGTCACAGGGATAAAATTTCAGCATAGAGGGTATAGTCAATAATTCTGTAACATGACAAATAGTAACTATGCTAGTTGGGGTGAACATTTAATAATGTAGATAACTGTCAAACCACTATGTTGTATATTTGAAATCAATGTAATATTGTACATCAACTATACTTCATAAGAATATATTTAATAATAGAAAAATAAACATTCAGGAAGGGCCCTCTGGCCATGAGTCCACACTGGTCATTTTCCAAAAGATCTGTGGCAGAGCTGACAGACTCTGCACTGGAGCTCAAGTATGTCTGCCCCTGGCACCAAGGGTCCAGTTTCACTGCATGCACCATGTAGCCCTTTGCCTCTGAGATCCTGTCACCTGCCTGCATTCCTTTGAGGAAACTTGTGAGGTCCCTGCTACTGGAAGAATCTCAAAGTATTCTCCTCTTTCCAGTCTCAAAAAGCTGCTTTTGTTTTTGTGGCACTCCTGTATTTGGAGAAGTGTATTTTTTCTCTAGCCCTCTGTTTGCTGAGAGGTTCACCCATGCTAGCCTCTCAGGGTCTTTAAAAACACTACTGGACTTAGTTTCCTAAGGGTAGAGGCAGAAAAGAAAGAGCTGTGTAATTTTACTAATTCATGTATGAGAGAGAAAGACATATCTAATAAGTTTCAGAAAAAGTTCAGTGTTTCCCAGTTATCTATAGATCACTTGAATCAGAGTCACCCAAAATGCTTGCTGAAAATGTTGATTTCTAGTGCTGTATCCAAACCCACCGGGCCTGAATCTGTGCAGGTGGGGCTGGGGATCTGTGTGGGCCTTTTGTGTGTGTGTGTGTCTTTAAACAATGTTTTATTATTTCTCATAATTCTGTGGGTTAACTAGGTGGTTCTGCTGATTTAGCCTGGACTTATTCATGTGTTTGCATTTGGCAGACAATTAACAGGTGAGCTCAGCTGGGGCAGCTTAAATGGTTGGCCTTTAATCCCAGCCTTCTTCACAGCATCCTGATCTGAGGACAATGTTCTAGGATGGTGAAGATGGCAACTTCAAGACGTCTTGTCTAAACTTCGTAACCTGCACAGCATCACTCTGCCACACTCTGTTGGTCAAGGTAACAAGGCAAGCCAAGATTCAAGGTAAGGAAGACTCCTTGTCTAGATGGGAGGGAATGTGCATTTCTTACATGGGCTTCTCAGGCGACTCATGCACACAGGGGTTAAGTGTGAATGACTCATCTAACAGGTATGTGTACGGAGCTGCATCCTATTACATTTAATACAAATCTCTATTTCTAGCCCTTATATATATTATATATGTATACATATATATGTGTATATGTTTTTGTTTCTCTTGGACTTCATGTTACCTTTCTGTCACGAGAGCCTGTCACAGTATTTGTGACACAGTGAATGTTCAGTAAATATCTCTGAAATGAATGCCAATATTTCAATCTAGAGTTTGTGGAATGTCCTGAGAATCATATGGGATTGCACTCATAGTTCATTCTCATTAGAGAGGCAAGATATGGAAAGTTAAAATTTACAGATACAGGGGGTTTCCTGAAATAGTAATATACTTAAATACTCTAAGGAGATGGAACTGCTGGAGCTCAGAATGGTTAGGAGAGTTTGTGGAAAAGGGAGAGTTTGAGGAGGAGCTTGGAAGGAAGAAAGGATATCTTAAATGGGTGGACCTGGTATGACTGCAGGTGGGGATTTATAGCAGCAGGTTTGGGAGTCAGTGGCTGATGGAAGGGAATGGTGGAACATATTAGTGGAGAGGTTTGGGATAGATTGTGGAGAGTCTGGGAAAGTGACATGATGAGAATAACAGTGCACCAGGATCAGTTGGTTAGCTGTAATGGCACTTTAAAATGAGTAATTCACAACGCTGCACATTCCAAACTTGGAATTCCAAAAGTCTAGGACATCTTGCGGGGAACAGTTGAGGCAAATTCTATTTTAGAACAGATAGAAAGGAAAATTGTGTGGATATGGCCTGATCACCAAAGAATTCATTTAAAAATCAGATTTCCCTCCCAGCTTTATTAAGATGTAACTGACATATAACAAAATCAGATTCTTGGCAGTGGCAGAGACTTGGGATACTCCATACTCTAACCCCCAATCGCTGTTCCAAGGTCCTCGGCCAGTCACCCTGCCATTTTTCACACCAGCTGTCATTTAGTATGCATTACTATGTGCCAAGTGTTGCTGGGCAGCTGAATCTGGGAGGTCTCTCCCTGTGCACCAGGTGAAACTTCAACCTGGGCAGGGGAGGGTTCTTGACTCTGAATCAGAAAGAATTCTGGAGCAGGTCGGAAGAGTGTAGGTAAAGAAGGAATTCAGAGTGAGAGTAGTAATGAATGGCAGCAGCCTTGCAGGCAGCTGAAAGCAGCTAAGTGCAGAGGGAGGGGCGGGAGGGCGCTCAACTTCTCAGCATAGGGCAGTCTCCTGAAGCCAGGGTTACCAGGCATCTCGTGTCTGCTTGGATCTACACAGCGTGGGGCTAGCCCCCACCACCCCAGGATTTGGGGGAGCTGCGGGGCACGGAATGGAGTGAGATTATATTCTGAAAACATCCCAAAGAAGGAAGATTTTCAGGTAGGCTCCGGCAGTTGCAGTTCCCTCCGGGTCACCTAGGAGATGGGCAACTCGCAGGCCCAAATCTGAGCTCTCAGCAGCGCCCCGCCCCCTCCCACTTCCCACTCCCCAATCAGGAATAAAGCACAAAGTGGAGACTTGGAAATAGAACTAAATAGCGGAGAAATGAGGACACTTACCGCTGGAAAGGTTCAGAGACAAAACCCAGTTAAATGGAGCCCATGAGAAAGCTTTATTTAAAGTTATCCACTTAAAGAGAGAAAAAGTGTGGGCATCTTCAGAGAGGAGGCGCACTGAAAGGTTGGGGGTTCCATCTTTTAAGGATTTTCCAAGAGCCAGGGACTATAAACCTGTCAAGTGGTCTCACGATGCTTATATCCGGTGAGAGATACCAAGTCTCCTCTCCTCTATTACCAGTCCTCCAGTTAATTCTGCAAAATAAACTTAACACATTAATTTTATTGATCCGGTTCCTCCCCAGAACAGTGACTTACGTCTGGGAACCTATCAATCAAGACCGCCTGCCCTCCCCTCCCCCAGGGTGGGCCAAATTATTGTCTGTGGAAGAATATGTTAAGAATCTTACTTCCTAACTTCCGGGCCTTTGAAATGGAATCTTAGCCTTAGGATGGAATCCCTCCTGTTACGCTGTTTATATCTTAGCTTGTTTGGAAAATTAATCATGATGCCGTCCCAGGTCCCTGACCTACATCACAAGCGCTCGGCAGATACAACTTTCTCATTGAATTGGCCAAACACTGTACGGTGGAGGTTATCATGACCATTTTACTGGTGAAAAAAACAGCCGTAGACGGTTTTCGCCAGGTCACAGCCTGGAGGCTGCAAAAATCCAAATCGGGGACTGACTACAGGCCGCGCAGCGGGTGGTGGAAACAAGCTACGGGTGACTCAGGAGCGATCCACCGCGACGAGAGGAAAAAATTGGAAAACGGAGACGCCTCCCTTCTTCCGCGACTCTGCAGGTCAGGGTGAAGCGTGAGAGGGAAACCACTTCGCGCAACACCTGTCAGGACGTCTTCTTGGGCGCCTTTCCAAAATCACGGCGTCTGATTGGTGAGAGTGGAGAAATGAGCGATTCTGATTGGTTGGTTGGATTCTAGCCACGCCTAAGCCCCAAAGATAGGGAGATAGGTGGGCGGGAATGGAAATTGAATCCTCCTTTTCATTGCTGAAAGGGAAACGAACGAGAACTATTAGGAAGCGTGATTGGCCAGGAGCCCTCGGAAGGCCTTATGGGACCCGGTTACGGAGGCCGGGAGGGTTGAACGTGGCTTCTACCTAGAGGAAGTGGGCCGCCGAAAGCGGGATAGTGGTGAGAGTAGGTTGTCTCAGGCCCAATGGCGACTCTGGAAGCAAGCGGCTGCGAGGGCAAAGGGCAAGGAGTTGAGACCTCCGTCACTTATTATCGTCTGGAGGAGGTGGCGAAGCGCAATTCCCCGAAGGAGATTTGGCTGGTGATCCACGGGCGAGTCTACGATATCACTCGCTTCCTTAACGAGGTGGGGCCCCGGGGAGGTGAAGGGGTTCGGGATGGTCGGGCCGGAAGGGCTGCCGAGGGGTGTGTAGGAGGGACATGAGGCCGGGCCGAGGGTGATCAGGCGAACCAAAGGTACCACGACCCTCCGAGACGGAAACGGAGGCCATAGGTCTCAATGCCCCCCAGATATTCAGTATTTACTCTGTGATAGACAAAGCTCAGAGCCGACAGTATCCCCATTTTGCAGAAAGGGAAAGTGAGCTTTAGAGAGACAGTGAGGACTCTCAAGGTCACACACCGAACAGGCTGGAGCCATTCAAACCCAGGTCTGAAGGGCCCCAAACCTGTGCGCTTTGCACCACACTTTCTCAAGTAATACCGTGGTTAGTTTTCACTTTCTTGAGAAGCAGCTGAGATTTTTGTGTCTCCCACCCCGTTATGCTACCATCATTTTTTTCTAATCTGACTTGACCTCAAGGGCACAAGGTCATGCCTTCTGTTGGAGTTAGTGACCCAGTTTCTGTCATCCTCTTTCATAACTTCAAGCCTCTTGTATTAGATTTCATTACACAAGTTCTTTTTGAGACTATGGTGCAATTGAGTGGGGTTTTTTTGGTTTTTAACTTAAGGAAACAGGATAGGCGTTTAATTTGTTCAAAGTACCTTCAGTGAGGTGTAATTTACATTAAAAAATTGTGCCCCTTTAAAATGTACAGTCTGATGAGTTTTGACAAATATATTCAACCATATAGTCACAACCCCAATTAAGAATTTCCATCACCCTAAAAAATTCTCTTTTGCTTTGAGTCCTTGCATCCCTAATCCCCAAGGCTTTGAGAGATATTTATAGATACATTTAAGAGGGGGGGGTGTATTTTTTTTTGAATAATAGATTAATAATCTTGTGGTTAATTCCTTGGGATTTCTTGCATAATGTAACCTCATTGTAACTGAGAAAAAACTCATTCTTTCTCTGAAGCATAACAGTAATTTTTTTTCTGTTAATTTGCGGTCTTGGGGAGAAATCTGTACATCCGAATTCATAAATCTATAAAAACTTTAAAATGTAAAGTTTCTAAAATAACAGTTTTTAATAAGTTTGCCTTGTGACCCAAAAGTTAATATCTTACAATTTAGTAACTTCCTGCATTTGTATTGTATATGGCATTTTTTGCTTTTAAAAGTGCTTTCCCATTATTTCATCCTCAAAATAACTAGATAACTGGTGAGAGTGACTTGAATAGTAGTGATCCTTATTTTAGTAGGAGTACAACAAATAGTTTCAGAGAGATTCAGGTCATATAGCTGATTAGTGGCAGAGTCTGGTTTAGTTAGATCCCTTGATATGTCTTATCTGCATAGCATTACTTCAGAATTCTAGCCTTAGCTATGTCCTTTGGTGTATGCTTCATAATGAGTTTCAGTTGTGGGTTCAGCATGTTAAAGCATAGTTCATAATGGGTAGGTAATAATGTTTTTCATTTGTGGTTTCACTTTCCCCCAAATGTCTTATTTGTTAATTCAGAATAGATAATGAACTTGGAAGGAACACTCAGTGCTTGTAGTGGACGTTAGTTCCGTCTTGAGTAGAGGTTTTTAACCTGGTTTACCACCTGTTGATGGAGCCAGACACATCACAGGTGTGCCAAAGCTGCCCTTGAAGCCTGAGCTGTAGATCTTCACCTGCAGTGTGCCGTTCACCTGTTCTGTAGTTTCTGTCCCTGTTTTGTTCATTCCAAGCCTATTCACTTACACATTCAAATATTTATCAAATGTCTCCTATGTGCCAGATACTGTTCTAGGTGCTGAGGATGCAGCAGTGGATAAACATTGAAGCCTTTCCTGAGATTACAATCTATGGGAAGCAGACAATAAGCAGAGTACATAACTAAAATAACATGCTGTGTTAGGTAGTGATTAAGT
The DNA here is from genome assembly GCF_040802235.1 of Manis javanica. NCBI lineage: Eukaryota > Metazoa > Chordata > Mammalia > Pholidota > Manidae > Manis > Manis javanica. The sequence continues at coordinate 49,212,661 of NC_133172.1, forward strand.
GCTAAGAAGAAAAATAAAGCAGAGAAGAGAACTATGAGTGTTTATGGAGTGAGGGTGTGAGGATGAGGGCTTGAAATTTTAGGTGTGAAGGCCAGAGATGGCTGTATTAAGAAGATGGCTAGAGGAGAGGCCAGAAGGCAGTTAAGGGAGCTAGCCGTGTGGATATCTGCAGGAAGAGCATTCCTGCAAGAGTGAGCGAGTTCAAAGATCTTGAGAAGGGAGTGTGTCTGGTGTGTTGAGGAACCGCGAGGGAGGCCATAGCGACATCTAGTAGTAGATGAGGTCAGCTTGATCAGGAGAGGGCAGATCAAGCAAAAAACAGCTTTGCAGGCTTTAGGAAGGACTTTTGTTCCGAGTTGGGAGCCCACATTGGAGCAGAGGAGTGTCAGGATACGACTTAGTGGTTTAACAGTATCACTCTGGGCTGCTGAGACTGAAGGAAGGCCAGGGCAGAATTGAGGATCCCAGTTGGGAAGCTGTTGTCATAACTGGGACAAGAGATGGTGACTTGGACCAGGGTGGTGGCAATGTGGCTGTTGAGAAGTGTCAGATTTGGGGTGTGTTGTGATGGTACAGCCAATAGGACTTAATGATGCAGTGGATTTGAAGAATGAGAGAGAAAGAGTCAAGGATTTTGGCCAAGTCTGGAAGAGTAGGGTTGCCATTAGAGGATATAAAAGACTTAATGGGTTTTCATTCTCTTTCCAATCTGAAATCACTTTGGAGCCTCTTAGAAAGGGGCTCCTAATATGGATATCCTGCATCTGTAGGTTGCTTTTTTTTTTTCCTATTAATGAATATGGTTAGGGTGTTATTGTGTAGTTTGTGATAATTTAGAGTTGGCAATGTAATTGAATTATCTTTCCTCTAACAGTTCAACTCTGCATTTTTTAATCATTTTTGGTTTAATTTATTGAAAGCACAAATAAAACCAAAATCTTGTAATAGTCCACATCATTGTCTTTCCACTATTTATTATTCTAGAAGAATCACATAAAAATACTTATAGTATCTTATGACATTGACTAGAAAATATCAAAGTTCATTTCCCTTAGCAAAGGTAAAAATGTTTTGTGAATCTTTGTTTCAGTTAATATTCTTATTTCCTTACTGTGTATCACAAGTGAGGAAAGTTTGGAATAGTTATGTATAAATAACTTTCTGAAAAGGGTAACTTAAAAGAGCACATTATGATATTTTAAAGATTTCTGTGTATTTTTTAGTTACTGTTGGCATAATGGGACTATTACTTTAGAACCTTCCTCACAGATGGGATAGCATTTTATTCATTGAACAAATCTTTGTAAAGTGTAGCAAATATCTACCAGGTGCTGTGGTACAAGCCCTGGTGGTGTATGAAAATAAGCATGGCCCTTCTCTCCTGAAGCCACCCATCTATGGAGACAAAAAAGAACAAAAATATTAAATAATGGTGCTTTCCATGAAAGAAACATACAAGGGGCTGAGAAAGAAATGGGGTTGGTGGGGAGATCTGCTTTAGTAAGAGTGACCTGGAAAAGCTTCTGTGAGAAGACAGCTTTAAATGGAGCGGAGGAGAAGGAACTTGGTTTGGGAAGAGTAAAAAGAGCATTCCAGCAACACTGGCAGAGTCAGGCAGAGTTTGGTACATTGTGGGACTGAAAGTGCCTGGGACTGTGGTGCGGGCGGGGAACAAAGGATGGGAACGGCCAGTGAGCTTGGCAGGAGCCGGGCTGGCAAGGCTGGGCGGGGTAGGATGAATCTGATCCTAAGTGTAATAATGGAAAGCCACTGAAGTCTTTGAAGATGGGGGTGATGTTGAAGCAATTTATTGATTGATTGATTGATTGATTTTGTTATCATTAATCTACAATTACATGAAGAACAGTATGTTTACGAGACTTCCCCCTTCACCAAGTCCCCCACACATACCCCATTACAGTCACTGTCCATCAGTGTAGTAAGATGCTGTAGACTCACTACCTGTCTTCTCTGTGTTGCACAGCCCTCTCCATGCCCCTCCCACACTATACATGCTAATCGTAATGCCCCCTTTCTTTTTCCCCGCCCTTATCCCTCCCTTCCCTCCCATCCTCCCCAGTCCCTTTCTCTTTGGTAACTGTTAGTCCATTCTTGGGTTCTGTGATTCTGCTGCTGTTTTGTTCCTTCAGTTTTTCTTTATTCTTATACTCCACATATGAGTGAAATCATTTGATACTTGTCTTTCTCCGCCTGGCTTATTTCACTGAGCATAATACCCTCTAGCTCCATCCATGTTGCAAATGGTAGGATTTGTTTTCTTATGGCTGAATAATATTCCATTGTGTCTGTACCACCTCTTCTTTATCCATTCATCTACTCATGGACACTTAGATTGCTTCCATTTCTTGGCTATTGTAAATAGTGCTGCAATAAACACAGGGGTGCATCTGTCTTTTTCAAACTGGGCTGCTGCATTCTTAGGGTAAATTCCTAGAAGTGGAATTCCTGGGTCAAATGGTATGTCTGTTTTAAGCTTTTTGAGAAACCTCCATACTGTTTTCCACAATGGTTGAACTAATTTACATTCCCACGAGCAGTGTAGGAAGGTTCCCCTTTCTCCACTTCCTCGCCAACATATGTTGTTGTTTGTCTTTTGGATGGTGGTGATCGTTATTGGTGTGAGGTGATATCTCATTGTGGTTTTAATTTGCATTTCTCTGAAGACTAGCCATGTGGAGCATCTTTTCATGTGTCTGTTGGCCATCTGAATTTCATCTTTGGAGAACTGTCTGTTCAGCTCCTCTGCCCATTTTTTAATTGGATTATTTGCTTTTTGTTTGTTGAGGTGCATGAACTCTTTATATATTTTGGATGTCAACCCTTTATCGGATCTGTCATTTATGAATATATTCTCCCATACTGTAGGATACCATTTTGTTCTATTGATGGTGTCCTTTGCTGTACAGAAGCTTTTCAGCTTGATATAGTCCCACTTGTTCATTTTTGTGAAGCAGTTTATTTTATAACTAGATTATTTTTGCTGAGGAGTCCAGTAAAAGTGAGTAGAAAAAGCCACACAGCAGGAAAGAAAGTGAAACTGTAACACTTCCAAGAATTTGTTTGAATCCTTCTACATCTTCCATGTATAGACTCATGTATAAAAATATATCCAAATATATACAGAAATAGAATCATAGTATTCTTTAACTGAATTATGTTATTTATTAATTGACTTGGTTTAATAGTAATGTTTCCTGGGTGCCCATTTAAGTGCTTCACATGTGGTTTCTCTTTTATCCCTCCCAACAATCCATTTTAGAGATGTGAGGAGCAAAGTAGTAGGTTCCACAAACTCATGAAGTTGGGTGGTACAGGGGGTTGGAACTCAGGCAGTCTGACCTGACAGCTCAGGTCCACCCATTAGGATTTGCCTCAGTTTTTTTCATGGCTGCAGAGTATGGACTTAGGTCTGTTTTACAGCCCCCTTTCACATTTTAGATGTAATTTGGAAGGGCTGGGAATGTGCTATAGGAAAGTTAGAACAGGTGCCCTTTTTTTCTGGAACCCAGGTCATTTTTCCATTTTTTGGAATAGGTCTTACAAGTATACTGTGAAAAGCCTTCCTTCCATCTGCCCAGTTCTTCCACTGCCTCCTAAAATTAACTACTGTTGTTTATCTTTCCATTTTGTTTTCCATATAAAAGTAAAAGTAAATATAGTCCACCCCACCCTTTTTTTACACAAGGTAGCATTCCGTACACATTGATTTGTGCTTTGCTTTTTTCAGTTAACTGGCTCAGGAATCTTCCCATATCCATACCTGGAACTCTTCCTTATTCTTTATAGAATTTGTTGTATAGCTCATACATTACTGAAGCAGGCTCATAATGATAAACATTTGGGTCATTAGTAGTATTTTGCTACCTAGAATTTTTCCACCTAAATCAACTCTTGAGATCTAATTTACATACAATGAGATGTACAGATTTTATATGGCGAGTTCAGCGTGTTTTAACAAATGACTCACCTTTGTGAACACCATCGCAATCAATACATAGAACATTCTGCCACTTCTGTCCCCGTACAGTTGAAGTGATTGCTAATACTGTAGAGCATATGCGTACATCTTTTGCATCTAGCATCTTTTATTTAACATGACTGTGAAATTCAACTTTCTTTCTATTTATCGACAGTTTGTTCCTATTTATTTATTTTATTGTATGACTAAATTTATTCACCTGTTGATGGACATTTGGGTTTCCATTTTTTTGCTGTTATGTGTAAAACAGCTGTGAACTTTCATGTACTTACTAATCTTTGGCCAAGTATTTTCATTCCTCCTGGGTAAATACCTAGAAGTGAGATTACTGGGTCATACATTTTTTTAACTTTTTAAGCAATTGCCAGGCCTTCTCCCATAGTGTTTACATCATTTTATACTCTCATCAGCAATGCATGAGTTTTCCAGTTTCTCCACATCTTCCTGGACACATGGTCTCTGTCATTTTACTTTTAGCCATTCTCATGGGTGTATGCTGATATATAATCATGCTTTTAACTTGGATTTCCCTGATAACTAATGATGTTGAGTATCTGCATGGACTGATTGGCCATTTGTGTGCTTCTCTGTAAGGTGTCTGTTCAGTCTTGTCTATTTTTAATTGGGTTGTTTTCTTAGTACTGACCTGGAAGCATTCTTTATATGTTCTGGTGCAAGTCCTTTTGAGATATATGTATTGTAAATATTTTCTCCCAGTCTGTATTTTGCCTTTTCATTTTCTTAACAGTGTCTTTCAAAGAGAATTTTGGCTCATTATGTACAAGAAAATAATTCTAATGACTGGTTGCTGGCTTCCTACTTTACCACTCAACAGCTGTGTAACCTTGGGCAAATAAGCTCTGTAAAGGGCCTTTGCCATCTGTAGTGTAGAGATCATAGTATGTACTGCACAGTGTTGTGACAGTTACTGTAGATAAGGCAGGCATATAAAGACTTACGGTGCCTGGCATAAACAGCCTAGTAAGTGTTGTTCGTGGTGATTTTTGATAACAAAAAATATATTCTTTCCTGCAGTATCTTTTGAGTGTTTACTAAGTGGCAGTTGCTGTGAGATTTAAAGGTGAAATAGATGCCTTCGACTTGCAGAGAGGATGAGGTCTGCATGAGTAAAATTGATAGAGAGTGATCTTAAGAAAGACTGAAAATTCAGGCTCTGTTTGGCACAACCCTAAGGGTGCCCCCTGAAAGTTTCAGAATTTGACTAACAGTTCTTACTGGATTTCAGTAAGAAATTACAGTTTGGTCATTATCCAGCTTATGGAATTAACTAACCTATAGAAACGATGCTTTCTTTCCTTGAGCAGTCACAAGTGGTTAGTCCTAGGGAAGGTGGAAACAAGATGAGGTAAAATTTAACTTCCAGCACCATCCCAGTCAGATGCTCTGTTCAGCAAATGGACTTTGATCTCTTCAGTTTTGCACGTGGGCATGGGTGCAGCAGACACAACAGAGCGGGAGAGGAGGAGTGAGTAAGGGCAGGTGGAGTGAGCGCTCCCTAGATCTCACTGTGTTCCGGGCGCCACGCTATGTTCTGGAATGCAGCATGAATAAGACAGGTATGACCCTTACTCTTACGGAGTTTTTATAGTCTAGTGGGGGAAGAAGGACATCAAGTAACTGCAGTTGTGATAAATATCTTAATCATAAATATTGTGCAGATGCCTAAGGAATTAGGAGAATCTGTTGCACTGGGACCTAATCCAGTGGAGTAAGTTATGTTTGGGTTTGCAGACCTGAAATTCAGACCCTGGATACTGGTGACTGCCAAGGTGACATCCTTTCTGGCAGCCATCAAGTTAGCTCTCCTAGGTGACACCCCTGCCTTACTAGGCTCTTTCTAATCCACGTGCAAATACCTGTGGACCTGCACCATTTCCAGCTCTTCACCGCCCAGGGGCTGTTACCTTTCTCTGCCCTCTTAAATATTATTACTGACCTCCATATATTGTGATGAGGTATTCTGCTAATCTGTTTGGCTGGAGCTCCCTCTTTTCATCACCCAGACTAATTTTGCAGCTTCCGAAATCAGTGTTTCTGGATTTTGTTTTCCAAGTCAGGTGGTCTTTAGCATACTCTGCTGTTACACTTTCATTACATCAGTGTGGAATTTCCACTCAGAGAATTTGTATAATTCTTTTCCCAAGAAGAGTTTTATTCTGTAACTGTTCTTCACATTCTCCTCTTTTCTGCCGATGTCCCTTATCCCTCCCATAGAATTAGTAATCTGGAAGTATTATTGTCTGTTAGTAATTTGTCCTCTTTCTTTTCTATATTTTAAAACATGAATTTTCTGCCCTCTTTTCAATAATACTTTGTAAAATAAATGAACTTAAGGAAAAGCCGAAAGGCTTCTCCTGCTCCCTACCACATACTCTTTGGACAGTTTCACTGACTCATCCTTTACAGGCGGACATTACAAAATTTTCCTTTGTATCCAAAGTACTTCACTTGAATTTTGGACTGAGATAGAAATGGATCAACCACAGGCATTGTTTCATCTCTTTTGACAGTTTATGATCTTGGCTGCAATATAGTCTATTTGAAACATTTATCTGTAATATTGTGTAGTTGCTTACAAAATAAAAGCTGAGAGAATAGAATGTTCATTAGATTTAAAACACAATGGCTATCCAGGTCAGAAGAATCTTTTTTGTAACTCACGTGAAATTTAAAAGCAAAGCAGGTCCTAGAAAAAAAAAGGGAAATATGTACTGCCTTATATAAGGTTTACTTAATAAAAATAGGGAGACATTTATGATTTTCTAATAGATTTGAATAGCACAGGCAACCAATCTAGATTACTGAGAACCTCCAAACTCCTTTAGTCTTACTTGTTGTGATTCAGAAAAAATAAATTTTTGGCTTAGATTAGTTACAGCTGTGTAAAACCAAACTTTTTTTTTAATTGTGACAAAATTCACATAACATGAAGTTTACTTTTCAGCCATTTTTAACTGTACAATCCAGTGGCATTAATTGGATTCGCAGTGTTGTGCAGCCATCACTGCTGTCTGTTTCTAAGACCTTTCATCACCCCCTACAGAAGCTCTGTATTTGCTAGGCAACAGCTTTCCCCTTGTCACTCTTCCCGGGCCTCTGGTAGCCTCTCATCTATGCTGCGTCTCTCTGAATTTGCCCATTGTAGGGACCTTATATAGGTGGGATCATATGGTACTTAACTGTTGTGTCTGGCTTCTTTCACTTAGCATTATGTTCTGGTTTTCTAAGTTTTATTATGGTAAAATGTACATAACATAAAATTTACTGTTTTAAACATTCTTAAGTGCACAATTCAGTGGCACTAAGTACGTTCACATCGTTATGTGACCATCAACACTATCCATGTCCAGTATATTTCATCATACCAAACTGAATATTATACCCGTTAAACAGTAACTTCCCATTGTTCTACTTTCTGTCTCTATGATTTGACTACTCTTGGTAGGACATATAAGTGGAACAGTATAATATTTATCATTTGGTGTCTGCCTGATTTCCCTTAGTATAGTGTCTTCAAGGTTCATCCATGTTGTAACACGTATCAGAATTTCACTATTTGTGAGGCGGAATAATATTCTGTTGTGTGGATAATACTGTGTTTCATTTGTCCATCATCCAGTCATCAAGGGATACTTGGGTTGTTCAAGTTTCCATGTTTTGGCTCTTGTGAAAACTGTAACACCTTTTGGCTGTTGTGAACTTGTATGTTGGTAAACATTGGCATACTACTGTCTGAGTCCTAGTTTTCAGTTCATTTAGAGATATATGTAGGAATGGATTTGCTGGGCCATATGATAATTCTGTTTAGCTTTTTGAGGAGCCTCCAAACTGTTTTCCCCGTCAGCTGCACCATTTTACATTCCACCAGCAATGAAACAATTTTCCACATTGTCTCCAGCACTTGCTATTTTTAATTTTTTCTATTATAGCCATTCCTAGGAGGTGTAATGTAGTTTCTTACTGTGGTTTGATTTGCACTTCCCTAATAACTAATGATACTGAGCATCTTTTCGTGTACTTACTGGTCTTCTGTGGGTGTTCTTTGGAGAAATGTCTATTCCAGGTCTTTGCCTAAGTTTAAATTGGATTGTTTGTCTTTTTGTTAAATTGGATTGTTTTTATATTCTGGATACTAATCCTTTATTAGACATATGATTTGCAAATACTTTCTCCCATTCTGTAGGTTGTCGTTTCACTTTCTTGTTACTGTGTCATGTACAGAAGTTTTAAATTTTGATGTAGCAAGTCCCTTCTCATCAGTAATTTATTTAAATGTAAGTGGATTAAATTCATCTATCAAAAGACAAAGTTAGGCAGAGTGCATAAAAAGGCATGATCTAACCGTATGCTTGCTGTCTTTAGGAGACTCACTTTAGATCCAAATAACTGATAGGTTAAAAGTCAAAGGATTGAAAAAGATACTCCCTGCAAATAGGAGCAAAAGAGACCTGCAATCAAAAAAAGTTTTAATGGGCATAGAGTTTCAGTTTTGCAAGAGGAAAAGAATTCTGGAGATAGATGGCACTGGTGGTTGCACCATTTTACAGTCCCACCAAGAATACACAGAGATTTCAATATCTGTATATCCTCACCAATGCTTATTTTCTTTCTTTCTTTCTTTTTTTTAAAAAAAATAATAGACATCCTAATGGGTATGTGGTGTTATCTCATTGTGGTTTTGATTTGCATTTCCGCAATGACTACTGATGTTGACCATCTTTTCCTATGCTTGTTGGCCATTTGTGTATCATCTTCACAGACGTGTCTGCTTAAGTTCTTTGCCCATTTTATAGTCAAGTTATTTGATGCTTTTTTGTTGTTGAAAATTAGGAGTTCTTTATGTATTCTGTTATCAACCTTTAGGATTTACACATCTGTTCTCATGTTCCATAGATGGTCTTTTCAGTTTGTTGATGTCCTTTGATGTATAAAAGTCTTTAAATTTGATGTCCTATTTGTCAACTTTTGCATTTGTTGCCTATACTTTTGGCCTCATATCCAAGAAAACTATTGCCAAATCCAATGTCATAAAGTTTTTACTGTGTTTTCTTCTAGATGTCTATAGCTTTGGGTCTTCAGTTTAGATCTTTTATCCCTTTTGACTTAATTTATGTATATAAGGATCCATCTTTGTTCTTTTGCATGTGGATATCCAGTTTTCCTAACACCATTTGTTTACAAGACAGTACTTTCCCAATTGAGTGGTCTTGGCACTTTATTGAACACCATTTGACTATATATGTGAGGGTAGTTATGTGTGAGATATTTGAGAATTTATTTTCCCACTAATTATATATGTTCCTGAGATTTAGCCATATGGTGTCACTCAAGGAGCACATTTTGATAACCACCATCTAGAAGATGATAGCACCCAGAACCTCTCCTGTACCCCCCGCAGTCACTGCTTCCTTCCTCATCCCCAGAGGCACCCAATGTATTGATTTAACACTGTAGGTTTGTTTGCCTTTTTAAACATTTTTTACAAATGAGAATGTCTCAATATATGTTTTGTGTCTGGTGTCTTTTATTCAGTATATTCTATTTCATGTTATGCATATGACAGAAGTTCATCCTTTTTCATTGCTGATTAGGATTCTGTTATATAATTATGCCTCAATTTATTCATATCTGCTTGTGAACATTGAATTGTTTCAGGTTTAGGGTTATAATGAATGCTGCTGTTAATGATCATTAGTGTGTGTTTGTGTGTATGTATGTATAAGTTAATACGTCTGTACACATTTCACTTGGGTTTATCCTTACGGAATTCAGTTTAATTTTTTTAATTGAAATTTGTATTGAGATAATTTTAGATTCATATGCGATTATGAAAAATAAGAGAGCCCTTGTACCTTTTACTCATTTCCCCCAAAGGTAACATTTTGCAAAACTGTAGTACAATATCACAATATTGTTGTTAGTACAATCCATAGATCTTATTCTGACTTCCCCAGTTTTACTTCCATAAAACTGATTTGTCTCTTAAAGTGAAAATAAGATGGTTGAATTTGTAGTCAAGAGTAATTTATTCTTCATTACAACACTCAACATGCAAATTACATTTAACTCCTATACAGAAATGATACCCTGCTACTTTCCTGGGACATTTAATCCAGACAGAATTATTCCTGGGCATCCTTTATCTGTGTCTCTCCCAGCAGCTGCCGTCTCTTCCTTCTGATAATGATATGTAAACTTATCCAGAATAATAACTGGGTCTTTAGTTCAACTGAGTGGGCAATACAGTACGGAGCCATTGGTTTTCTAGTGGATCTGATAAACTCTGAACTCTGGATCAAGAATCTCCCATTATTTAATCTATCTTTAATCATCCGGAAGGTACTTGAGAATCCTGCAGTGTCTCAGTGTCATCAATTTTTCCTTGACAGTATTAAGAGATACCTAAGATTTGCCAAGTCTGTTCTAGCACTGCATATTCACTCTGGAAAAGCATTTATTTGAATATAGTTTTGATACATTTGCTCTATATGTCATTCTGTAGCCTCAAAATGAACACTACAGTGATATTTGTTTTGCTTATACATGGTCCGTACATTTTCTATAATGAAATTGTTTTTGCAAAAGAAGTTATAAAAAATACTAGCACATAAATTAAATGTAAAAATAGAGGGTATTTGGATTTCAAGAAAATAGGAGTTTACTGTGATTTAGAACTCAGGCTGATTGCACATGATAATGAGTTGTGTAATTGGTAGTGTTTCTCCCAAAGGTTGAATTTTGCTAAGTTATTTTTTGTTATCACTAACTTGACTTCTTCCCTTTCTCTGCCTTTTATTTCTGCAGTCATCAAAAGGGAATTTTAAAGCATTTTAGAAACAGTTCCTTCCCTGTAAGTCACCCAGTACACAGTCCTCATTTCCTTTAGTTTCAAACATAAAGGGTGACCTGGCTCAGACAAAAATGATCCTTGCTTCATGCCCACCAGCTCATGTATTCACCTTTTTATTCTGAAAGGGTCTAGCTCAAATAAAAGTTACAAGGTTATGGGGCCACTCTGAGTTCTAATCCCTGCTTAGTCTTCAAAAAATAAGAGGTCTGCAATCCTTTTTTGAACATGCCTTCAAAGTAGAGGTCTTTGTCCTTGAGGTCCTGTTTGATGTCAGTTAGTGCCCACTGGTGATCTGTTAGCTTCAGAACATTACATTTTGTCTTCAAAGTTTTGTTGGTGTCTCTGTCTGCAGACGTGGCCAGAGGTGCTCCAGTCATCTGTTCCTACATCATTCTTGATTGGTTATTGGAATTATCTTGGCCTAGAATCAGAATAAATGCTCTGAAACCCAAATATGTAGCGGGAGTACCAGGCTGTAGAACGCACCAAGATGCAGCTAATGCGAGTAGTTTGATACCTTGCTGTGACGTAGGTTTCAAACAGTCCCTGGAGATAGGACTATGGTTGTGACAAAGCCTGAGAGTGTCATGTTGAGCCATCCACCAATAAGAATCACAAAGCATTATAATGTAAAGTAAGTGTGATAGACTGGGAGGATGTGGCTAAGTTTGTTAGAATTCCTCTCTCTGCCCCTTCCCTGTTATTGTTTGGCTCAATTAATATTTGATTATCAAACATATACTATTTTCATATTCCTGTGAGTTGCGTCCCTTTTCCTTTGAAGTCTCAGATCCCTGCCGCCTTTCCTTAGTTCAGGATGACATAGATGCCTCATTCTCCGTGGCTGTCTTTGGAACCCATGTCTATGGCTTCCCCATATGTACATCATTAAACTTTAGTTTTTTCCCTCTGTTAAAAAAAAAAATCACAGGGAGGACTTTTGTTACATTCCCTTCCATTGTGTCTTTGAGCGTGTATACTGAGGTCAGTCATAGGAGAAGTTGGTACTCTTTCCCTTTCTCTTTTAAAAAAATCCACCCTCTGGGTTGTTGAAGTAATATTTTCATATCAAGGGGGGACTGCTTGGGAACATAATTTCCATTTTCCCTGGGGACTCCGCTACGAATTAGGACTTAGCTAGGACTTAGCTGTCGGATCCTTGCTCCTAGATGAGCTTCCCGTCGGTTCGAGCAGCTTGGACCTGTAGTGGCCGAGCTGAGAGCCAGCCCTCCCGGGCCCCAGGGCTTCTCCTCCCTGGGTGTTGGGGCCTGGCCTCGGATTCTCCTCAGGGCCGTCCCCTGCCCCTCAGCCTGGGCTCTGCTGTGGCCTCAGGCCTAGGGCGCTCCCTCCAGCTGGGCTGACATTTGATTTTATATGGTATCTGAAATTGAGTTCTAAAACGGAAGCAAGGGTTCTCTGCAATCTTCTTGCTTGCTGTAAGCCGTCCTGAGGAAGGCTGCATTTTGGGATGAGTCACTGAACCTAGGGAGTTTGGGGAGCATTCTGACCTTCCTTGCCTCAGTGAAAGAAAGCAGGCTATGAAACACTATGTACTGTATTTATTGATTTACTTTTATAAAAACACAGAAACTTCATTTATCACTGCCTAGTATATAAAGTAGTAAGTATTCAATAAAAATTGTAGCATAATGACTGAATGAATAAAGGCAATGGGGTTTTATGCACCAAACTGTTAACTGGACTTATTTCTGTTACAGAACTATAGTTTACTCCTTATTCTTGTTTTTTCCAAACTTTCTACACAGTGGCAGGGGGAATATATATATATATGTTTGTATTTTAAAGTGCTGTAGTATTTATTTATTTATTTATTTATAAGTGGTAAGACAAGAGATTGGTGAAAATGAAAATACTTTGTAATTATAGTCATGTAGGTAAGTCATAAATGCAACCATTCCCTGAATTATTTCAAACTGCCAAGAAATTTTGTTATCATTTTACTATGAAAGGTGTCATAAGGTAAAAATTTCTTCCATAATTTAAATGCATTAAATACATTTAGAACAAATTGGGACACATTCCAAAACCTAATGGTCTACTATAGCTGAGAGGGTTCAGATGCAGTGACAGATGAGTGGCAGCTATCTTACTCTTGCTTTAAAACAGCATGCCTAAATCCTGGGATGGGGGACCCACTCACCGGGCAAATACCTCTTAGGAGACAAAAATAGGCATTCTCTTTATCCTCAGGGAGCTCATAGGCAGGTGACTCTGGGAGGTTACACTTAGAGGTTTAGTTGCTTCAGTTGAGTTCATCTTTAAAGTAGGGATAATAGTATTCCTGCTGCAAAGTTGTTATGAAAAGTAAGTGCTTCATATCATTACTTGGTATTTCAAAAATATAAATTTAGATACATCAAATAATCTAAATTCTAAATTTGTTAGTTGTAAGTAAATATTTGCTGAGTATTTAAATCAGGGACTGTACTAAATCTATATATATATATCATTTATCTACAATTACATGAAGAACATTATGTTTACTAGGCTCCCCTCTTCACCAAGTCCCACCCCCCCCACATACCCCTTCATAGTCACTGTCCATCAGTGTAGTAAGATGCTGTAAAATCACTACTTGTCTTCCCTGGGTTGCACAACCCTCCCTGTGCCCCCCATCCCCAACATTATACATGCTAATCGTAATGCCCCCTTTCTTTTTCCCCACCCTTATCCCTCCCTTCCCACCCATCCTCCCCAGTCCCTTTCCCTTTGGTAACTGTCAGTCCATTCTTGGGTTCTGTGATTCTGCTGCTGTTTTGTTCCTTCAGTTTTCTTTTGTTCTTATGCTCCACATATGAGTGAAATAATTTGGTACTTGTCTTTCTCCACCTGGCTTATTTCACTGAGCATAATACCCTCTAGCTCCATCCATGTTGTTGCAAATGGTAGGATCTGATTTTTTCTTATAGCTGAGTAATATTCCATTGTGTATATGTACCACATCTTCTTTATCCATTCATCTACTGATGGACACTTAGGTTGCTTCCATTTCTTGGCTATTGTGAATAGTACTGTGATAAACATAGGGGTGCATCTTTTTCAAACTGGGCTGCTGCATTCTTAGGGTAATTTCCTAGAAGTGGAATTCCTGGGTCAAATTGTATTTCTATTTTGAGCATTTTGAGGAACCTCCATACTGCTTTCCACAATGGTTGTACTAATTTACATTCCCACCAACAGTGTAGGAGGCTTCCCCTTTCTCCACAACCTCGCCAACATTTGTTGTTGTTTGTCTTTTGGATGGTGGCGATCCTTACTGGTGTGAGGTGATATCTCATTGTGGTTTTAATTTGCGTTTCGCTGAAAAGTAGCGATGTGGAGCATCTTTTCATGTGTCTGTTGGCCATCTGAATTTCTTCTTTAGAGAACTGTCTGTTCAGCTCCTCTGCCCATTTTTTAATTGGATTATTTGTTTTTTGTTTGTTGAGGTGTGTGAGCTCTTTATATATTTTGGATGTCAACCCCTTATCGGATCTGTCATTTATGAATATATTCTCCCATACTGTAGGGAGACAGTTCTATTGATGGTGTCCTTTGCTGTACAGAGGCTTTTCAGCTTGATATAGTCCCACCTGTTCATTTTTGCTTTTGTTTCCCTTGCCCAGGGAGATATGTTCATGAAGAAGTCACTCATGTTTATGTCCATGAGATTTTTGCCTATGTTTTTTTCTAAGAGTTTTATGGTTTCATGACTTACATTCAGGTCTTGATCCATTTTGAATTTACTTTTGTGTATGGGGTTAGACAGTGATCCAGTTTCATTCTCCTACATGTAGCTGTCCAGTTTTGCCAGCACCATCTGTTGAAGAGACTGTCATTTCCCCATTGTATGTCCATGGCTCCTTTATCGTATATTAATTGACCATATATGTTTGTGTTAATGTTTGGAGTCTCTGTTCCACTGGTCTGTGGCTCTGTTCTTGTGCCAGTACTAAATTGTCTTGAGTACTGTGGCTTTATAGTAGAGTTTGATGTTGGTGAGCGAGATCCCCCCCACTTTATTCTTCCTTCTCAGTATTGCTTTGGCTATTCAGGGTCTTTGGTGGTTCCATATGAGTTTTTGAACTATTTGTTCCAGTTCATTGAAGAATGCTGTTGGTAATTTGATAGAGATTGCATCAAATCTGTATATTGCTTTGGGCAGGATGGCCATTTTGACGATATTATTTCTTCCTAGCCAGGAGCATGGGATGAGTTTCCATTTGTTAGTGTCCTCTTTAATTTCTCTTAAGAGTGTCTTGTAGTTTTCAGGGTATAGGTCTTTTACTTCCTTGGTTAGGTTTATTCCTAGGTATTTTATTCTTTTTGATGCTATTGTGAATGGAATTGTTTTCCTGATTTCTCTTTCTATTAGTTCATTGTTAGTATATAGGAAAGCCACAGATTTCTGTGTGTTAATTTTGTATCCTGCAACTTTGCTGAATTCCGATATTAGTTCTAGTAGTTTTGGAGTGGAGTCTTTAGGGTTTTTAATGTACAATATCATGTCATCTGCAAATAGTGACAGTTTGACTTCTTCTTTACCAATCTGGATTCCTTATATTTCTTTGTTTTGTCTAATTGCCATGGCTAGGACCTCCAGTACTATGTTGTATAACAGTGGGGAGAGTGGGCATCCCTGTCTTGTTCCCAATCTCATAGGAAAAGCTTTCAGCCTCTCGCTGTTCTGTACTAAATAATTTTTATAAAATTATTTTTCAGGTAGGTAATACTTTACTTGCTAAAACAATTTCAAAGTGGCATACAGTGAAAAGTCTTCCTTCCACCCTGTCTCCCAGCCACCAGGTCCTTTTGAGTGTTTTCAGGGAGATTTTTTGCATATGTATGCATATATGTATCTGCTTTATAAAATCAGATGAGAGCGTATTATACAAGCTATACTTTCTGAGTGCAAAGTATTTCATCATATCATTATCTCATGTAATACTCACAATAGTAGTTAAGATAGATGATCATATAACCCACATTTTACTCATAAGGAATCTCAATTTCTTACTAACTTGTCTGGGGTCATATACCTTGTAAATTATAGATGGAATCTAATTCCTAGGTATAGGGGCAGTTATTTTGATAGTACTAACTAATTTAATCTTTCATTTGGAAGCCATTTCAAACTTAGAGAAAACTTGCAAGAACAGAATAAAGAAATCCGTCTACCCTTTGCTCTGAGCATCCACTCAGGGTTCTGTGGCTGCCCGAACAGGTTGGCAGATGGAGCCAAGCCAGTTCCTTCTGGTTGTTACATCTTTCACACCTTCAGTCTGGAGCTGTTCCCCAGTCTTTTTCCTTGGTTTGCACGACCTTGATATTTTTGGTGGTTGCAGGCCAGTCGTTTTGTAGAGTAGCTCTCAATTTGCAATTGCCCTAGGTTTCCTCACAGTTATACCAGTATTAGGCATTTTTGGCCAGAACATCAGAAGTTATGTTGCGTTCTTCCCATTGCCTCTTGTCAGGTGGCATCCATTAGGGGGGAAAGAGGAGTGTCTTAAATTAGTTTGCTTTTCAGAGAGCTGCCGCTCAGTAAATATCTTTTCCTTGTAGCATCCTGGCGGAGAAGAGGTCCTGATGGAACAAGCTGGTGCTGATGCCAGTGAAAGCTTTGAAGATGTAGGCCACTCCTCCGATGCCAGAGAAATGCTAAAGCAGTACTATATCGGCGATGTGCATCCGGTAAGAACCAACGGAGCTAGGAGAGCTTATGGAGAGGAAGCTACCGATCAGCCACAGAACATGAAGAAGGAATGAATTATTAAAGTGAAAATTCATTCAACCCAGCCACCAGGCTAAATTTTCTCTGAAATTAGCTAGCCTTACTGTGCTGAGATACAGCTTCTTGTCTGCAAAGCAGCACATGTATCTCTGAAAAGCTAAGGGAACTGAAGGGATTTTTTTGGACTGAGTGATTTTTGTAATGCAGCTAATAACATCGCTACCTGAAATAGTGGTTTGGTTATTCTTGCAAATTGTTTGCTAAAGGTAACTGTGGATTTTTTAAACCATGCGATTCTATCAAGAGACCCTTATATGCTCAAAATTGGGAAGGGGGATGGGGAGAAGATAATACCCTTCTAAAGACCCTGACATGTCCCAGGGAATTCACTGCAACCAGAATGTAGTCTCATGTTCCAAGGTTAGAAAAAGCACACAGAGTTCATTTGGATATGTCTTAAAATATTACTGTTTTTCCTGTCTCAACAGAATGACCTTAAACCGGAAAGTGGTAGCAAGGTAAGGAGTCATCTGTTTTTCTTGTGTGTTTCAAGTGTTTATTTCTCTGTGTATTCAAATAGAATTGCTTTTTTAAAAACTTAGCTTAACAAGAGAAGTGTTTACTTTTCTCCCAAGCAAAAATCCTATTTTTCAGGAATTTGGACTCAGTACCATCTCAGGAAAAAAAAAAATAGCTGAGTCTTGAACAATAGGAAACATTTTGTTAATGCTTCTATTTGCTTCTGAAAAAAACTGAAACTCTAAAGCCATGCCCTGTATGGTTTTGAAAGAAATTACTTTATGGGTTCAGTTGTAGAAAAATATTTCTTACTCTTGTGTTAAATAGTACAGGTGATAATAATTGCTTCTGTGTTGGAATTGAAATTGGAAGATTGATTTTCTCTTACAAGTTGTAGACGAAGTTGTAGAGTGAAGTAACTGACAAGAACAGGCCTTTTTTCTGTCTGCTTCCCAAATGCACTCCTATTATTCTGCAGGCTCAATAGGCCTATACTCCTCCCTTTTACTCAATAATACAGCAAAAATAGAAGATTAAATATTTGAAAACCTTAATGTGCACCACATAACATTCCAGGAAGAAAATCTGAAAGCCTTTTTGCTTCCCACAAGCTGGGTGATTAGTCTCCCCTATTCCCTCATGGTTTTCCTTGACTTCTGTCCTTCACAGAGCTGTTATACATCCCTCTGACTTAACTAACATCAACCTTGAACATTTTTTCCATCCTCCACACTTACTGCTTCCCTTTCCTCACTGAACTGGGATTTCTGAACACGTTTGACACAGCAATTAAAGTTGGCCTATATGCATGAATTTCTTTCAATGTGAGATTGCTCGATGTTGTCTGCCACCAGCTGCCCCGTAGTCCAGAGTGTTTATGTAAATTGACTTTTGCATCTTGCTGTACTCTTCTACTTGGAGCTGTTGAATTGTTTATGAAGGGGGATGAAATGGTTCTTTAAATGCTTTGTGAGCACTGTCAGTTAGTTCGTCCTCTCTTCTTAATACATGCACTATCCGCCTTGAATCCGCACTTACCTAATGATGGTAAAATTTGAGCTGAGCATGGCCTTGCTTAGTATATTGAACATGTCTGAAAAACACTGCTCTCAAAGGTCAACATTTGTTCAAGGGATGCACCTTCTATCTAGGAGCTATAGCCCACTTTTGCACAGCAACTGAGAGCATCCTTTATATTAAAATAATAAACTAATTTTGGAATTAAAATGTCTAGAAGTCTCCAAATGGCTTCTTGTTGCTGTTTTTGTTCCTTGATAGTGCAGTATGTAGTTAGGACCGTTCTTAGGAAGAGAAAGCAGTATTTCTCAAACTCTGTTCCTTGTACCACCTATACTGGAATCTCTTGGCATGTTTTCTGAAATGTATTTTTCCTGGGCTTCCACTACTAACTCCTAATCTCTGGAGGTGGGACTTGGGAATTTACAATTAAAGTAACCCAGGTGGCCAAGCCCCAGACATTTTGCAATGATATAACCATCTTTTCATTTGAAAATTTAGGGAACTTGACTTCTCTTCTGCGGAAAGCACTCTCTGCCTTCTGTAAGGCCAAAGCATTAATTAGAGATGTGTCAGCTAAATTAAAACTACAAAGAAATTAACACAAAGTTCACTTCATTAACACCTTGGACCTTTTGGAAGAAACACAAGGTGTTAGCTCACCAAGTTGTATAGCAATTTAGAAGTCTCCAAATGTAGTTTGGCTCCTGCCTGGTTAAGCGGTGATTAAAGGCAGTGTTTTCTAGGCTCTGTTTACTTCATGTCCATTGTACCCAAAGGACAGTCTCCATTAGTAGAATCTGGTTACTGTTCCTAGTCACACTGCTGTACTTCAGTCAGGCAAGGAAAACCTTTGGGAAAAGGTTCAAGACCACACCTACATAGGTTGCCTTAGAACTGTAGTCCAACCCGATTTCAGTACCAGGAAGGAATTCTTGATCCTGCAGATTTACTAAAAAGTAAATCTGAGATTTTAAATAGGAGCTTTGGTGTCTAGGGTATGGGTGTCTCCTCTCCTCTTACTTTTTCTTCCTTCACTACAAAGAAATTAACACAAAGTTCACTTCATTAACACTTTTCTTCTCTTCTGGTTAAAGGTTTGTGAACCTCTATGAAGAAGTGACTTTTTTGAACCTATTTGAGAGGGGCTTCTGCCCTGTGGGACAGAGTTTTCATTTTCTTCTTTCTCTCTTTCTCTACTCTTCCTCTCCTCCCTCCACAGCTCCTATCTCTTCCCTGCCTGAAACTACCCCACCACACACATATTTTTTTAAAAGCCACCCAAAACATGCTATTCCAGAGTAAACGAGGAGCCTTTTCCCAGTTTCTTTGAAACTACCTTTCATACTGCATTTGCTACAACACAGGTAAATAATTGATGGTCACCATTGTTTTCTTGTTAGGTTGATAATGCCTGAGGTTCAAGGCCCTGAAATATTACAATACTAAAACTTAAAAGCTTAGAAACTACAGATCTGGTAACAGATGTTTTCCTTGTCTGCTTTAGTCAGAGGTAACTAGATAGCATTAAAAACCTTATTGTCTCTGAACCTCTTCCTCACTGGATTAGTCCGCATGCTGAGACCATCAATCCACTGTTCATATTTGAGTTAACATTTTTCCAGTTTGCTTGGGGTTATGGAAACTCACCTTGGAAACAGCCTTCATGTTTTCTGTGCCATTTGGCCTGCCTACCTACCATCCTGCAAGTAACCTGGACACGTATCTGGGCCATGAAGTCTCTTTCTTGATTATGCATTTACCTCTTGGTTAGTTAGCTGTTTTATCTTATCACTGAATCTGCCATCAGTTCAGGAGATAAAGTACTTAAAAATGCTAACCTGGCAAAAAAAAGTGGGCACCAGTTCCTTCATTTATTCAGCAGATACTATCTAGGTGACAGTTCAGCTACTTCACTAGCCAAAATTCATTACTATGCATAGACCCACTAACTTGAACATTATCCCACTCAGATGTTCTGAATGTTGTACCGGTAAAAAGGCAAATAATACAAAAAGTGTACTATAAAAACTGACTCCCGCCCATCCCCAACTCTCAAGTCTCCCAGGTCCCCTTCCTCAGAAGTAGCCAGCTGTTTGTTTACTCTTCCAAAGAGATTCAATGCGCAGATAAATATAAATAGGTGGGTGGATTGATCAGTTGATCAGCAGGCAGACCAGCCATCCCTTCCTTTTAAAAAACAGCTTAGACACTGTTCTGTACCTAGCTTCTTTTCACTTATCTGAGTGATTATTCCTTATCAGTTCATAAATTCTTCCTCCTTTTTAATAGATATTTAGTATTAGATAGACAAAAATTTTGATGAGACAACATTTCCCATAACAGGATGTGATCTTCTTTTTGTTTTTAAACAAATGACTGTGTTCATCAAGGCTTAATAGGTTTTTAAAAATTTTTTATCTTAACTTTTAACTTTTGAAATCTAATAAATTCCATGTATGTTAGAAACAATCTGTAAATTGCATTTCATGGCAGATATATTTTTTCTCCCAGATACTACTGACTCTTGTTTTTTATGCAGTTTTCTATTACACATACATAAAGTAGACACACATAATATTGAGTTTACCTTCTTTTTTATGGGAAACTGAAAAGAATGCATCTTTTGTAATTATGGGATGTAGTTAGCTGGTTGCATCATACCAAAAATTCCCTTGTAAGAATTGTTTAATATTCCTATCATACCTGCAATGTAATTTATTAATGTTTGGGATGGGTATACAGATGCCCTTTAGATGAGTAGTGATTGTGATTTGCCAAGAAATTTGTGTAGTGGTTTCATTGTTCCCTGGTTTTACCTAACATTTGTATTTTGTAACATAATACTTTGAAATAAAGTATAGAATGTAATGGCAAAATCACTCTTTTTTTTTTTCTTTTGGTACCATTAATATAAAATCACATGAACAACACTGTTGTTACTAGATTCCCCCCATTATCAAGTCCCCACCACATACCCCATTACAGTCACTGTCCATCAGTATAGTAAGATGCTAGAGAGTCACTACTTGTCTTCTCTGTGTTGTACTGCCTTCCCCGTGCACCCCTCTACGTTATGTGTGCTCATCGTAATGCCCCTTATTCCCCTTCTCCCTCCCTTCCCACTCCCCCCCGCTAGTCCCTTTCCCTTTGGTAACTGTTAGTCCATTCTTGGCTTCTGTGAGTCTGCTGCTGTTTTGTTCCTTCAGTTTTTTTCTTTGTTCTTATACTCCACAGATGAGTGAAATCATTTGGTACTTGTCTTTCTCCACCCGGCTTATTTCACTGAGCATAATACCCTCTAGGTCCATCCATGTTGTTGCAAATAGTAGGATTTGTTTTCTTCTTATGGCTGAATAATATCCCATTGTGTATATGTACCACATCTTCTTTACCCATTCATCTACTGATGGACACTTAGGTTGCTTCCATTTCTTGGCTATTGTAAATAGTGCTGCGATAAACATAGGGGTGCATATGTCTTTTTCAAACTGGGATCCTGCATTCTTTGGGTAAATTCCTAGAAGTGGAATTCCTGGGTCAAATGGTATTTCTATTTTAAGTTTTTTTAGGAACCTCCATACTGCTTTCCACAATGGTTGAACTAATTTACATTCCCACCAGCAGTGTAGGGGGCTTCCCTTTTCTCTGCATCCTCGCCAGCATTTGTTGTTCCTATTCTTTTCTATGTTGGCCATCCTAACTGGTGTGAGGTGATATCTCATTGTGGTTTTAATTTGCATTTCCCTGATGACTAGCGATGTGGAGCATCTTTTCATGTGTCTCTTGGCCATCTGGATTTCTTCTTTGGAGAACTGTCTGTTCAGCTCCTCTGCCCATTTTTTAATAGGGTTATTTGCTTTTTGCTTGTTGAGGTGTGTGAGCTCTTTATATATTTTGGATGTTAACCTCTTGTCAGATATGTCATTTACAAATATATTCTCCCAAATTGTAGGATGCTTTTTTGTTCTGCTGATGGTGTCCTTTGCTGTACAGAAGCTTTTTAGCATGATGTAGTCTCATTTGTTCATTTTTTATTTTGTTTCCCTTGCCTGAGGCAAAATCACTCTTGAAGACAAAATACCCTTTGCTTAGGAATCTCTGAAGATTAATGTTGTCTCCTTATAAATGCTTAAATAGAAATGATGTATAGTTTTGCAAAATGGTGTCAGAAGGACAAGGAAACATCCTTTTCAAATCAGCTCTCCAATGTTATAACAAGTTTTTATTTCTTTCATCCTAGTAGAAATTATTCTGGGTGTTTTTAATTGTTTTCTTTGGTGATGTCTCAGATATCCAATTACAGTGGGTTCTTAAGTTGTACAGAAATTTGTTTAGTGGGTATTTTTTTACCTTTAAATTTTGCCCTTATCTACAGGGAAATATTTCTTGCATGATGGGCCACCTCTAGGGATATATGCTTTACAAGACAGTAATTAATAAACTGTGTTCTCATCCAGAAAGAAATTTTAGTACATTGGAACTTTATGAGAAGGCTGTCTGCAAGGTCCACAGTACTGGTCCTGTCATGGTTAGAAGTATAAAATGTTGAAATCATGTACTTCAAGTACTCAAACTTCTTAGGTTGTAAGATGAACCTAATCCTAAAGTTCATATGAGTCATATAGCTCATGCTGTAAAGTCTGTTGTATGGTAGGGGGAAATCCTTTCCAGTAGTGTTTGAACCTAAAGTTCTCAGGTTGTTTTTTATTTTGCTGGCCACATAGATACCAGAGTGTTCTTTAAAAAGCTGCAAAAATTGCCACACTGCTCACATACTCATTAAATTTGCTAATGGCATCCTGTGTCTTAAAATCCACTTCTTCCAATTTTAAATACTTGGAGTCCCCTTGGAATAGCAAACATCCATTTTAGGAATTAAAACATAAGCTTTTTATATACCTTGTGGTATTTTCCCCTTTCATTTAAATTGCTGAAAGTCTAAATACAAACTATGCTGAAGATACATTTAGCATGCCCTGTCTGTGTATTTTACTGCATCATCATCATAATTCTTTTTCATAAACAGATTTCATAGTGAAACTACCCCAACTGAATCCCCAAATCCCTTCCCATATTTGCTAGTTACTGTCTTCCTTCTTTCCTTCCTTCCTTCCTTTCATGGCATTTCCTTGTCATTCTTTTAACCGTATCAGAGAGGGTCTGCCAATGGTGCAGTGCCTCTCTGGAAGCGCACAGCTTGTGTGCCTGGTGTGAGGGAGGAAAATCTCCACGTGGTGCTGCTCCTTTAATCTCCCTAGATGGGGGAGAGTGGCATCTCCTTCTCCCGTTAGAAGGCTGTTAGAAGGCTGCCCTGAAGTTTTGCTCAAATGCCTTTGGGTCAGCAAATTGTGTTGAATTCATTGATTATGACTTTAGAATTTAAGTTCCTCTGGTCTGAGCCTTTTATTTTACCAGTGGGGAAATTACAAGTGATTTAGCATTGAGCTTGAAGATACTAGATAAAATTTCAGTTGTGAGCAGCTTTATAAAACTGTTAATCAGGTATTATGAAGTATTTCCTTTTAACCTACAAAGTCTGTGTTTAGTTTTTATGTATATATAAAATCAGAGTAGCCTGAAAGCAATTTGGCTGTTTGGAAGTGTGTTCCAGACTCCTCAGAGAATGAAGAACCATGCATATTGATTACTTCTTAGGCTTTTGGTAGAAGAACTCTGGATTTGATCTGCTGTCTTGTAACTAGAATCATAAAGTATTGCAGTTACTCATTTCCATGCCACAGATTGAGAGCAGTCACTGTTCTCCTGTCCCAAAGTCTGCATGTAAATTAAAATGTGGGCAAGAACAGAATCAGCCAGATGTGCCTGAATACCCAAAAGGATAAGTTAAAGTGAATCATAAACTGTAGAAATTTTGCCCAAGCATCCACTAGATTCAGCCCAGAGCTTTGGAGTGAAAATGAGACTTCTGCAGAGAGACACCAGACTGAGGCGGGGGACGAAGCCCTTGCATTAATAGAACCTGTTCCTTTTTAATTTTGTTAAATTGAAAATAACTTACTTAGCTTCTTTCCAAACTTGGCTGAGGTGCTTGGCTCCTAAAAGCAGTGGCTTACCCGACCCTTTCGTTATAGCTAATTAAATGCAGAGTCACCGTTGTTTGGCGTTTGCTTGGCTGTCAGTATCCTAAATAGAGGAGGTGCCTCTTCCTCTTCGCTTTCCTCCAGTGGTAGGGCCGTTGGTGTTTCTGCCTCCAGGGATGGACTGATCTTTACTTATTTATTTTTGTTATTAAAGTATCACTGATACACAGTCTTACGAAGGTTTCACATGAACAGCAAAGTGGTTTCAACATTCACCCATATTATCAAGTCCTCACCCCCTGCCCCGTTGCCGACGCTGTCTATCAGCACAGTAAGATGCTATAGAACGGGCGGACTGATCTTAAAACGGGTTGAGGTACCTGGTTTTAAAAAAAGCATGTCTATTTTTAATTTTTTACTGCTTATTAGAAACTATCTCAGTTGCAGTATAGGACGGTCTTGGTTCTCTCTGGTCCCTCCGCCCTCTTTCTTTAGATGCTTACCGCATTATCTGAGGCTCAGTCTAGTGAGCACATGTCCAGAGCTTTTGGTTATAGAAGAGGCTAAAAGCTGAAATCTATAGAATCCATTTATATGAATTACATGGTATTTAGTTACAGATTAAACATCCTAATATATTTATGCTATAATACTCTCATGTAAGCCTTTCAGATTATCCACTTTTATACTGTGTTTTTTGTTCTATAAATCATTGATAGTATGTGGATAAAGCATAAAGACAATGGACATTTTATGATGGAATTCAATTATTTCTTAGTTATTATGGTGGAATATTTTAAAAGGCAACATTATAAATTATTTCAGCCATCACTACCGATACCACCACTACCTTCCAAACTTGTAAAATATTTGTTGTATTTCTCAAAAGATTATCCTATAATACACTTTAGCCTGATTCATACTATTCTAGTGGAAGTGTCCTGGATAACAGTAATCATCCAGGTCTCAAAGAAGTGTAGTAATATATTAATATGGTTTACCTGAAATTTTTTATGAGAGGTCTTATTTGCCTATAGGCTAATTTTCACGTTTGGGGCATGTATTCATTTGCATGCCAGTGTTTTGGATATATGAAGTTAAAACTCATTTCACAGTCTGCTCTAAAGGATCTAGGCCAGTATATACACTTTTTTTGAAAATTCTTAGAATTTACTGAAAATTGTAGTTAAACAGTTGATATTCTGTGTTCACACCCTGGCGTACTTCTACATATTGGCAAAGATATTTTGGGCAGCAGTAATGTGCTGATGGATATTGTCCTCTGGCAGTAAGTTAGCAGGCCTTTTGTACTCTATAGCTAATTAATGGAATCAGTAACTTTATTTGATATTTATTTAAATTGATTAAAAATTTTTAATAACAGCTCTATTAAGATATAATTCACATACCAGTTCACCTATTTAAGATGTGCAAATGAAGATTTTTTTTGTATATTCATTCACAGGATTGTGCAACCATGATCACAGTGCATTTTGGAGCATTTTCATCACTTGAAAAAGAAACCCCATAACCATTATCAATCATTTCCATTTCCCTCCAACTCCTCTGGCCACCCAGCCCTGGGAAACCACTGATCTACTTTCTGCTTATAGATTTGCCTATTACGAGCAATTCATATGATATTTTGAGTAATATATAATTCACTTTTAGTAATTTCAAAAGTTCTCATTTCCTGTAATTTGTTTTGAATAATCTCGAAAGTCCATGCCTTGAGTACTTTTTAAATCTTGTTGTGGACTGATATGTAGTCTTTTGTATCTGTCTGCTTTCACTTAGCATAATATTTTCAGGGCTCAGCCATGCTGCAGCATGTATCAGTACTTCATTCCTTTTTATTGCCAATTTTTTTTTTGCTATATTCAAGATTCCTTTATTGTCTCAGCATGATTGCTATAGTTCCAGCCATCATATCCACATTCCAGGTGGGAACATTTATAAAGTTTCCCTCTTAGAAGTTCCAACTATTTAGATGTCTACATCTTACACTTTTTAATATTTCCTAACAGGGTCCATGCCAAAGTGTTGTGTTTAAGTTTTGTTTTAATGTTGGTATTTTCTTTCCCTTAATCTCATTCTTCCTTTCGCATTGTGAAATTAGCACAGAGGTCTTTAATCCTTATGATTTCAGAGAGCAAACTAGTTCATTTCTATAAGCCAAAAGCAATCACCTGCATGTTCTGGAGCATTTCAGTTGGTCTGTATGTTACAAAAGTTATTTTTTTTTAATGTTTTTAGAAAAAAGGTAATTTTAGCTACTGCCAGAGGCAAGCCTAGCTGAGCCAGACATACCATTGTGACTACAAATTAGTCCACCTAATATAGTTTGTGTGGATAGCATTTTTTAACATCTAAAAAGAGTTTAGGTCATTCCTCTATGCTTTCATGAATGGTTCTTCACTAGGGAATACCAATATATTATTGGAAATAGAATTCCCAGTCCTCCAATCACGTACAGATTTTTAAACATCAAATTGCGTGAAAGATGAAGTTCTGTTATTAGCCACATAGTTTATACAGATGTTCAAGATTAATATACTCTGTATTAATTTTCTTTCCTTTGTTTGTTACTTTCTAATATGCGTCTTTTTCAGGACCCTTCGAAAGATAACACGTGCAAAAGGTTAGTATCCCCTTAACGGACTTCCTTTTGCTAAACATAATATTTGGCAAGAGATTTCTTCTATAAATATACACGTGTAATGTAACTTAAGAGTAGAGCTTGACAGCTAATTCTTTTTTGGCCAAAATCATTACAAATTCAGTACCTTCTTAGCATTAGCAAGATTAAGTTTTACAGTTTTAATCATTCTGAGTAATCTCAAAAGTTCATGCCTTGAGTCTTTAAATCTTAGAATTTTAAAGAATTTTAAAGAACACGTGCTTAGCCACATGTTCCAAAAGAATTTGAAAATATAAACCAAAAACTTGAAATGGAGTTATGGTATACATAAAATTGAGTAAGAATTAATAGACTACATAAAAAATTCCTTCAAATCAATTTTTTAAAATAATTCAGAATATTAAAAAAAACATGGAAATAAGCATGGTACAGAAGAGGAAATCCAAATATAATACAAACTCATGAAAAGAAGGCTTAATTTCATTTGTCATCAGAGAGCTGCAAATTGAAATTGTAGGGTGTATCTCACACCTACCAGATGGGCAAAAATGAAAAATTCTGAAAATAAGAGGAGTTTGTTTAGGAAGTAGACCTCCAGAATTCTTAGGCCCTATTAGGGGACTGTAAATAGTAACAGTCACTTTGGAAAACATTTTGCATTATCTCGTAAATTTGGCAACATGAATAAATTTTGACCCAGCAGCAATTCCATTTCTAGGACTATACCCACGAGAACTGTGTGCACAGGTGTACAGGAAACACGTACAAGAACGTTCATAGCAGCAGCACTCAAGATGTTAAAATACTGGAAACAACCCAAATAACCATCCATTAATAAAATGAAATTCATTCTGCTTTATTCATACAGTGGAATACTACAAGGCCATAAAAATAAATGAATCACAACTACATGTAATAACCTGAATGAATCTCCAAGAAGAGAGCTCTGTCTTATGGCCAGGAAGTTATTGTTGAACCTAAATCTACTTTGGTGCAGCATAAATGCATCCCCTCTGTTTCTGCTCTCCCTGGCAGTTAGGTATTGCAAAGGAGTATATGGAGAGTACTGGTAGCCAACCATCCTCAGTCTTTTGTACTGAAAAATTTGTCAGTGTTTTCTCAGGAACCCTACTTTTGAACTCTTTTGTCCCTTGCGGTTGCTCTCCCGGGTACCTGATGTCATTACTCCTGTGGGGAGATGACCTGCAAAGCTTCCAAGTGCCATAGAGTTGTTGTGCATGCCAACTTGCTCGTTTTTTTAAGCCAAGCTACCTGGCTGACATTCTAAACTTGTCCAGAGCAGCTTCCTGCCATACTTAAATGTATAAAGTACTAGGCATGTTTAGGCAAAGAGAATTATTTTTATTGAACCTCAGCTGGTTTCATTGGCTTCAAAACCCTTTAATACCAAGACTGCATATGCCTTGAATTGAGGGGCAGCCTGGGTCTTTTGGGTCATTGGGAAGAGTTACGCCTTAAAACTAGCAGTGCTAATAAGCTCTACTAGAGAAGAATAATTATTGTAAGGAGAATGATGACTGTCCTGAAACTCAGGGAAAGTCTTTTACAGGACTCGTGTGAAGCCAGCTGCCATTCACTGAACCTTATTAGTCTAATAAACTATCAGTATGTTCTGTGTGTGGTGTGTCCCTTTACTGGTGTCCAAACTTGAATTTACGAGGATGGGTTTGGACTCAAGACTGCTTGACTCACTCTACTTTGTGATTTTTGGGTGCAAAGCTCGTCTTTCCTATGTATAAAATGAAAACAATGGTCACGCTTATTTCATAGGGTTGTTGTGAGGATTAAAAATTTAAAATATATGTGAGGCAGATATAATATTACCAGTAGTTGTATCAGATGTTATTACTTCTAAATTTATAATTACATGTGTAAAATGGTGGCTTTTTCCTACTTAAAAGTATTAATTGTAGAATATGTGAAAAAACACAGAAGAAAAATTTAAACTATCTGTAAATCCTATAACCCAGAAATAACCACTATATGTCTTTGTAAAAACACAGAGGTGTGTATGCGTGTGTATATATGATATGGTACCATACTATACATTCTGTTTTTAATCTTACAATTATCATTTAATATTGTCACTCCAGTCCAAATATTTGTCTTTCAAACTACTGTGTGATAAAAGCATTTACATTTCCCAGAGTAAATCAAAACCCATTGCTCATAAAAATATTAAAATGTGGATGTTGAAAAACAGCGAGCGTTTGGTATAAAATGTTCATGACTTTTTTGCTTCCTCCCACCCCCCACTTCTAGTTGCTGGTCATTCTGGATTTTCCCCATCATAGGCGCCATTCTGTTAGGTTTCCTGTATCGTTACTACACATCGGAAAGCAGATCTTCCTGAGGCGACCTTGGTGAAGTCTGGAAAGCAAATCCACTGGGAGTGAAAACTAGAGACTTGTGTGGAGGCTATGGCGGTGGCCTCTCCTCGAATCCTGCCGGTTGTATTCTTCCCCCTTGCAGCCCAGACCGTCGGCCAGACCTCCTGCTCAGACCTGGGGCCAGTCGTCTTCATTTCTCAGAGCCTTACTCCCAAAGCACCTGCTGACTGTTGTGTCCTCGCCACGTTTCCTCTCTTCACCTGTTTCCACGAGCACTTTTACATTTCAGAACTGCCTTTTTATAATTAACAATCCGTATGTCCTGGTGACATTACCCTTTGGTAAGGATGCCTGCTTTCCAATCCTTTGAATGCCCGTTAGATGTTCTTAACAGGCTTAAGCACACTCTGATTGTGAAGCTTTTCTTTGTCCATTTGTCTTTTCAGGAAGTATATTTTTAACTATTGGCTTAATTCTATTACTTACCATAAGGGGTTTATTAATTCATGAATTAAAGTGGCACACCTGTGACTTAAACCACAGCTGCCGAATGATCTTGTTCCTTGTTTGTATTTGTGAAAACTAGGAGCTCGGTCATCACCTGCCTCCCCGCCGAGCTGGTGTGGCAGTTAACTCTCGGCACCCCCGCAGTCCGCCAAGGGTTTCTGGGCATTCGGTGCTTCCCTTTTATTTCTTGGGAGTAGAGAGAAATGGGGAAAGGGACACATGAATTGGGGTGACAGGGCGAACTCACAGTAATCTTGGTTTTGAAAAATACTACTTTAGGACAGGAATCTAGAAAAAGCACCAAAGATTTCATTCTTTGGCTTAGCACTAGTTTCTAACCATCTTTTTTTCTTTCTTTCTTTTTTTTTTTTGCCCTATCTTTTATTGGTAAAATAAATTTATAATTATGTCTTTGGAGCTTTGCCAGGGCTTTTTGCTGCTTTTTAATTTATTGATAGACAATGTTTTTGTTCCCCATTCTTTAAAAATAAGAGACTCCAAATTGATCAAAGATAAAGTTTTTGATGTTTGGTTTGCCCCAGTAAAATAACTTACATTGTAAAGTGTCATTTGAAAGGGGGAGATCTTGGCAAGTGAATGTTTTCCATCTCATCTGTATTTTACCTCCATGGCTCCCAATTTGTGGTTTTGTTGTTCTTCCATTGAGAATAAAAAAAGCTGGTAGTTTTTTTCTCCTTGGACGAGTGTTTCATTGAGGCAGATTATTGTTGAGAATTATGCTACTGTTTCTTCTTGGTCCAAGAATTTTTCTGGCATATTTGACTTCACTTTTTTCCCCTTGGAAGCACCTGAGGAGACAGTACACTGGCTGTTTCCTGCCGGCCGCTGTTTGTGGTGATTTTTCTCCCCATCCTCTAAGGATTACCAGCCCACCTCTGAGCCGCTGTCCTGTGCAGCAGGGGGCTGCTTGGTTGTGGAGAAGGACCAGCGGCACCGCTCAGTGTCTCTGCCCCCTTCCAGGTTGCCAGGGGCTTGGCAGGGCGGAAACCGCCTAGCAACCAGCATCTGCCCTTGCAAACTGAGAAAGAGTGCAAGCCGAGGTCTTACATCTGTGATTTAGCAGTGGAGTGAGTTCAGAATTCATCAAAATAACACTAACCTTGTATTTGTACACTTGCATATGACACTATGGAATTATTTGGGGGGGATTTCTGGCTGACTTTTTATATATCTGGGCTATGGGTATAGTCAAGCTTTTATCTTTAGAAAATGTTTTGTATGTGTTGTAAGGTGTCACTTTGAGACGGTTTATTGGGGAAAAGTGTTTGGGTATTATGTAACAAAAGTGGAGTGACTGCTGATGCTTCTCCCATTCAAAGACACAAGAAAGGGTTGCCTTGATGAGAATTGGTATATAATTGCTATAGTGATTAAGTTGCATGATTACATGGGGCCACACTGGGATAGAAGTAAAGAACAGAGGAGTATTGAGGAGCTGGAAAGGGAGCATTCAAGCTAAAAGTAACCCAGAAGAGAACTTGGATCAATTAAAAGTGTGTTGGCAGTCTCCAAAATTGAATGAAAACCATCTGGCTTATGAGAAACGTTTAAGAACAATAGTCTTAAGGAAAAAATTGGTGTTTTGGTATTTTTTAGGGTAAACAGCAATGAAAAAAGTGTGTTTTTTCTATTTCATATTAGTCTTCTGTTTATATCTGGACTTGTTTTCACTCAGAGCCAGGAAAAGATTTTCAGACTTTGTCTCTACCATCCATGAAATCACTCCAGTACCCAGGGCGTCTTGATCTACTGTTAATGTGATGTCACTTCGTATTATAAAAACCACTTGTAGGTCTATTTACTATTACTCTGCTGCCTACATAAACAACCAGGTGAAAGGTAGAGCTTGTGTGAGAGCTTGCAGCAGTTTTTCTAAACAGTAAAGTAATCTAGCATAGTAACCAGATTCATCAGAAAGGACTTTGGTTTGAGGACGTAGAGACTCAAGTTCTTGGAACAGTCCTGACATTGGTAGGTCATAAAAGTCCCTCTGAGAGCAAGTGAAACCAGTCGCTGCTGGCTCCCTGTGCCAGCTGGAGCTGGTCTCTGGGGTGCTCAGTAGTTTATCCCCAGGGAAGGCTAGCTGCTGTTGCGCCCCGTTCCGTACACATACCGGCTGGAGATCGCAGGAGGAGAGGAGGGAACATTAGTGCTGCTAAAGTAGGGATGTTTGTGCCGAGTCTCCTAGCCCATGTCTCTTAGGAACTGGTTTTGGTTTCCACATGGCTTCTACATTTGTAAAGACAGGAAAGTTCCAGGAGGACAACAAAGTTTATACTGTGTTTAGTTCTTACGCAACCGCTTAGGCAGAAACAAAATAATTGGAACCTCTAATTTGAGCCTCTAAAATTCTTTTAGCAGTTGTCACAAGTGCTTATGTCGTGAAATTAAGAGCATTGTTGCATTTATAGTTAATTCTGATAAGGAGCAATGAAAAACGCTCTACAGACCATTACTTAACACATGTCAGTAGTTATGGTATCTCGTGGTTAAAATCTCAAGTGATGTCTATCTGGCTGCATTCCATTTTAGGAGATTGGAAAGCAGAACATGAATGTTCCTTATGTCCTTCCCCAGGAGAAATGGATTCAGACATGTCTCGTTTCAGTAAGTGATTGATTTTCTTTTTGAACCATCTCCTTCTGTTGCTAAGTATCACAAGACTAGTGGGGAGTTGAGTCCCATTTGGCTCTTGTGCTCTGGAAGAGCCCGGTTTGGAGTTTGTGGGGTGATCTCACAAATCCACGGCAGGTCCCAGGGAGAGAGACGCATTTGTCAGGTTACCTCCTCATTATCTAGCATCTTACTCAGTGAGTTTTAGGAGTTGCGCTTTGCCTGCACTTATATTCTACATTTGCCACTTGGGCAAAATATTACTGTGGTTTTTACTTCTTGTACTTCACCCTCAACTATGAACAAGGAATATTATTAACATTCCTTTTGTGTATTCAGTAATGGAGTTTGTTTACCTATTTTATTTCAGCATATTTTGAACAAAGATCTTTGTCTCTTTCTGCTGGAATGTGCACACAGTGAATGTTTGTTAGAACCACACACAATAAAGATACTGTTTTGCTTTTCTCGCTCTGACTCCAGTTTCTTAAAAAAAAAAAAAAGATTTTTTTTTTCTTTTAAGTAGTGTTGGTTCTGTATTCGTGAGGTGTTCTGAAAGAAAAGAATTTGAAGAGCATAAAAGCCCCCTGTATCTGCACAAACCGTCAGGTGTGGCCTGAGGGGGTCTGTGGCTTCTCCGGATTCTTGCTGCTCTTTCCTGAGGTTCTTGGGGCTCATTTGATAATCGTAAGAAGCAAAAATCACGACTTTGCTGTATTAGTGGATGTGAAGCAGACAAGTTGGGAGTTCTGTTTTTACTGAAACCCTCTGGTAAAGAGAAGCCAGTTCAATGTAATAATAGTTTGTTATCTGCAATGCCAGTCTTTAAATAATTGTTTTTCTTGGAAATAGCTACACTCTTGGGGAAAATTAAACATCGAGATGGAAGTTCTAGTGACTGTGTTAATAAAACAAGGGAAATAAACCATTTATATAATTACCTTTGAAACACCCTGACAGCCTTCTCATTAGGGCTTGGTTACTTCACTATCACATGAGCTGAGGGTTACTAACAGAAAAGGATAGTCCCATTCTTATTACCAGTGTCTGCATCTAATGATGAACCTTCAGCCCTAATAATCCATATCACCGCATTCTCCCTGATGCTGAGTACTGGGCAGGTGCTCCACAACTCGTGGTTGATTTCTGAAAACTGAGGTAGAAAATTGTGGTTCCAGTTAGGAAAATTAAGGGAAGAAATACCTACACAGTCTGCTCAATTGTTGGTAATTGTAGACATCGTGGGTATCCTAATGTTAATTAGCTTAATAGATACCTATGCT
The DNA here is from genome assembly GCF_040802235.1 of Manis javanica. Lineage (NCBI taxonomy): Eukaryota > Metazoa > Chordata > Mammalia > Pholidota > Manidae > Manis > Manis javanica. The sequence continues at coordinate 49,246,259 of NC_133172.1, forward strand.
GTGTGTTTCAGGGACCACTCAGCTGAATCACTTGTATTCCAGCATTTTAAAACCTTAAAATTCTTTCATGAAGCATTCAGGAGAGACTAGAGTTGCTTTCAGGTGAGGATACAGTTATAATGCTATTTATCATTTACGTGCCATGCAATACCTGATAGTACACTAACATTTCTGATCCTGACCCTTATAATATCCTTACACTTACAGTATAGATGGGCATATCTCAATTTTACCAATGACTTGACTTGCCTGAGGCCTCACAGCTAAGAGGAGGGCTAGAGTTTAAATCCAAATCTAGGCCTGAAACTCAGTTTTTCACTGTTGGTGTTTCCCATGTTAAAACAGCTCTAGCTGTATGGAAATAAATAATAAGCCTGATACATCTACTAATGATCTCACAGATGTTTCTGTGGGTGGTCAATAAAGTGGAATCAATAATAATCATTTTCTTAATTTAGTGTGTTTAGATACTAAAAAATAGGTATAGTCTTAGGAGTCCCTGGAAAGTCTTCAGTTGTGGAAGAGAATCGTACTGCTTCCGTGGAAATAATTTAGTTAAAATGATCCTTGCATTCCTTACAAAACAGTTTCGTGAAACCTTTAATGAGAATTTAGATTTGAACTGTGTTTTTAGTAACAGCTTTTGACAAAAGGTAACCTATAGGGAAAAGGGAGTTCCATTCATGAAACCCGTAGGCCACACAGATGAGAAGTTCTTGGTAACTTCACCTGTCCCATCGTCCCATCATCCCATTTAGGATCCTGGGTAAGACTTAACCTGGAAATATATATATAAGTATATACATTTTAATGAGAAACCATTATTAATTGGTTGGCCTAACCTTCGGCTCTCCTGAGCCTCTAAATTATGTGGGAATCTGAGAGAGAGAAAACCACCACTTCACGCCATGGATCACAAGATTTGGGGACTGTCGTTTCTGTTTCCAGCTTTCAAAATGGCTGTATCATGAAAAGACGATTCCAGTTCGTTGGAGGAAGCACAACGTAATGCAAATACAAGGCTGCTTGGGACAAGTGGGACAAGTGGCGCTTCTGGCCCCTCAGTGCCAGTCTCAGAGCAGTCTGTCACTGTTTGCTCCTCGTCCTGATTTCTGCGACTGAAACATGGGTGTTAACTTTAGAACCACCTGCACCTGGAAAGTGAAACATTTTAAAGCCAGGTGCTTGAATTTCTTTTTTCCTTAGAGCTGCTTACTTTGGGGATTTTTTTTTCTAGTTTCCTAAGTTCAGAAAGGAAGGTGGCATAACCTTACAATAGGAAGATGTCCACAATAAAAAAAGGATCTCACAAACCTGCCCACTCTAAATTACCCAGGACATTTTATCAGAGCTCAACTCCAAACAACACAGGAGAGTGAGCTTTCCAAGATTCCCAGTGTGGCCCCCTTTTTCTCTCTGGAATCCTTTTTAAAACTTATTTTTCCTTAGCTCTCAACCTAATTCCTGTCTTGTCCCCCTAGAACTACTTGTCTTAGTTTTTACTAATAAATGACCCAAGACAACACCTCGGCTAGGCTTATCTTCATTTTTAAGTATATTGGTGCAAAAAAAAAAACCTACCCAATAGTCTGTTCTAGAAAACGTTTGGAGGAACTAAAGCTGATTGTTTATAATCTGGACCATCCATGTAAACGAGTGCCGTTCTGTTTGAACGTCTTTACTGACTTTTGTTTAAGGCAAAATTCCAACTCTGGACCTTCCATCTGAGTCAGTAAATTTGCTTTTTGTCTTAAGCTCGTTCAAATATGGTTGCTGAGACACATACTACTACTACTACGGCCTCTGCAACTTAGCTGACCTTCAAATGCCTGCACATTTTAAGTAAGAGTTCTGCCTCTCCAAGAATACCTGCGCTCCCATAGGGCAGAGACTTGTTCGTTCCATGCTAAGTCTACGTATCTGTGGAAAGGAGAAATACTCTGCACTTGGAAAAGTTACACACTCAGATTATTTTTGTCATAGAGTAAGATACAGAAACCCCATTTAACATAGGCAAAGGGGAACTTGTTAGGAGTCAGCAGTGAGGATCTGAGGGACCCGGAAGGTAGGAAGCACAGCCGGACCTCATGAAGAACCAGGACTAGGAATCGGAAGGCCGGTACGAGTCCGGGTGGCCACATTAGCTTCCAGCTCCAACACCAGTGAAAATTAATTCTGAGAAGTGAGACTATAGTTGGCCGGATAGTATCAGAGCATGCACTTCTGGCTCTATCAAGGGCATGGGAACCCAGTCCTCAGGTTGAATGTGAAGGGGGTTATAGGGGAAGCAGTTACACAAGGCAAATACAATCGCAGACCGTGTGTGTGTGTGTGTGTGTGTGTGTATTTAAGTGTCTTCATTAATGGACTACATACAATCGCAGACCGTGTGTGTGTGTGTGTGTGTGTGTGTGTGTGTGTATTTAAGTGTCTTCATTAATGAACTACATGCCCTTTCACGGAAGTGTCTTCTGCATCCCTTAGGGTACACTGCATTATGTTGGCCACAGGGAGGGCTAAGTAGATCACGTTTTATCGTGCTGTGTCTGAATGAACAACCATAGCCACATTTGTTAAACTATCTAGAACTCCCAAGTAGAACTTTTTAACCCACATCACTAACAACCAAAAACCCCATTCACTCCAGCATACCCACAAACCGATCCTGTTTTCAGCTGCCAGTATTTATTGGTTTCATAGAAATATTTTGAACAAACTTCATTTTTTAGAACAATTTTAAATTTAGAGAAAGTTTTGAAGGTAGTAGAGTTCCCATAAACTAGGCAGCTGGTCCCCTATTACTAGCGTCTTACATTCATATGTTGTACTATTGGAACATCTTCCACTACATTAATATTATATATGAGCCAACATTGATACATCATTAATTAAAGTACATACTTCATTTATAGTTCCTCAGTTTTTGCGTAATGTCTTTTTTCTGTTCCAGAATACCACATTACACTTGGTCTTAGGGTTTTTGGTTTTGGTTTGGTTGTGACAGTTTCTTGGACTCTTGTTTTTGATGACCTTCACGGTTTTGGGTAGGATTGGTCAGGTACACCTAGGATGCCCTCTGCTGGTATTTGATAGTGTTCTTATAGTTAGACTGAGATTATAGGGGATTTTTTTGGTGTAGAGGGGGAAGCTACAGAGGTAAATTGCCATTTTTATCACATCATGTCAGGGGTACATGCTATCAGTATGATACATGCCTGTTGATGCTGACCTTGATCACCAGGCTGATCACTTACGGAGTGAGGAGTTATGCTTCCCCTCTTGAGGGTAGAGTAGCTACATAAATTTTCTTATTTAGGATTATTTGTGATTTTTCTGCCTGGGAAATTGGTTCTTAGAACTTTATATATTTGATTAACACATAGATTGTTTTTTGACCACCCTAAAACAAAAAAAATAACAGTGGTTTCTGATTGAACATAGTAGTTTGAACAAAATTATTTATCTGTTTCCTTTCAAAAACCACACGAACAATGAGAGTAAGGAATAAACAAAAGCATAAATCCATAAAGACAAAGCAAATGAAAGAGTACACCTCAGCTGATGAAAGATCTCAAGAAATTTTTGGAGTATGAAGACCAGTAAACTTAGAAGAATGTAGAAAACAAATGCCCACAGGGGGAAAAGCAGCGAGAGTGACGTCACACCGCAGAGCCCTGAAAAAATAAAGAGGAAGCACCATTTACCTCAGGGTACAGGCTGTGTAGCCGTCTGGAAAACTGAGTTAAAGTCACCCCGGGCCCCACCCCACCTCCCTCGCTAGCCCCAGCCTGCACGGTCAGGCAGCTGCCCCTCTCCTCCGACACGAGCTGGAGATCTAATCCTGGCTCTGAAAAGCTGAACCTGAGAGAACCAAGTGCGGGATGACAAGGCGAAGCCGAGGGCGGTGGGGAGTGCCGAGAGGAAGTGGAAGTTCACACTGATTGTCGAGACACCCCCTGGCTCCTTGGATACCAACAGCCAGGATTTTGGCCCCTTACAGGGGACATGAAGACGACTGGTGAAATTCACCAGCCCAGGAGAGAAGACCCATAGATGATGACATGTGGTGTCTTGCGCACCGTCACCCTACGGTGAAATCCTTCAGTCAGCACGCTCTGCCGATGCAAAGTAACCAGAAAGGTTTCTCGTGCCTTGCTTAACAGGCGTTAGTGGATAGCCACAGACTATAAACCAGTTTTGGAAAGCCTTAATATGAGAAGAGCAAAAAAATAGGAAAAAAGTCAGAGGAAGAGATAATGTAGAAGGAAAGAAAAAACCTGGTAAAGTCAGAGAGATGATATTGTGTCCATGAACACAAACATGGGATGCTATTTAAAAAGGAACATTCAGAGAATTAGAGTTCTAGAAATTACAACTTTGAGACTGCCAGTAAATGCTAAAATTACTGAGCAAAAGCTTAAGATAAAGATGGAAAATGAGAGGTTCATACCAGAAGATACCTATCAACAAATAGATCTAGAAGTGGACCATGAAGAAATTACCACAGAAATAACAGAAGAAAACATCCCAGAACTGATAATGATTTTTGATGTTGAAAGGACCACTAAGTGCTCAGCACAATAATGAAAAATGACTCACACTGAGGCAGAATTTCAGAACAGCAGGGATAAGAATAAAATCCCAAATCACCAATGCTATCCACACATTGGATCACATTGAAGTCACCTTAGAACATCAGAAACTATAGTATCTGGCCCTGCCACAGATCAATTAAAACAACAGGGGACTCTGATGCATGGTGAGTGTTGAGAACCACTGTCCTAAAGGCTCCTAAAGAGAAAAAAAGATTACTTACAAAGAATCAGGAGACAGATAGGACAGTAAATAGGACAGTGCCTTCTCAGGGAAACTGTCTTCTAACCTAGAATTCAGCACACTTAAGAAATATCTTGGTCATGAGAATTAAGTATATTCCGAGCTTTGGGCTTTTTGTAAATTAGATTTTTTTTAAGTGGATGCACCCAGTCATTTTTTGTATTTTCTATGCGTATTCCTTCTCATCTATTCTCTTCTTAAACACATTCTTTATTCAAGAACTGCTTAGTTTTTAATATCCTCTGTGATGTGACCCAATACAGTAGTACCCCCGCTTATCTTCAGTTTCAGTTACCAACCACGGCCGGAAGCAGATGATCCTTGTCCTAATGTATCATCAGGTCAGTAGTAGCCTATCGCTGCGTCACAGTGCCTACATCATTCAGCTCACTTCATCTCATCATGTAAGCATTATATCATCTCACATCATCTCAAGAAGAGTAAGTACAATACAGTAAGATTTTGAGAGAGAGATCACACATAACTTTTATTACAGTATATTCTATTTTATTGTTAATCTCTGTACCTATAAATTAGGGTTTATTGTAGGTGTGTGTGTATAGGAGAAAACATTGTGTGTGTGTATATACAGGGTTCGCTACTGAATTGAATGTTCAGGCATTCACTGGGGATCTTGGAAGTATCCCCCCATGGATTAGAGGAGGCTACTGTATAGTGAACTGGAAAATGTGCCCTCTGCTGGTATGGTAGAAAAGAGCATTCCTCTCAAAATCTCTACCACCTTGATCTGACCTTTATAGAGCAAATTAACAGAGGCTTCTCCATACCATTTAGGATCCTCATTAGAAGATGATTGACTGTATTGGGTCTTGGAATCATGAAACATCAGCTTCTTTTGAAAAGGCTTAATATATACCAAAAAGCAAACTGGACTATTACCGGATTCGTAGACATATTCCCAGTTGCTATTAGAAGGAATAGTAAATGCATTATATGTTATTCTTGAGAAAGAACTGGAATTCTAACAGGAATGAACACTCAAACATCAGGGGATATTGGATGGCTATTGGATGTCAAAAACAACTAAAATGAATGATGATCCCAGGATATTGTGTTTTTACTTTAGTAAAACATACATTTTCTGAAACTTGCTGGGGGAAAGGGCTTGGGCTCATGGAGATCAAGAGTATTTTCTCACATTAGAACTGTAAATATTTGATATTGCAATATTTTTGCTAATATGCTGCTTTATAAATATAGTAGCAATTAAAATTAGAAATATTTTTGAGAAAGAAAATCCTCCAGAATGTTAGTTTGTATGGTAAATATTTTTCTGAAGGACATGCTAGATTTTTCACTCTTCGGTTGGGATTGCCCTCATAGTCATTCTTTCCTGTTGGCACTGAGAATACTGTCGGTTGTGATTTAACCACCGTGAATGATTATTTTTAAATCCCTCCCTTTTTTATACAAATATAAAATTATTGGAGTACATACTTACATATGTGAAATTATATACATATACAATGTAATACTTTATTTTGAAACCTATCTACTATTTGTCCTATCATCCACAGACATATACATTTTAACATTTAACACAAAAATATCTCTTTGTACTATCGTTATCATGATTGTTTTTCATGATGTGCACAGCTTGCCTACCCAGACCTTCAAGGATAGACCCCACCAACAGGTGTTCACTAGTGTTCTGATAATATGTGACCAGCACATTAATAAAAGGGATGTAAAACATGTCCATTCCCAGCTACTTTAAACAAATGACTATTGGTATACAGATATATGACTCATACTTATAATATTATTTGTTTAAAAATTGGGATTTTGATGTACGGAATACTTAGACTTCTAGGGAGACTGAATGGCTGTTGGCCTGAAGGAACTGGTGCCCTTGAAAAAGTGGTGACCCACACAGTCTGTAGCATTTAAATGACTTGCCCCCTGTGTGCCGCCTGCCATCATGTGATTTATAAAGAGGTGGAATTTGTCCCGAGTGTATACTGAAACATTATGTCCTGTGCTTAACACACTGGTAACAGACACTATCCTAATAACTTAAAAAAATGTTTATGACTCAGCTTCCAAACAGGCAATTCAGAGAGGAAGGATCACTGGCGTTCGGAGGAGAGAGAGGGCAAACGCTGCTGTGTTTATTTTGTCACAGTCAATTTATTCTTTCCTCACAGAGAGTTACTTACCTCTAACCTTGAATCTCCACTGGTATGTTCGGCTACATGTCTCCACTGTTTATAACCCTTGTTACCATTTGGCAATCTATAGCTGGTTTATACATGAGTCGGGCTAGACGTTTTTTCCATTTGTACTGTGTGGCTTTCTCTAGGAGCATGGGAGTGGACTTGTCACATCTATCCCACCCCAAATTCTAAGTCTAAGACATTTGGGGCAATCCCATCCCCTGGCCTGATGGCTGGCACGTGTGACCCAGTTCTCACCAGTGGGATGAAGTTTTCTCTCTCTACATGGACAGTTGCAGAAAGAGCAGCTGTGGCTGTCTTGCCACCAGCCTGGATAGCGAGTGAACACCAAGATGGCCAAGTGGAGAGATGGAAGAACACAGGGGTTCACTGACTCAGGCTACTGGCCCAGTTGGCCCTGGAGCTTGTCCGTAGTGGGAGTTCCCATCCTGCGGAGATCATAGGTTTTTCTTGGTGTTTAAGCCCTTTGAGTCGGTGTGTCTGTCACTTGCAGCAGGAAGCGTCCTCACTGATGGACTATGCTTGAGAGGAATGACTCATGGGGAAACAATCCTCCCAGCTTCTGATTGATTTTGGCCTCCAGAGATAATGATCTGGGCCATCAGATACATAAAAAAAAAATAGAGAGGTCATCAGATTAAAATTACAGTGGTTACTTGTAGGGGGAGGATGGGGATAGTAACTTGGGTCCTGAAGGGTGCTTCCAGAATGCTGGTAATTTCTTGATCTGGGTGGTGGCTATATGGGTGTGTTTACTTTGGGATAAATTCACCAAACTTTGGTATACTTACGATTTGTGTATTTTTCTACATGTAAGTTATACTTGATAATAAAATTTTAAAGTTTACTAACAAATATTGTAACCAGACCTCCAAACAAACTATATCCTGACTGGAAATGTATGAGTAGCCTACCATGGTCTTTTATTAGGCAGCCTACTCAAGCTGTAGGGATATTCTTTCTTTTATAAACTCCCAGAAGCCCATTGTAAAGATCTCCTGTGCTGGTGTGTGGCCAGCCCACTCTAATTTCAGCCAAAATGTTTTCCCTTCTGGTTCAGATGGGAGGGCCTGCCTCAAAGCCTTGCAAATGAAGGACTTCATCAATTTTAGAACTGAGTCACAATGAATATTAAAAACCAGAAAGAAAAGAAGAGATTTAAGTCTGTCCATGTAGGCATTGTTGGGCAACATTCTCCGAGAGGCATTTTAATTACAGGAGGGGCCTTCCAAGGAAGCCAGGGGGTTTGGAAGAATGCAGTCATGGAGCTCATCAGCCCAGGTTACTGAGACCTCTAGTTCGTGGATGAAGAATATTCGGGCTTTCTTGCTACCAGCCTGTATAGCAAGAAATGGATGACGAGATTATCTGGAGAAAGATTTGGCTCCCCTAGAAGAAAACAATCCAGGGAAAGTTACCATAAATCACAGGTTAATGATCATGTGGCAACCAATCTTCATGAGGGAAAGGATTTGGAGAGGAATCAGCATGAAATGAAGTGGGGAATATGGTCGACTGGCGGTCTGGCCCATGGAATTCAAATTCCTTAGAGATGTAGGGCCCTCCTGTCTGAGCAGTCACGTGGACCCACAGAATTGGAAGCTTATAAGAAGAATATAGAGGTACGATAATATATGTATGTCCCACCTCACTCTTCAAGGTGCTTTCACATTCGTTGTAGCCTCATTACAACCTGGCGAGGCAGGTAAGTTAGATATGATCATAAGAGTGACTAAGAGAACAAGCTTTAGAGTCAGACCCACCTGGGTCTGAATCCTGTCTCTGTCTCACTAGTGGAGTGGTGTTGTGCAATTTACTTAGCCTATGTCAGTGGTTCTCAACATTTGACAACATATGGAGATATGTTTGATTGTCACAACTGGAGAAGTGCCATTAGCATCCAGTGGTTAGAGGCCAACATTTGACAACATATGGAGATATGTTTGATTGTCACAACTGGAGAAGTGCCATTAGCATCCAGTGGTTAGAGGCCAGGATGCTACTAAACACCCTGCAGTATATAGGACAGTCCCCCCCCCCCCCACAAACAATTGTTCAGCTCAAAATGTCAATAGTGCCACCATCAGGAAACCTCAGGCCCTATCGATTCTCAGTCTCTTCATCTCTGAAATGGGGATATCAGCATCACCTCACTGAGTTGTTAAAAAGAGCTGATTAAGGGACAGCTGATACTGAGTTGTCAGCTCTTCCATTTCCCCTTACCCCCATTCTAGGAGCTGCTCTCTTAGGACTATACATCTCTACAGAATTCAATTTCCGTGGGCTGAGTGCGGGCCATCCATAGGCCCCACTTAGCTTCCTGATGCTTGCCTACTAGCAGGTATTTTGCTTGCTGTGACTCTGCCTGTCTGCCATGTTGACCAGACCAGGGGCAGATGCTGGATCCAAGTAAAAGCAGTAAGAATTCTTTCCCCAAGGAACTCTGTAATTTGTACTGAGAGATTCCAGGCTCTGTCTGCCTGGTGTCTTGAATGGAAAGATATAAACCTGGGAGTTGTGGGTGGTCCTTTTCCCACACGTGGACTGGGATGAAAAGACAGCCAGTTTACAGCCAACAAGAAGCATGCAAGCAAGAGAGAGAAGAGCAGCTCTAAGAGACCGAGTTCCCAGAGTCTGGTCCCTGGCAGCCCCCCACTCTGAGGTTCTGCAGGCCACTTTGGCATCCTCGTAATACTCTGCTTACGCTGGCTTCGGTTATGTTTCTTGTGCCCAAGGGACACACAATGATGACTGGTAACATATATAACAGCATTTAGCATGGTGCCTAGGATAGTAAGCCCTGAATAAGTGGCAGTTATTATTATCATCCCCATTTTAGAGATCAAAAAGTTGAGGCAGAGAGATTAAATAAATTGTCTTGTGTCACACAGCTCTTTAGTGGTAAGCGTTATCTGGAACCCAGGGTTCCTGACACCTAGATCTGGGTTCTGTTCTGTCTAGTCTGTGAATTGTGAAATGAAACTTTCAGAATAGTGCCTGAGTAGGTACCTATGCAGGATTATAAGTAATTCAACATGAACTTTGATGTGTCCATCACCCAGGACGAGAATTAGAAAACTGGCTGCAGATCTGAAGACTTTCCTGTGTCCCTCCCTGATGTTTCCCTGTCCCCTAGCCAGAGGTAATCAATATCCTGTTTTTTGTTGAAATAATTTTTTAATACTTTTTCAACCTACATATGCATCCCTAAACCACATGATTTTGTATTACTTGTTTTGGAACTTCATATCAGTGAAATTGTACTATAGGTATAATAATGACCCGAAGGGGGACAGGATCCCTTTTGGAGGTGATGAAAATGTCCTGGAATTAAGCAGTGATGACTGCCTCATGCGTGTGTGACTAGACTGAAAATCACTTGAGTTGTATCCCTCAGAAGGGTGAATTTTATGGTATGTGAATTATGTCTTAATAAAAATGTAAATAAAAACAATATCCTTATCATTCATTCAGAACACATGTATTAAGCCCCTAAACCGTGCCAGGTGTCCTGCGGCCTGTTGCCAGGGCCCCAGTGGTCAGTGAGTTAGGCACGGCCCCTGTACGGGCAGAGCCACTGTGAGGTGCCAGGCGGTGCAGTCAGGAGGGGCACTGAGAAGGGCTGCGTGAAGGGGCCGCCTGCAGACATGGGGGCAGGGCTGAGAGATCCCAGCAGGGAGACAGGAGCGCCCCCTCGGGGGGCGGCGGGAGGAAGCTGCTGCCCACAGGCCGCCCGCTCGCCCACCCCCTGGGTGGGGGCATGGCGCACAGGCATCACGGACCCCATAGTCATCTCCTTGGCTGGGGGGGACGGGAGACGGCTGGACAGTGACTCTGGACAAGCAAACGGGGACTATCTATCCTCATGGACTCTACATTTTCAGTGGGAAGACACACAGAAAAAAAAATAATAAAATAATTACAACATGTGATAAACAGGTGACATGATATAATGCTGGCACGACAGAGAGCATTTTGGTGTGTGGTCGCCGGGAGCGGTGGCTTTAGATTTGGTGTCTGGGGAGGTCTTTCCGAGGATGAGGTGTTGTGGGTCCTAGAGGAGGACCCGTGAGGTGGTGAAGGTGCCGATTGCTGAGATGGGGGAGTTGGGGGGAGAATCAGATTTGGGGAAGGAAGCCAAGGATCCCCTCGGTTACAGTAAAGACGGAACATACATAAACATCAAAAAATAACAACTCAAGGCCGAGTGTGAATCCATGGGGCTCAAGGGGAGGCGAGGGCTGTGGGCTGACACCCAGGGCCTGCCTCTCGGAAGCCAGGGCGTGCATGGACTGCGCCTTCCCTGGAGGTTCCACCAAGTGCTGGCACAGCACGCTGGCTCCAGGCCTGCCGCCTGCTCATGGGTCTCCTTCCAGCGTCTGTTGGCACTTCTGCCACATCCCAGGTCCTCCCCTTATGAAGGCGAGAAGGGCCAGGGGAAGGGAGTGTCCTTTCTGAACACCCAATATGACACATAGCGTTAACTAGACGGGAGCTCCAGTTGGCTGCCTGGGTTGGCCAGAGGAAGAAATGGGGGTTTGCCAACCACAAAAGGTCCAAAATCTACCAAGGAAAGCACCCAGGCCCATGACTAATGCTGTAGTGCCCGGAGCATCCAGAGGGAAAAGCAGGCCCAGTGTCCTGCAGGGACCAGATCAAGAAAGCAGGAGGGAAAACCCAGTCTGCAGCCAGCGCGTTCTTCCTCACCCAGTGCAGCCCCCGGCCCTGGCCGGTGCCCACCTCGGTGCCTCTGGCCTGCACAGCCTGGCACATCTCTGTGTTTTCTTCCTCAGAGGTCTCTCCCCTCTGGCTCCCTGCCCAGCCGGTTGCCCACAGACTGGAAAACAAAGGCTCGGGCCTTCCCTGGAGACCTGGGCTTAAGGGATGGGCCTTGGGCAGGCAGGGCGGACGCTCTGTTGATTTTTTTTTTCCAAGTGCAGAGAATGTGACAGCCAATTCCTGTTGGAAATGGCTTTTGTTTTCTTTGGAGCACAAAGCACTTTTCCTTTCTCGTGATTGTTTCAGTTCAGGTCATGTTTAGGATGGAGATGATTTGCTAACCTAATTGCATGCCTTCCAGATCCACGGTTCTTAGCCTTTTGGGGCACAGATTCTACTGCAACCCCAATAGAAGCTATGAGGCCTCCCCCCAACACATACATACACCCCAGATTTAACACTGAACATCAATCCTAGCAGGCTAAGATCTCAGGGGATAGGAGGGTGAGTCCTTTCTACCCCTCCAGCCTCCCAGCTTTCTTTTTAGTCTGGATCTTAAAATTCCCTTTTCGAGCACCTCTCAGGGGCCAGCATTTCTGGCCTGGCTTCTGCCTAAATTAATCCCATGTGATCAGCCCAGTGAGGAGCAGTGGCCTCTGGCTTGGAGACTCCAGTCCAGCAGTGCTCCGATTTCTCAAGCGGCAGAATGTTCCAGTGGGATTTGTAAAAACCTTTGTCTCGCCTGTGCCTTGTTATTACGGAGAGGCAGGGCGGTGAGGGTCTAGAAGAGGTGGCATGGCCCTGGAGGAGACGGGAGACAGGCGTTGTCTGGGTTTGTTAAATTCCAGAAGCAAGTCATTTTGCCAAAATGCCAAAAATAAAAGGACTGTCTAGACACTTACATATTGGAAGGTCTAATAGGAAGAGAGACCAAACTGAAGATCATTGATTTATGCTTAAATGGTGAGACAAACGGGTTCATTTAACAAACATGTGGTGCGTACCTGTCATGCTCCGGGCAGTATTCTGGCCACCAGGGGTACGTGGCGGGTAAGCACACAAGAGCCCAGAGGATGTTAGGTAGTGACAAGTGCCACAATGAAAATAAAATAGGGTGCAGTGATGGATGGTGGCAAGGACATCATCAGAGATGTCTCAGAGAAGGTGGCCCTGGAGCTGAAACCTGAATATTGACAAGGTAGCATCCAACTGGAAGAGGAGAGTGCCAGGTGGGGGAATCAGCTGCTGCACAGGCCCTGAGGCGCAGCAAATTGGCTGCTGGAGGAAAAGGAAGGCACGTGTGGCTGGCACGGAGTCAGGGAGGGGGCGGTCCGGGGCGAGATGGGAGAGGGAGCGGATAAATGGTGCTGGGCTTTGCGGGGAAGACAGTGGAGAGTGGAGAGAAGGGGTCTGGTGTAATGTGACTTGCCCTGTTCAAACTGGCCTCCAGGAAGAGAAGCGTGTTTTGAGAGAGCAAGACCAAAGAGGGACCAGTGCCAGGCTCATTAGTGGTCCAGGTGAGTGAGTGAAGGTGGCTCGGGTCCCTTGGTCGGGGGTAGGAATGGAGAGACAAGGACCGTTTTCCAGGTGAACACACATGGTGCAGAATGTTGCAATGAAAGACAGTTAAGAGCCTGTGGAGTCGCTTACTGAATACATTTCAGAAGGACCAATGTTAAGGGGTTCTTGCCAGTCCCAGCATTCCTATCTGGAAAATCAGTAACAAAGATACAAATCCTCCACAAGAGAAAGCTGATTGGCTGTTCTTGTCTCTGTAGTATGTTAATCTCCTTGGCAGGTAAGAGGAGGAAAGGATATGAATTAAGTGCCAAATGCATACCTTGATCTCATCTAATCCCGTAATAACCCTACAAGACTCATGTTATTAGCCTCCCCTTTTTTTTTTTTTTTTGAGATGGGGAGACTGAAGTTTGGAAAGGCTAGGTAAACTGCCCAAGGTCAAATGCACCCAGATCTGTCTGACTCCCGTTCTTTGCACATCGTCCCAGCAGGCAAGACCAGGTGAGCACACTGAGAATACCTTAATGACCCTGAGACTCCCAGGCTTATAGCTACACCTTCAATGAAAACTGGTCTCCTTTAGGGGTCCACTGACTTTCCCAGACCATGGGGGACTGCTGAGAGCAGTGATGTTCAAGAACAGAAGGCTTAATGATGTCAGAGGACCTAATGGAGAAGGAAAGAGTTTACGTAGTGAGTCAAACAGGCTCATTAGCAATAAACCAGTAAGAGTGAGATCAATTAGGGCTACCTGCAAGGGGGAACCTATGCCATCTGTCTTGATCTTCTGAAATGAGAGACTGATGGTGGATGCCAGTGTGTCATGGGGGCTCACTCAGGGATGAAGACTCAAATGACAAAAAAATTCTGTGCTAAGTCCTGCCTCTGCTGCTCTGAGACCAGCTGTTAGGAGGGCTCGGGAGGACCCCGAAAGATCCCAGTGTTTCCTGATAGAACCCTGCCTATGCCTCCAGCACCCTCAGGACTGTGTGTGTGTCACTTGGGCCTCCTCCAGGTCTCAGGCCTCTCAGAGCAGCTCGGGAGAGAGTGGGCCTCGCCAGTCCTATCTGGCCTGACAGCCCAGGAATATCTCAGAGGAAGACTGGAGCAGCATTCCTGGTGACAACATTCCTGGAGGGACAGCCAGCGCATCACAGCCAGGGCTGCACCCAGGGTCACCAAGGGGGACCTGGCACTGTTCCTCTCTGGTGCTTTTAGCTCTTGGGTAGATGGGCAAGCTCAGCTGAAGCAGGATGGTGTCCTCTTTATATAAATATATATTTTTGGTATCATTAATCTACAATTACATGAGGAACATTATGGTTACTAGACTCCCCCCTACACCAAGTCCCCCCCCCCACAAACCCCATTACAGTCACTGTCCATCAGCATAGTAAGATGCTATAGAATCACTACTTGTCTTCTCTGTGTTATACAGCCCTCCCCATGCCCCCCCACACATTATATCTGCTAATCATAATGCCCCTTTTTCCCCCTTGTCCCTTCCTTCCCACCCATCCTCCCCAGTCCCTTTCCCTTTGGTAACTGTTAGTCCATTCTTGGGTTCTGTGATTCTGCTGCTGTTTTGTTCCTTCAGTTTTTGCTTTGTTCTTATGCTCCACAGATGAGTGAAATCATTTGATACTTGTCTTTTTCCACCTGGCTTATTTCACTGAGCATAATACCCTCTAGCTCCACCCATGTTGTTGCAAATGGTAGGATTTGTTTTCTTCTTATGGCTGAATAATATTCCATTGTGTATATGTATCACATCTTCTTTATCCATTCATCTACTGATGGACACTTAGGTTGCTTCCATACCTTGGCTATTGTAAATAGTGCTGCGATAAACATAGGGGTGTATATGTCTTTTTCAAACTGGGCTGCTGTATTCTTAGTGTAAACTCCTAGGAGTGGAATTCCTGGGTCAAATGGTATTTCTATTTTGAGTTTTTTGAGGAACCTCCATACTGTTTTCAACAATGGTTGAACTAATTTACATTCCCACCAGCAGTGTAGGAGGTTTCCCCTTTCTTCGCACCTCGCCAGCAATTGTTGTTGTTTGTCTTTTGGATGGTGGCCATCCTTACTGGTGTGAGGTGATATCTTGTTGCAGTTTTAATTTGCATTTCTCTGATGACTAGCGATGTGGAGCATCTTTTCATGTGTCTGTTGGTCATCTGAATTTCTTTGGAGAACTGTCTGTTCAGATCCTCTGCCCATTTTTAAATTGGATTATTTGCTTTTTGTTTGTTGAGGTGCATGAGCTCTTTATATATTTTGGATGTCAACCCTTTATTGGATATGTCATTTATGAATATATTCTCCCATACTATAGGATGCCTTTTTGTTCTACTGATGGTGTCCTTTGCTGTACAGAAGCTTTCCAGCTTGATATAGTCCCACTTGTTCATTTTTGCTTTTGTTTCCCTTGCCCGTGGAGATATGTTCATGAAGAAGATGCTCATGTTTATGTCCAAGATTTTTGCCTATGTTTTTTTCTAAGAGTTTTATGGTTTCATGACTTACATTCAGGTCTTTGATCCATTTTGAGTTTACTTTTGTGTATGGGGTTAGACAATAATCCAGTTTCATTCTCTTACATGTAGCTGTCCAGTTTTGCCAACACCAGCTGTTGAAGAGGCTGTCATTTCCCCACTGCATGTCCATGGCTCCTTTATTGTATATTAATTGACAGTATATGTTTGGGTTAATATCTGGACTCTTTATTCTGTTCCACTGGTCTGTGGGTCTGTTCTTGTGCTGGTACCAAATTGTCTTGATTACTGTGGCTTTGTAGTAGAGCTTGAAGTTGGGAAGCGAGATCCCCCCTGCTTTATTCTTCCTTCTCAGGATTGCTTTGTGGTGTCCTCTTTTTGCTATTATATTTTTGCTGTGCTTGAATGAATTAACTGAGATCAGCTGACATACTGTGTGCATCCGCTGGGATCTGACATTTCAGCTGGACATACAAGCCTATCAGGAGGATACCAAGGCATTAAGAACAGTAGGGTTTGGAATCAACCCCTAACTTTAGCAGAGAGAGTGAAGCTGTGGATTCCTCATCTGTAGGATGAGGTGATGAGTCACATATAGGAGGTGGCTGTAAGCACATAATACAGGGAGGTCACGGGAAGGCAGTACAGCACAGAGAAGACAAGCAGTGACTCTAGCATCTTACTACGCTGAAGGACAGTGACTACAATGGGGTATGTGGGGGAGGGGAACTTGATAATAGGGGGGAATGTTGTAACCACAATGTTGCTCATATGAAACCTTCTTAAGATTGTGTATCAGTGATACCTTAATAAAAAAAAGAATGTGGCTGTAAGAATAAAATGAGGTTATGGAGGTGCTTACCAGACATCTGGCACATAGCAACCCCCCAGAGCCAATAAACAATGCTTGTATAACTACCACTAACACCCTGATTGGAATTTTGTGTTTCAGTGGGAACTTACACATTTTTTTTTTACTGTGACCCACATCACAACTGTATAATGTGTGTGTATCTATCTTTAAAATATGACAAGGATAAATTTTATGAAATGATGCTCTGTATGATGAACTCTGGTCATTTCTGTTCTATTACCTTTTGTTGAAGAAAATGCTGAAGGGGCCCAGAGGAAGTTTTTGGGGTGATGGACAGGTTCTAAATTTTAAGGGTGGTGGTGGCATGGGTGTCTTTGTCAAAAAGCATTGAACTCTACACTAAAATGGATGCACTTTATTGATCTCTATAGATTTGCAATGCCCTAAATTAATATTTATTGAGATGCAATTCACATTCCATAAGATTGACCCTTTTAAAGTGTACCATTCAGTGATTTTTTAGTATATTCACAGAGCAACCACTGCCACTGTCCAATTCCAGGACATGTCATCACCCCAAAAAGAAACCCCATACCCAGTAACAGTCACTTCCCATGCCCCCAGCCCTAGGCCCTGGCAGTCACGAATCTCCTTTCTGTCTCTGTGGATTTGCTGGTTCCAGTCCTGTGGGGCTGGAAAACAGCCTTTGAAATTCAACCAGTTAGTGAGCCTCTGCCAGAACTGGGATTTCTCTATTTGGTCCAGGGACTGGGCTGTGAATTCCAACAGTATCAGAAATGCCTGTGGGCTACCCCCACCCTATGTCCCCACTTGTTCCTCTACCCCTCCAACCCCGGGCCTCCCCCAGTCCTCCAGAAATGTCCCTTGCTCATTTCATCCCCACTGACTTGGAAAGATGTGGATAGAGATCCCTGGGGAAAGGCGAGGACAAGAAGCGAAGGAAGTGACTGTAAGATGAGGTAGGCAAGCCCATCCCAGAAACCTCCAGAGCTGGCCTGGGGGCAGTGGGTGGGGTCGCCCTAGGCCCACTGATACTAGCTCTGCAACCATCTGGATCAGGGTAGATACAGGGGCTTTGGGAAGAGACAGGGTGGTGTTAGCAAGGCCACCTGCAGAGGTAAGAGCAAAAAGTCCTGGAGCTTTAGAAGCCCTCTTTTTCTAGTTTTCCTCAACAGGAAGGGGAATAGGACTCTGGCGATGTCTCAGGAATGAACGTGCAGCCCCAAGACAAAAACACCTGGCGATGTGTTGAAGCACACTGTAGAGTGTGTGTGGGTACCTGTGATCCGGTTTACATAATAAAGTGACTGTGTGTCATGGTCCGAAACAGACCGCAGGCTGGGAGAATTCTTACTGGCCTGCCAATGATAACCTTCAGGGAAAGGAATTTCACTGTCTACTAGTAGATTTTTTCTTTTTTTTTTTACAACCATATGCCATTTGTGTAATTTAAAAAGATAAATTTTAAATTTATTTTTAAATAGATGGTACATTCACATGGAAAATCTCCCACCCATTCTTGTCCTCATCTTCAGAGACACCCACCCACCCCATGTTATAGGTAAGTCATGTTCCTAATTTCTTATATATCCTTCCAGAATTTCTTCATGTACATGTAAACAAATTTGCATAGGGATTCTTAATGCAACCTTTTTGAGCTCTATCTCTAGGAAATTAGAATGCAAACCAATGACTAGATATACAAGTTCTGGAGATTTCCCCTAACCGAACATATCTACAGGTGGCTAGTGGACATGAGGTACAGCCCTATAATTGATAAATGCCCATTATAAAGGGGTCAAGAAATGCAATCAAAAGGGAAATCCCCCCCAAATCTTTCCACCCCAATATAACAATAATCAGTATCACTAGAACATATTATGGACCACTGATGTCCAGTGGAACTTTCTGCAATGATGGAAATGTTTTCTCTGCTATTACAGTAACTACTAGCTACATACGCCTGTTTGAAATGTGGCTAGTGTAATTAAGGATCTGAATTGTTTATTTTATTTAAATTAGTTTTAACTTAAATATACACAGCCTGGTGTGACCAGCGCCTGCTGTAAGGGACAAGGCAGTTCTGACCCTGTTCGATATATATGTATGAATGGCAGGGCGGAGAGAATGGCTGGGATGCAGGTAGCTTAGGCATCAGGTACCAAAGCCTGCTAAGTGTAATCACTAATGAACCTAGGAATTCTACTTCTAGGAATTATGCTAAAGAAACGGTGATGAATTTGCTCAAACTCTACCTCTGAGGGTGTTTATTAATGTGAAAAACTGGAATGTTGTAGGAAAATATTTACTGATGGGAATATATTCACAACTGTCAATTAAGTGAAAGGCAGGTTACAAAGTAGGATGATTTTCATTGAAATAGAAATAGCCTAAAAAGAAATATTTCAAACTGCTCAGTACATGGCAGGTACTCCACAATCTGTTGAATGAATGAATGTTAATAAGAATGAGCCTGGGTGGTGACATTATGAATGATCGTATATTTTCTTCTCCCCTGTTTATATTTTCTAATGTTCTATGGTGAACACATATACCTTTGTAATAAGAAAAAACATTTATTGAAAAAAGGAATATAGTTGCTGGGTGCTGGTATTTCAGAGCTGGAGGGAGCTTTGGAGACAAAGGCATGCACGGTTAGTCTGAGGCAGAGACCCAGATTTCCCAACTACACAGTTACCTTCCAGAGCCAGGGAGAAAAGGTCTCTGGGTCACCTCCTGTTCTGGATTATCCTGGCCGGGAGATACTCTCTCTGAGCAGCAATTCATAAGTGGCTTCAGAGAGGGAAAAACAAACAGTATTAATGCTCCTCAGCAAGATACAAAACCTCACGAAAAATCTCACTAGCAAATTACAATCATCACCATCTTTGCTCCTGCCCTGGCCTTGCCACCCCCCACGTTGTGCCCCCTGCTGTGGCTTCAGCAGGGATGCCCTCCAGGATTCCCTGTGCAGCCAGCACCGGGAAGATGGGGTCCCTGGTCCTTACAGGAGGAAGCCTCCTGGTTGTCCCCACGTTTTGGCTCTTCTTCAAAGCCTGTCCTTTTCCAAAATTCTTCACTGAGTCACTTTCTTTTTATTCAGCCCTTGCTGCTAGCATTTATGCTCTACTTTGGAGCTTTCATATATGAAACGATTATCGCCACTCCAGCTCCTAGTACCACGACTCAGTTCATCTTATGACACATTTTTTGAGTACTGACTAGGTTCTAAGCATTGATGGACACAGAAACAGACCACAGGTATTTATCCAAGAGAAATGAGAAATGAAGGCAGACAGGACCTTGAGGGGGTGCATCTTGGAGCCAGACAGTCTGGATTCAAATCCTGCTTCCTCCAGTGTCTGTCTATAAAACTGTGGGCTGGTCACCTGGTCCGAGCCTCAGTTTCCTTAGCTATAAAATGGGGTGAATAACAATAGCAAGGCTGGCTGGGAGGACTGGGTGAGTTCATGCACACAAAGCCCTAGTGTAGTGTGCGTGCAGGGTGAGCACGTGGTCGGCGGGAGCTGCAGGAGGCAAGTAGGTGCACAGTTACAATCCAGGGGAGGGACAAACAAAGCTGCCGGGACCACCTGGAAGGTTTCCCCCAGAGGCCGCAGAACCAGGCCCGCTCTGGCTCCTGGGCTGAAGCTGCTGATGGGCCGGCTTTACGGGCCTCCGAGGTCCCATGTGACCTCCTCCCTCCCCTGTGAGGTCCTCCCAGGGCCCCAGTGTGTGAACAAAGCCTCGTCTGCCGTTCTGCCGCTGTTCTCTGTCTGAACTCCGATTAGGCCCTTATCTCGGCAGCTTGGCCCTACTTGGCTGCCTGTCCCATCCAGTTCCCTTCCAGGGCTTTCATTCCGCCCCGGGCCAAGTGTCCCCGACGGCGAGGCTCTGGGACGTGGAGCCTGGTCCCTGTCGCCCCTGTTCCCGCAGCCCCGAGCACCACGCATGTTCATGGCAGCGGAAGGGGATGACCTTACCGAGAAGCTAATTGCTGGGCCTTCGTGTGGCTGGATCCCCCCTCAAAAACGCCTCTGCACTCCGGATGCCCGCGAGCCTCAGATTCTACAATCAGAGCTTCATTTTGGCTTAAGCTAAATTGGGACCTTTTACCT
This sequence comes from Manis javanica, assembly GCF_040802235.1. NCBI lineage: Eukaryota > Metazoa > Chordata > Mammalia > Pholidota > Manidae > Manis > Manis javanica. Next base: position 49,266,984 of record NC_133172.1, read on the forward strand.
GATAAAAATGCAACATTCTGTGTCAGTCAGAGCCCTAGCAGGAAATAGAAATAACACTCAAAAGGGCTTAACTGAAAAATAAACTAAGGCCGTTAGGGACAGGCCTGTTTACAGTGGAGTGGGCAGGAGGGAAGGAACCGGCAGGGAGGGGGGCGCCGGGCACCTGGGTCAGCGGGCACCTGCGAGCACCTCGGGCCGGGGGCCGAAGAGCCCGGTGAGCCTGAGCTCCCAGGAGCCGCCCTGGGGGGCCCGAGGCTGGAGAGGCAGACGCTGCCCAGAGGCGCGCGCCGCAGCAGGAAGGGCGTTTCTCCAGCTCCTCTGCCCCTGCCCTCGGATCTCCTGGCCATGCCCCCTGTTGGCCAAACTCACCTGGAAGCCAGGAGCTGAGGGGGCCCCAGAGGGCAGCTTCCCGGGAACGGAGAGGGATAGAAAATGGATCTGGGCTGGGGGTGGAGGAGCAAACGGAGAACAGTAAGCCCTCAGAGGTGACCTGTTTTTGTCAGGTACAGATCAGTATAGTTAAGGCATCATATCCTTTCAAAAGAAGGAGACTAGCAACCAGGTTCCTGAAGAGTCAGAAAGACAAGAGCATCACCGACTGGGGAAAGGGCGCCCTGCCCAGAAAACTAAAGATAAGCCTCGCCTGTTTCCAGCCTGGCTCTGGAATTTCTCTAGGTTGATGCGTTGTTGATAAGGATGGCAGCCTAGATGGATGGGAAACTGGTGCTGGGCAAACACTGGGGCTCAACTAGACTGGAGTGGCAAGGGGGGTGCCAATGAGGATTCTGGGGTGTCAAGTCTCTCCCCCATCTCGGCCAACCCTCGGCTCCTCAACAAACCTTTGCTGTCACAGGACTTCTTGGCCCACCAAAGATGCTGAAGGGCACCGTGACCCTGAGTCCTGGGTGATGTGGCCTGTGGTCTGGAAGATGTCCTTGGGCACAGAGCCCTCTCACCACCCCTCCTTTGGGGTCAGCAGACCACACTTTGTGGTAACCGCAGGAATTCGGTGGACTGTCTTCAAAGCAGAGTTTAGGAAGGAGGGGGAAAACGGGGCCGGTGGCTGAGGCTGTGGGGGGGGGGGCAGGGGAATGGGCACCGCCTGCAAGCTTGTTGGAGGTGGGCTTCACCCACGCCAGCCAAACCCGGATGTGCACTGTCACAAGCTCCCTAGCTGACTCTCGTGTGTCGTGGTGCCTGAGAAGCACAGCCCTAGCTCACCCTGCTTAGGGGAGCCAGTCTGCTCTTTCCCCTCATACACTCTGCTTTTTTTCCTCAGAGCCTTTTTCATTCAGATTGTCACTCAGCAACACCTGGGTGACTAGTCCATGCCTAGCACTGGGGATACAGAAATGAATAGCAGAGAAGCAACTAGGGAACCTCATCCCAGAGTGGAAAAGTGAGGATGCTGTGTGTGGGGTGGGTACAGGTGGACTGAAGAAGGACCCCCACCCCCAACCTGTGGTGGGGGAGTGGTCAGGGAACGCTTCCTGGAGCTCCGCATCTCCAACTTGCCCAGATTTCCTTTCTGAACCCTCCCTGCTCCTGATGTCAGCACTTCTCACATGGCCTAAAATCTTCCTCCTCTGATCATTTCACTATTTGTGTGCTCAGGTTTCATTTCATTATCTAAGCTGTACTCCTCGTTTCCTCCCATTTGACCACCTAGTAGGTCTTGTATTTTGCATATGAGAGGGTGAATGAATAAGTAGATGAATGAATGAATGAATGATATGGCACAGATTAAAAGTATACTAGGTAAGCATGAGATCCAGTCTTTTTTTCCTATTGTCCATCAACCTGCTTTGCAGACCTCTTGTGCCCCTTCCTTTCTATATATGATTTTTGAAATATGAGCATTTATTCCTCAAGTCTAGGTTTTTTAGAAGCAGCACATGCAGCAAGTAGGGAGGCCTTGCATAAGGAGGTGGTAAAAAACACAGACTCAAGCCAGATGCCGAGGTTCAAATCCTGGCTCGTGTCTTAGGTCAGTGACTTTAGGCCTGTTATTTTACCACTCTGTACCTCAGTTTCCACATCTGCCAAATGGGGATTATGAGAGTACTGCTCATAGGGTAGCTGGGGGGTTGCACAAGTTCCCTGTAAGCCTCTAGGGCAGTGCCTGGCATTTGGTGAACACTGGAAATGTTTGCTCTTCTTGAGGACTTGCTGTGTGCTGGGCCTGGGGCTCCTTTGCCTGGTCTCAGGTGAGGGGGAAGGCTGAGAACCTCCTCTGTGCATGGCCCACAGTGGGAGGCTGATCTTTCCCACACACACATCAGAGGGTCTGGGCTGGAGGAGAAAGGTCTTTGTCCCCAGCAGGTGGCCCCTGGGCTCCGGCTTGCCTGGGGCCATCACAGTCGAGTAGCCACTTTCAGGAGAACCAGAAAGACCTTCTCCTCCTGTTCTCTTCGGGGCACTGTGATCGATTCTTCTGTCAGGCACCTCCCTGACCTCCTCCCCTTTGGAGCCCCTTGGGCTGCTGGCCTTTCCAGTCCTCTCACTGCTAATTGAGAGTCAGTGGGTTGGCTCTGGGAGGCAGATGGTGATACACAGGCGAGGCTGGCATTGAGACTATTTTGTAGAGTTCATATTTAGTGAGTTCTGAAGGCCAAAAGGCCAATGTGTTTAACTTGGGCATCCTCTGGGCCCTGATCGGATCTGTCTTCAGTCCGCGGAGCTCCCAGCTGCCGCCTACCGACCCAGAGAGCGGGAATCAGAGCACGCACCTTGGCGTCCTAGACCGAGCAACGTCACGTGGAGTGGTCTTCCTCTGGCCAGCCCAAACACATTCGGCCAACCGCGGGTCTGAGATGTTCTTGGAAACTTGGGGGATTTTGCACAGTGGCTTCCTGGCCAGGCTGCCTCTGACCTGGAGGGCACAGGAGAGGTTTCTGCCTTCCGGTCCAGAATCCAGCTCAGCAGAAGGATGCCCTCAGTTTGGGGGAGCAAGAGGGCAAGTGGTGCTGCTGCCCAGCCTGGAACCTCATGGAGAGGCTGTTGAGATGGCCGGGGGTCCACTGTGGAACAAGCTGAGACCACCACTTTCAGATACTGCCCATGGGGTCAAAAAAACTGCAAATTTTGGTAATGCCGAGGTTCCCCATAACCACCAGAAGATGTTGTCAACTCAGTTGTCACCTCCGGCATAGACACAGGGTGATCATGTGGGTAAAAGGCACCTGTGTGACCTGAACTGCTTCCATTTACCTTTCCATTTTCCATGATGGAGCAATGACACCACAGTCTATCCTGTCCTTCACAGACGTTCCTCAGGAGCTTCCTTTTCTTTTCAAAATCTTTTTATTTTGAACGAATTTCAATTTTACAGAAACTCTACAAGTCTATCCTTCACCCACAGTCACCGTTCACATTCACTGAGTTTGCTTTCTCTTTCCATAAGTGTGTGTGGATACAGAATTTTTTCTGAACCACATGAATGTAAGTTGTAGACACGTTGACCCTGTAATGTAGTTCCTAAAAACAATTTTCTTTATATGACCACAATATAATTATAACATTTAGAAAAGTTAACATTGATCCAATACTATTATCTACAGTCCATATTACAATGTCACCAATTTCAAATCACGCATTCTGTAGCTATTTTCCCTGCCCAGGATCTAATTCAGGATAAGCATTACTTTTTGTTGTCCGGTGTTTTTAGTCTTGTCTATTCTAGAAGAGTTCTTAATCTTTGTTTTTCATGTCCTCTGGAGTTTTCTAAATGAAAATAAATCTGAAAGCATTCTTGGGGCTGTGACTTCTCTAAATGCTAACTCAAAAAACAAAACAAAATAAAAAAAACAAACCCTTTTCAGTTCCTGGCCTTTGAAGCCTCAAGACAGGTGGGTTTGACAACAATCTATTTTGGTCTTGGCTGGGCAATTTTGGCTTATCCACCCACACTGGTCTCAAATGATCCTGGGATTTACTCTTGGGTACATAGTAGATGCTTAATAAGTACTTGCTGATTTGCCAGGAGAGAAAGTGGATTTGACCACAGGATTAAATAACCCAAATGACATTCCAGGGAGGTTTGGCTGATGAAGATAGTGAGGCAAAGGGCAGAGGTGACTCTTCTTCCAGAGGTGAAAGCCAGGGACATTAATCCAAGGACAGTGGCCAGGCTTGGAGGTCTTTTGTCTTATTTCTGTTACGTAGTAAGCTAAGGCTCTCCTTCTCAAACTCCCCAACAGGAGAGTCAGGGGGTCCACCAAGTGCAGGAGGCAAATCACTGTGCTGTTGGGGTTCTACAAATTTTGACACACATTTTTTGACCTCCAGCCTGGGATCTGTAAATTTTGAATAACTCTACAGGAACAAGACAGAAGAGAGCTTTGAGATCAACCTGCTCCTGGAGCCTCCACGATGATCTCCTACCTTTGCTCCCCTGGTATTTTCTCCTTGTGGAGTCCCCCCTCCGCCCCCCATGCATCAGTACTGGCCTGTGTGAGCAACCGAATATGGCATAAGTGATAGTGTCTGACTTCCGAGTCTAAGTCATAAAGGTTAATGTGGCTTCCACTCTGGTCTCTTGTTTAGCTTGCTGTAGAGGAAGACAGCTACCTTGAGGGTACTCAGGCATCCCTGTGGGGAAGTCCATGTGGACAGGAACAGAGGCCCGCAGCCAAGAGTCAGCACTAACTTGCAGCTATGCTGAGCATCTTAGAAAAGGATCCTCTTGCGCCAGCCAAATCTTCGGAGGACTGTCCTGATGACCAGCATCTCACTACAACCTCATGGAAGACCTGGAGGCAGAACCCTGTATTCGAGGTGCTCCCAAATTCCCAATCCACAGAAACTGTGAGGGATAATAAATAATTATTGTTATTTTAAGCTATGAAGCTTTGTGGTAATTTTCTAAGCAGGAGTAGGAAATTGACACATTATTCCATTGAAAAGGTATAAAGAGGCATATTCCTGTTCATCCAGCAATTCCACTCCTGGATATATACCCAAGAGAATTGAAAGCATGTCCAACAAAAATCTGTACACCAAGTTCATCGCAGCATTATTCACAGTAGCCAAAAAGTTGAAATAACCAAATGTCCATCAGCTGATGAAAGGATAAATGAAATGCATAGCCATACAATGGAATATTATTCAGCCATAAGAAGGAATGAAGTACGGACACATGCCACAACATGGATGAACCTTAAAAACTGTAGACTAAATCCAAGAAGTCAGCCATAAAAGGTTACATCATGTATGATTCATTTATATGAAATGTCTAGAAGAGTCAAATCTATAGACAGAAAGTGGACTAGTGGTTGCCTAGGCCTGGGGTGGTATCAGAGAATGAAGGGTGTCTGTTAAAGGGACAGGGTTTCTTTTTGGAGTAATGAAAATGTTCTAAAATTGTGGTGATGATATTCACAACTCTGTGAATTGTATGCAGAGATGAATTATATACTCTAAAAGGATAAATTGTGTGGTATGTGGATTGTACCTCAATAAAGCTGTTATAAAATTATAAAGAGACAGACTATCAATGGGGACCTTATAGAGGCTTATTCCTGTTGTTTTTGATGAAGATATTAATGTCTGTCTTACCAGGTGCTTGGAGAATGTTCCAAGAGACTTATCTGGCTACAAGGTAGAAACAAACTGCTGGAATTCAAAGTGAGGAGCAAAGGCAGTAATCTATTAAAATAGTCAAGAATAATTCTGCTATACAGTCAGAACCATGAATCCTAATCCCGACAAGATTAGACCTTGGTGAGGAAATTAATAATAGAACCCGGATTCCTCGTGAAGTCCTGGTGAGAATGTGATGCTTCCGCCCCCTAGAATGACAGTCAGCTGTGGTCAAGAGCGGTCTTCCTCCTCCGCCTGCTGGAGCTTTAGCTCAAATGTTAAGCTCAGATTTTTATTTATTATTATTTTTATTAAACTTTCATTGATATATATAAGCTTATGACGGTTTCACATGAGCAACATCGTGGTTACTACATTCACCCATATTATAGAGTCCCCCACCGCACCCCACTGCAGTCACTGTCCATCAGCACAGTAAGATGCCACAGAGTCACTACTTGTCTTCTCTGTGCTACACTGTCTTCCCCGTGATCACTCTATACTATATGTGCTAATTATAATGCCCCTTAATCCCCTTCTCCCTCCCCATTCTCCCTCCTCTACCCCTTCCCTTTGGTAACCGCTAGTCCCTTCTTGGAGTCTGTGAGTCTGCTGCTGTTTTGTTCCTTCAGTTTTTGCTTTATTGTTATACTCCACAGATGAGTGAAATCATTTGGTACTTGTCTTTCTCTGCCTGACTTATTTCACTGAGCATAATACCCTCTATCCATCCATGTTGTTGTAAATGGTAGGATTTGTTTTCCTCTTATGGCTGAATAATATTCCATTGTGTATATGTACCACATCTTCTTTATCCATTCATCTACTGATGGACACTTAGGTGCTTCCATATCTTGGCTATTGTAAATAGTGCTGTGATAAACATAGGTATTCGGGGTCTTTGGCGGTTCCACATGAACTTTCTAGTTCGTTGAAGAATGCTGTTGGTATTTTGATAGGGATTGCATTGAATCTGTAGATTGCTTTAGGCAGGATGGCCATTTTGACAATATTAATTCTTCCTATCCATGAGCATGGGATGTATCTCCATTTATTGGTGTCTTCTATAATTTCTCTCAGGAGTGTCTTAGAGTTTTCAGGGTATAGGTCTTTCACCTTTTTAGTTAAGTTTATTCCTAGGTATTTTATTCTTTTTGATACAATTGTAAATGTAATTGTTTTCTTGACTTTTCTTTCTGCTAGTTCATCATTTGTATATAGTAATGCAACAAATTTCTGTGTATTGATTTTGTATCCTGCAACTTTACTGAATTCAGTTATTAGTTCTAGCAGCTTTGGGGTGGATTCCTTATGGCTTTTTATGTACAATATCATGTCATCTGCAAAGAGTGACAGTTTGACTTCTCTTTACCAATCTGTATGCCTTTTATCTCTTTGTGTTATCTGATTGTCGTGGCTAGGACCTCAAGTACTATGTTGAATAAAAGTGGTGAGAGTAGTTAAGCCCAGATTTTTAATCAGCCCAGACCACTGATATTTTAGCCTAGAAAATCTATTCTGAATTCTCTGAAGTTACAGGTTTAAGTGGTCACTGCCTCCCTTTTGTCATATGCAAACCAATTTGTTGGGCTCCAAAAAGTTTTGTAATCATTATTTTTTCAAACAAAATCTGGCTCTACTTATTCCTGTCTCCTTTTTCAAAATGTTCTTTAGAAGTAATTCTTTACTTTTCAGAATTAGCATTTATTGTTTTACAGATCAAGGATAATCAAGATGGCCTATAATTATTTATCATAAATAAAGGAGCAGGCAATTAAACATTTTTTTAAATGACATGGTATTTAAGCTAAATTGTAACCCCCTTTTACAGATGAGGAAAGTGAGATCCAAGGACATTTAACAACTTGCTCAAATTGATATGGGTAATACGTATAACTGGGATTTGCAGTCTAGAGTCCTCACTGTTATTCTGTGTTGCCTCAACCAACATGCAATGGGATTGAATAAAAGGGATTAAATATCTTCTGAATGGTGCCCATGCTGACCATATTCCACCACAAAGTGTCAGATCTGAGATTTAATTATTCCACCTAATTGAAGCCTTGAATATATAACACATTGATGTGCATTATAACAAATGTAACCAAATATATTCAAATTCTTATATTTCTCAGCCTGAATTCCTTTTTTATTTTTCTGTATTTTTAAAAATTAAGGTATCATTGATATACACTCTTATGAAGGTTTCGCAAGAAAAACAATGTGGTTATTACATTTCCCCTTATTATCAAGTCCCCCCCATGCCCCATTGCAGTCACTGTCCATCCGTGTAGTAAGATGTCACAGAGTCCCTACTTGTCCTCTTTGTGTCACACTGTCTTCCCCGTGACCCCACACACACCATGTGCACCAATCATGATATCCCACAATCCCCTTCTCCCTCCCTCCCCATCCGCCCTCCCCTATCCCTCCCCTTTGGTCACCGCTAGTCCCTTGGCGTTTGTGATTCTGCTGCTGTTTTGTTCCTTCAGTTTTGCTTCATTGCTATACTCCACAAATGAGGGAAAACATTTGGTATTTGTTTTTCTCTGCCTGACTTATTTCACTGAGCACAAAAACCTCTAGCTCCATCCATGTTGTTGCAAATGGTAGGATTTGTATCTTTCTTATGGCTGAATAGTATTCCATTGTGTATGTGTACCACATCTTTATCCATTCATCTACCGATGGATGCTTAGGTTGCTTCTGTATCTTGGCTATTGTAAATAGTGCTGCAATAAACATAGGGGTGCATATGTCTTTTTTATTTTGAGAAGTTATTTTCTTTGGGTAAATTCCTAGGAGTGGAGTTCCTGGGTCAAATGTTATTTCTATTTTGAGTTTTTGAGGAACCTCCATACTGCTTTCCACAATGGTTAAACTAGTTTACATCATTCCCACCAGCAGTGTAGGAGGATTCCCCTTTCTCTACATCCTCACCAGCATTTGTTGTTCCTAGTCTTTTTTATGTTGGCCATCCTAACTGGTGTGAGGTGATATATCATTGTGGTTTTAATTTGCATTTCCCCGATAATTAGCAATGTGGAGCATCTTTTCATGTGCCTGTTGTCTTAGCCTCAATTCTTAATCTTTTATGTTCAAGTGAAGAAATTTAGGATCATTTTAACTGATGAATTTTTACTCTGGGATCCAGAAGTCTGTTAGGATTCCTCTATATAAAACTGTTGAATGAACTGTGCCAAGCACTTACCCAAATCCCTCATTTGGCTTTTATTAGTGTCACCAGTAAGCTCTTTATTTTTTATACATGAAAAAAATGTCTTCTTATTATCAAAGTATGTTGGGGGACTATCTTTTGCTGGTTGGGGTGGGGGTGGCAGTACAGATTTTAGAAATTTTCTTATGGATGTTCAGGGCTGGCTAGGCAGGTGCAAAAGGTAAGGGAGCTCCGAAACCAAGGGAGCTCCAAATCCATTAATCAAGGTCAATGCCATTTTGATGGAATATTTTTAAAAATTCAAAATTAATGCAAAAAAATCCATGATGAATACAAGAACAAAACACCAACATTTTAAATAAAGGCAAGACTCAGCAGGACTGGGATCAGGAGATGGCAAGTGATGTGAGTTAAGCCCATGCACAGTCAGAGTCTGTCTGATTCAAAATTTGGGTATTTTGTTCATTGTAGAGATTTTTCTGCATTAAATTTTTTTTTTTAAGAAACATATTGCAGTAAAATGTTATTTATCCTGATTGCTGAGTGTTTTGGAGCCCAGTTAGATTCTGCACTTGAGGAGAATGCCTCTCTTCTCTTGCCCCTTCTCAGCCCTGGCCCTGCAGATGGGCACAGTCGTCCCAGGGGAAGCCAGACAGGCTCTCCCATGCTACCCACCCCACACATGCCTGGCTTTGGTGAGCTGAGCAGCACAGGTCTCAGGAAAAGTTCTTTCCCTGGTATCACTGACGGTAAGGGGAAGCTTTATTCAACTCTCTCTGTTTTGACATGTTTACCTGTTCATGGGGCACATCTGGCAGCCTCTGGCTGGTGAGCAGCCTTCCTGGGTGACCATGGAGTCAGCTGACCCTGTAGACCAAGGCCGGAGAGAATCTTTTCTCCTGAGTCTTCACATTCTGCATCGCTGAAGAGTAAGATGTCCCAAAGTGCAAATGCGGGCGCCTGGGACTGAAAGTACACGTTATGCACTTAACAACACTTGCCGAGTTGAATTAAACTTCTCTTTTGTGTAACCTGAGTGTCCCCCAATGCTCCATGTTTCTGACGTCACTTTTCCTCTAACATCCAAATGAGAAACTTGTGTATCATCGCACGAAACTTGGGATGCCCCCGAGGTGGGAGAAGGACAGTTGGCATCATCTCTGCCTGTCCCTGTCTCAGTTTCTGCCGTGAGTCTCTGCCCCTGGGGGACTTCTTGCGGCCGCTGCTGCGGCCCTCTGTGGCGTGTTTTTGGCTCCGTGTAGATGCTTCTCCTCCCATGCCCCCCATGGCACCAGCACAAAGCTTTTTCTAAAACAGACTTTCCTGAAGGTTTGTGGGGAACAGATCAGAGCACTACAGTGTAGTCGGGAGCAAGAAACCATTAACAATTAAATAAAGACATTTTTGGATAAATAGAACCTAAGAGAATTCATCGCCAGCAGATCTGCATGACAAGAACTGCTAAAGGAAGGATTTTCAGGCTGAAAAGAAATGATACCAGATAGAAACCTGGATCTTCAGGAAGAATGAAGAGCACCAGAAATAGTAAATATTAGAATAAATAAAAGAAACCAGTTTTCCTCTTCATTTCTTTAAAATGCTTACAAATGTTCAAAGCAAAGATGTTCACATTGTATCATGGGGTTTATAACTTTTGTAGGTGCAATGCAGCACATTTTCTACACGAAGTGAGTGGCGCGATATTCTAAATAGACTGTGAAATGTTAAGATTCTATATTATAATTTCTACAGTGACCACTTTTTTTAGTTTTTTAAATTAAGGTATCATTGATATACAGTCTTATGAAGGTTTCACATGAGCAACATTGTGGTTTCAACATTCACCCATATTACCAAGTCCCTCCCCACCCCATTGCAGACACTGTCCATCAGCATAGGAAGATGCTATAGCATCACTACTTGTCTTCTCCATGCTGTATACAGTGACCACTTTTAAGAAATGCAGAAAAGTCTAACAAAAAAGCTAAATAGTAAACAAGAATAGATTTCTTAAAAACATTTGACCCAAAAGAAGGCAGGGAAGGAGAAACAGAGGAATAAAAACAGGGCAAAGAGAAAACATAGTAAAATGGTAAACCTACATCCAACCATATGAATAATTACATTAAAAGTTAACAGTCTAGAACATTCTAGATAAAGGCAGAAATTGTCAGAATGGACAAAAAAGCATGATCCAATAGTACTCTGTCTACAAGAGACACCAAGAGGGGTTGATAGGAAATGGGTGGGAAAAGACGTATCACAAAGACAGTAAGCGTAAGAAAGGTAAAGTGGCTGAATTAACGTCCCATGAAGTAGACTTCAAGCCAGAGACCATTATCAGAGATAAAATAAGTATCACCAGGAAGGTATAATAAGCATACATAATAGGGCTTCAAAATACACGAAGGAAAAACTAACAGAATGACAGATTTAAAGGGAGAAATACACAAATCAACAATCATAGTTGGATGTTTTAACACTTCTGTCTCAGCAATTATAAAACACAACTAGACAAAATAATCAGTAAAGATATAGAAGATTTGAATGCTGTCAGCACTTGATCTAATTGATATTTACAGAATAATGCACCCAACAGGATATACATTATTTTCAACTTCAAGTGCCCTTGATGTATTCACCAAGGGCAATCATATGCTGAGCCATAAAACAAGTTCCAGTACTTTTAAAAGGGCTAAAATCATGCAGAGTATGTTATCTGACTAGAGCGGAATTCAATTACAAATCAACAACAATAATGTAAGTGGAAAAATGCAAATATTTGGAAATCAAACAGTACAGTTCTACATCATAAATAGCCCAAGAAATCTCGGAAAATATTAGAAATTATTTTGAACTGAATTATTTTAAAAATAAAACATGCCAAACCTTTGCAAAAAGAAACAAAGCAGTTCTTAGAGATGTATTTATAGCTTTAAAACCGAGTATTAGAACAAAAAAAGGCCGACATTTCACTTTCAGAAGCTAGAAAAAGAACAGCAAAGTAAATGCCCTTCTTTAACTTAAATGATAGGAATGAAATAATAAAGAGGAGAAAAGAAATTATAAAATAGCAGATAAACAATAAATAAATTTAACAAAACCAAAGGTTGGTAATTTGAAAATATCAACAAAATTGATTAACCCCTTGCTACTCTAGCTAAACTGAACCCCACCTTCCCCATTCTCCCGAAAGAGAGAGAAAAGGACTATCAGGAACAAAACACGGGTATCACACAGCTGCTCGAAGCATTCAAACGCTATTGAGAGAATGCATGGATCGACTTTACGCCGATGAATCGGACACTGTGGATGGAATGGACAAACTCCTTGAAAATTACATCTTACCAAAACTCACATAAGATAAAATGGAAAATCTGAATGTCCCTTTAGCAATTTATTTAACTTATCAACATTAATTTATTTAAATAAGTTGAATGCATTATCAAAAATCTTCCTGCAAAGGACACTCCAGGCTGAGATGGTTTTCTGCTGAATTCTATCAAATATTTAAGAAAAAATATTACTAATGTTACAAAAACTCTTTCAGAAAATAGAGAACAAAGGAGCGCTTTCCAATTTGTTTTGTGAGGCAAGTATAACTCTGATGCCAAAACTTGAAAAGATATTAGAGAAGATGGAAGAAAGAAAGGAGGACTGGGGGAAGCGGGGAGGAAGGAAGGAAGTTATAAAGGAATCTCTATCATGGACACAGATGCAACAATTCATAACAAAGTATTAGCAAATAAAATCTGGCAATATACAGAAGGATGATACATCATAACCTGTGGGACTTAGTAATGCAAGGCTGGTTTGACACTGGAAAATCAATGTAATTAGCCACATTAACAGAAAAGAATATATCATCTCAAATAAGATTTTCAACATCTAGTCTCAATAAAAATTCTCAAATTAAGAATAGAAATAACTCCCTCAGTCTGAAAAAGGGTGTCTATGAAAAATCTAGAGCTAACATTATATTTAATGGTGAAATATTGAGTGCTTTTTCCCTGAGGCTGGGAACAAGGCAAGTATGTCTGCTCTCACCTTTTGTATTCAACATTATATTAGAGATTCTAGTAAGTGCTGTAGGAAAAGAGATATAAACATTGGAAAAGAATAAGTAAAACTTCTACTTATAGATGACATGACTGTTAGTATAGAAATACAAAGAAATCTACAAAGAAATAATAAATGGAGTTAGCAACTAATAAATAGATACAGGATTATCGTTCTGAATATCAGTGTGCTTTTAGGTACTGGCAACAAAGAGCTGGAAAAATGAAGTTTGAAAAACCAATTTCATTTACAATAGTATCAAAAAATATAAAATGCTTAGGAATACAAGACACTCTTAAGAGAAATTAAAGAGGACACTAACAAATGGAAACTCATCCCATGTTCTTGGCTAGGAAGAATTAATATTGTCAAAATGGCAATCCTGCCTATACAGATTCAATGCAATCCCTATCAAAATACCAACAGCATTCTTCAACGAACTGGAACAAATAGTTCAAAAATGCATACGGAACCACCAAAGACCCCCAAATAGCCAAAGCAATCCTGAGAAGGAAGAATAAAGCTGAGGGGATTACGTTCCCTGACTTCAAGCTCTACTACAAAGCCACAGTAATCAAGACAATTTGGTATGGGCACAAGAACAGACCCACAGACCAGTGGAACAGAATAGAGAGTCCAGATATTAACCCAAACATATATGGTCAATTAATATATGATAAAGGAGCCATAGATATACAATGGGGAAATGACAGCCTCTTCCACAGTTGGTATTGTCAAAACTGGACAGCTACATGTAAGAGAATGAAACTGGATCATTGTCTAACCCCATACACCAAATAAATTCAAAATGGATCAAAGACCTGAATATAAGTCATGAAACCATAAAACTCTTAGAAAAAAACATAGGCAAAAATCTCTTGGACATAAACATGAGCAACTTCTTCATGAACATATCTCCCTGGGCAAGGGAAACAAAAGCAAAAATGAACAAGTGGGACTATATCAAGCTGAAAAGCTTCTGTACAGCAAAGGACACCATAAGCAGAACAAAAAGACATCCTACCGTAAGGGAGAATATATTCATAAATGACATATCCGATAAAGGGTTGATGTCCAAAATATATAAAGAGTTCATGCATCTCAACAAACAAAAAGCAAATAATCCAATTCAAAAATGGGCAGAGGATCTGAACAGACAGTTCTCCAAAGAAGAAATTCAGAATGCCAACAGGCACATGAAAAGATGCTCCACATCGCTAATCATCAGAGAAATGCAAATTAAAACCACAATGAGATATCACTACACAACAGTAAGGATGGCCACCATCCAAAAGACAGACAACAACAATTGCTGGCAAGGATGCGGAGAAAGGGGAACCCTCCTACACTGCTGGTGGAAATGTAAACTCGTTCAACCATTGTTGAAAACAGTATGGAGGTTCCTCAAAAAACTCAAAATAGAAATACCATTTAACCCAGGAATTCCACTCCTAGGAGTTTACCCTAAGAATGCAGCAACCCAGTTTGAAAAACACATATGCACCCCTATGTTTATCACAGCACTATTTACAATAGCCAAGAAATGGAAGCAACCTAAGTGTCCATCAGTAGATGAATGGATAAAGAAGATGTGGTACATATACACAATGGAATATTACTCAGCCATAAGAAGAAAATAAATCCTACCATTTCCAACAACATGGATGGAGCTAGAGGGTATTATGATAGGTGAAATAAGCCAGGCGGAGAGAGACAAGTATCAAATGATTTCACTCATCTGTGGAAGAACAAAGAAAAAAACTAAAGGAACAAAACAACAGCAGACTCACAGAACCCAAGAATGGACTAACAGTTACCAAAGGGAAAGGGACTGGGGAGGATGGTGGGAATGGAGGGAAAAGGGGGAAAAAGGGGCATTATGATTAGCATGGGGCACAAGGCACTGGGGAGGGCTGTACAATACAGAGAAGACAAGTAGTGATTCTATAGCATCTTACTATGCTAATGGTCAGTGACTGTAATGGGGTATGTGGGTGGGACTTGATGATGGAGGGAGTCTTGTAACCATAATGTTGCTCATGTAATTATAGATTAATGATACCAAAAAAAAAGAGTAGATAGTAAATCCAAAAAAAAAATGCTTAGGAATAAGTTGAACAAAAGGCAAGTCCTGTGCACTAAAATCTGTAAATCATTATTGAAAGGAACTCAAGAAGAAGTAATAAATGGAGAGATATACCATGTCATAGCTTGGAAGATTCAATATTGTTCAGATGTCAGTTCTACCCATTTTGATATATGGATTCAATGAAGTCTCTGTCATAATCCTTGCCAACTTCTTGAAATGACAAGTTGATTCTAAAATATATATGGATGACCTAGAATATCAAAGCAATATTGGAAGAAAAAGAAGAATAAGGGAGTTAGAAGGACTTGGCTACTTGACTTCAAGATTTACTGTAAAGCTACAGTAATCAAGACAGTGTGATTTTATCATAAGGATCAACAAATAAGGTAATGGAACAGAATAAAGAGTTCAGAAATACACTTACCTGGTCACTTAGTTTTTGACAGAGGCACCAACGCAATATAATAGAGAAAGGAAAGCCTTTTCCACAAGTGATGCTGGAACGACTGGATATCCATTAAAAAAAAACCTTCAAATGTTATTTTATACTATATAGAAAAATGATTTTGAGATGGATCATAGACCTAAATGTAGAAACTAAAGGTATATAATTTCTCCAAGAAAACCTTGGAGAATATCTTCATGACTTGGTGATAAGCCAAGATTTTCTTAGACATTTAAAAAAGTGAGTAGGCAGGCCATAGACTGGGAGATATTATTTGTAAAGAAAGCATTTATGTGACAAAAGATTGGTATTTGGGACTTAGAAAAGACTATAATTCAAGTGAAAAAGACAAACAACCCAATAAAACATGGCAGAAATTTGAACCGACACTTCACAGAGGAAGACAGAGGAATGGCCAATGAGCATTTGAAAACATGCTGGGTAACACCAGTTATCAGAGAAATGCAAGTTAAAACCACAAGATACTACTACAGCTCCACCAGAGTAGCTTAAACTAGAAAGACTGACAATACCAAATGTTAGCAAGGGTATTGAACAATATTAACTTTCCTATCTTGTTGCTGGGCGTGTAAAATCACATAACCACTTTGAAATAAAGGTCTGGCAGTTTCACGTGAACCTAATCATACCCCTGTGACCCAGCAATTTTGGTTTTGGGTATTTACCCAAGAGAAACGAAAGCATATGTCCATAAAAAGACTAGCATGAGAATGGTAATAGCAGTGTTCTTTATAGCCCCAAACTAGAAACATCCCAGATGTCAGTCAACAGGATAATGGATAAACAAACTGTGGAATGTTCATGCAAGGAAAAGGAACGGACTACGTATTCATGCAATAACATGAATGAATTTCAAAAACACTATGCTGAATCAAAGAAGCCTTAGATAAAAAAGTACCTACTCTATGAAAGTAACTGCTGTAGTGGGAGGGGAGGATTTAATAACACGGGTAAATGTTGAACCATGGTGTTGTATACTTGAAACCAATATAAGATTGTATATCAGTGACACTTCAATAAAAAAAAGGTATATGCTGTATGGTTGCATTTATATGAAGTCCTAGAGTAGGCAAAACTAATCTATGGTGAAAAAAGTGGAGAACACAATGGTTGTGGGGAGAAATTGACTGGGAAGGAGCACAAGGGAACTTTCTGGATGATAATATTTTAAATGTTGATAGGAATTTGGGTTACATAGGCATACACATTTCTCAAACTCATTGATGTAATACTGTTAACATGCATGCATTTCATTTTGTGTATATTTCCCCTTAGAGGAAAACCCATAAATACATAGTAAACTTTTGTCAATGATGTGTATACTGAAATGTTTTGCAGTGGAATGTAATGCTAGAGAAAGTGCAACTTACCTTGAAATGCATCCAAAGGAGGGGGAAAAAATGGCTTTAGATAAATGATAGAGCAAATATAATACAATGGTAACTTAGAATATAAGTGGTTCATGTATAGATGGTCACTGTATAATTATTTCAATTTCCTATGTTTGAAATGTTTCAAAATTATTGTGGGAGGTGGGGGTGTAAAGTGAACACTAGACATGTCCAAATATGTTTGTAGCAGCATGATTTGTAATGCCCCCAAATGAAACCAACTTCCATGCCTATCAACAGTAGAAGGGATAAATCAGTTGCATTATAATCATATAATGGAATGACTGTACAGCAACATCAGGAAAGAGTGACAACTGTGTGCAACAGTGTGGATGCCCCTCGCAAATACAAAGTTGGATGAAAGATGTCAGCTCCTAAAGACATGACCCATTTATATAATGTGCAAAAACAGGCAAAACTACTCCATTCTGTTCCAGGTCAGGATAGTGATTGCCCTCGAGTGGAGTCGTGACTGGCAGAGAGCATAAGGGGGGTCTCTCGCTCGAGAGCTGGCTATATGGGTATGTGAAAACACATCAAGTGGTACACACTTTTCTCTGTGTCTATTATTACTTCAATAAAAAGTTCAAAAAAATTAAGGTTAGACCTCACTGCTCTTAAAACAGGTTCTTCAGCCCAGCCCCACCCCTGGGACTGCCAGCCATCTTTCTCCCATATCTCTTCTCCCAGTTCCCAGGCTCTGACACGCCTGTCTTCCTCACCTGCCAGGGGAAAATTCAGTGCAGAGGAATTTAGTTCTTAGCCCCAACCCTAGTCTAGGCTCCGGGATGGATCCAACTAGAAAAGGCTCACTAACAACTTTACCTGAAAAGGAGCCACACAGCCCCAGTGTCAATTCCTTTGCTTCCAGACACAACACAAAAAATTGCTGCAGACATTTTTTTTTTCAAGTAAAATTTGTTTTCTCTTCACGTGGCTGTCTGCCTCTCCCCTTTCTTCCACCTCAGTTTTTCCCATCCATCTTCTTCTCTTTTAAGTGGTGGTGGCAGCTTACTCCAGGCCCCAAATCTGGGAGGCAATGATTTGCCTTGGAGCCTGTTGTGGTGCTTCAGGTCAGTCTCAAGGTTCCCTTGGCTGGTACGTCAACCCTCAGACCCCGGCAGAGTAGGGGCCGGGGGCCGGGGCGGGCAGCTGGAGGAAGGAGAGAGAGGCATGGTGGGGGACGGGGAGTAGGGTACAGAAGAGCAGCGGGACCCAGTCATGCTCTTCCCAACCATGCAATTGGCTGAGAAGTCTAGATGAATACACATCTAAGCAAAATAAGAGAAGTGCTTAATTAAGGTTTCTTCTTTTTATCTGATGGGCCAGTCTTCAGTCCTCATGCTGCTTGACCCGTCAGAAACATCTGACACAGATGATCTTTCCTTCTTCCCTGAAACCCTCTTCTAGGTTACTTCTTATTTTCCCTTCTCTTCCTTCTTGGTCTTCTGCTGTCTTCCTATTCCTCCTGTCTTTGACCTCTAAATGTTACAGGGCCCCAGGGCACGGCTCTTAGACCTCACCTCTCTTTAGCTACTTTCACTGGATGATTTCACTCAATTTTGTAGCTTAAAAAATACCATCCACACCCTAAGGAGTTCCCCATTTGTGGTTCCTGCCAGATCTCTCCCCTGAACTCCAGAACTGTTTATTTAACCACCTCTGCATCTAGATCTCCAATGGGCAACTCAAATTTATCATATCTAATCCTGAGCTCCTGAGACCCTTCCTCCAAACCCGTTCCTCCTGAAGTTCTCTCAGTAAATGGCAATTCCATTCTTCCAGATGCTCAGGCCAAAGACCTGGGTGTCATTCCAGACTCCTCTTTCTCTCAACTCCCACCTCCAGTCTATCAGGAAATCCTGTTGACTTAACTTCAAAATATATCCAGCATCTGCTTTCACTACTGCCCTCCAATGCAAGCCACCATCATTTCTCACTTGACTCATCAATAACCTCCCCACCTGGTGCCCCTTCGGCCTGCCCTCAACACAACAGCCAGAGAGATACTATTAAACTGCAAGTCTGCTCAGAAACCTCCAGGGGCTCCCCATTTCACTCAGGATGAACGCCAACATCCTCCCAAAGGCCTGCAAGGCTCGCCAGAATCTGGCCTCCTCCCGTAACCTCTATCACCCCATTTCTGACTGCTCTTCTCCTCTCCTGTTCTACTCCGGTCACACTGGCCTCCCTGCCATTTCTGGAACACACCAGGCACTCTACTGCCTCTGTGCCTTTGCAGTTGCTCTTCCTCCTCCATGGTTCATTCTCATGTCTACTAGATCTTAAGTCTGGTATCACTTGCTTATACTAAGGCCTGCCCTGGTCACCCTACTGAAAATTGTACATTTTCTCACATAAGCTCTCCTTTCTCTGCCTTATTTCTCTCTTTAGCATTTATTGTTATTTAATACACACACACACACACATACACATATGTAGTTTCATGTATTTATATTCTTTAGCATCTATCTCCCTCCACTTAAGTCCATGAGGGCAGGGATTTTTCTGTTTTGTTCACTACTGAGTCTCCTAGAACAATGACTGGCACATACAGACATTCAGTATTTGTTGCACGAATGAATGATTATTTCAGAATGGCCTGAGAGGTGCTAACAGATAAGAGGAAGTAAGTCAGATAGGCCAGAGAGGCTGCTACACTGGGATTTCCTTCTGCCTTTGGTGAATGGGAAGCCCTTGGGAAAGTGTGAAGAAGGAGCCATCAGCGTGGTGATGAGCATGGAGTTGGGTGGCTCAGGTCCGAGTCCTGGCTTGGTCACTTACTTGCTGTGGAAACGCCACCTAACTTGTCTGAGTCTGTTTCTGTATCTGAAAAATAGAGACAACAATTGCATCTACCTCATAAGGCTGTTTTTTTTTAAGGATCTACTGAAATAACATATAGAATGTTTAGCAGAAGCAAGGTATTTAGGAAGGCTTTGCTCAAAAAGTGCTAATTGTTTATTACTGTGGAGAACTTAGAATACCTACGAGCTAAGACTTCATGTTGAAGGCATTGTGGAGCATCTCAAATGGGACGGAGAGACGGAGCTAGGTGAGTCTGCACGTTAGACTCTGGAGGAACAGTCCCTAATGGGTACAACAGCTTTTTTCTCAGAACTAGCAGTCCCTGGACTCAACCAGCCGGCTTGAGCCTAACTCCTACCCTGTGATAGTTAAGATGGCCCGGTTTACAGCAAAAAGGGAATCAGAATCAGGCACAAATGTGGTGTAAAGCCTCTGCTGGGGACCAAACAGCTCCCAGCTGCCTTTTGCTGATGCAATCAGAGCAAAGAGAAATGATTCACTTAGATCCTGCCATCGACCTCAGGATTTTGGCCAAGTGCAGGTTTTGGGGTTGGTTGGTGGATTATTTTTTCCCTTCCTGAGTTGAAAGAGTAACTTTGTGTCTCAGAAAGCCACTCTCTTTATGCAGAGAACTTCTGTGGTGAGGGCTTGCTGGACTCGCGTTGGGGTGAACCGCCTTTGCTTATGTCTGGGGAGAGAATGAAATCGACTGCCCCTCTTCCCCGCCCCCCCTCCCCCCCTCCGCCAGTAAAGACGCAGAGCTGAAAGGTGTCTTTCAGAAGGGCTGGGGACAAGGGAGTTGACTCGTAGGTGAGAGGACTCAGGACCGGAGGCTGCCAGAGAAACGTTTCTTGTTTGTTAGCGCGGGCATGTGTGGCGAGGAGGTCTGCGAAGCCCTCCCCCAGAGCACCCGGGACTACACAGAACAAATAAAACCTCTATTTGTTCATCTCTACCCTGGATTTAGATGGTGCTTTATGGCCAGGGTTCCTGGGATCGGTTGAAACCCAGGCTGATGTTTATTCCTGGGATTGCAAAGACAGACAAACACCTCTCTGTCCTGCCATTTTCCAGGCCGAGGGCAGGAGACATTTTCAATCAAGCAGGCAGGCAGCGAATAATTATTTTTTAGGTGCCCACTGTGTCCCCAGGGCTGAACCACATAAATAGAAATAGAAGAAGTACAATATTCAGGTTCCAGCCCTCAAAGCACCTAAAATCCAGTTAGCGGAGCAGGCTCGGGGGGCAGAACCAACCCCAGAGAAACTGTTAACAAACAGCGGTGTGAGGCACTAAGAATTAATTTTACAAGAGAGGCAAGAAGAGGGAGTTTGGGGGCTTCTGAGAAGGAGGCACGGAGAGAGTTCATGAGACAACAAGCCGACAGAAAGTCTGTTTGTTCTCTGCTGCCCGGGCACTGGGCATAATGCCCACCGCAGAGTGGGCACTCAGTAAACGCTTGAGGAGTGAGAGAAACTGGAGGTGGCTGATATTAGGGGGATCACACAGGTGAAGAGAGGGAGGAGGGTGTTCCAGCATGAGGAAAGGCCCCGAGAAATGAGTCGGATGTCTCGGTGAGACTGGTTTAACCACAGTGCTGGGTGTGTAGTGAGGAGTAGTGGGAAATGAGGTTAGATATGGGGCCAGACGGGGGAGGCCGGAAAGCCAGGCAGAGAGATTTAGGGGAGGTGAACATTCCTTCACGCCTTTCTCAGGTTTTACCCAGCACAGACCGTAGGCCAGGTGCAGAGGCAAGGGAAAGTGCCGAGATGTAAAGATGAATTCGAAGGCATCACTCTCTGCTGGGGAGGCAGAATGTCTGCACTGTACTGTAGTGACTGTGATAATGATGGTGTGGACAAAATATTTTGATGTTCTTGCCACAGTTTGGTTGCCAAAAACTGAAGGCATGTCAAACTTGCTTAGATTGAGAATCCACTGAAAGATACCAGACATCCAGGCTAGGAAGCGGAGTTTAAAAGGGACAGGAGGGATTCAACCTGGAAAATTGGGTGGTTCTCCTCTTTTCCTTTCACCCTGTAACGCTGCACGGATAGTCTCTTACCTCTCCCCTTCCTCTGTGTATTCTCCCTTCTTCTGCTCCCCTTTTTATTGGGATTTTACATGGTACAAGCTTGATACATTAACCCCACACTATCTTCCCGCTCCAGAGCCAGCCATCCTCATTGGCTCTCTGAGCCTTTTAGGTCAGGCTATCAAGGAAACAGAAGCTCATTGGCTCAGCCCAGCCTATGGATGGGTACTCCTGGGTCAGGTGATCACTCAGAACCAACCAGCTGTGGTCAGAAGGCATATCATGTGATTGAACAGGGCTGCCTACCATGAACTGCAGAGCAAGGACAATTCCAAAGCAGGGGTGTGGACCAGGAGGCAATAATAGATAAACCTAATTTCTACAGGTTAACATGCAGGAAGCAGGTAAGTTCACCTGCTGGGAATGATACGGCTATCAGACTAAGCAAGGCCTTATTTAAAAGGCTGATTCAGCCCTAGGGAAAAAATAAAAAGATGTCCCACTCTTGGATGAAAGCAGCATTTTATAGTAATTAGGATGGGTGCAGCCCGTAGGAGAAATTGGAATAGGCGAGGAACTAAAGGGACTTAGCCCATCAAAAAAGCTTTTGCCTAATCCAAAACAGAGCAGTTTAGAGACAAGGATTAAAAAAAAAAATGTAGCCTAAGTATTTTTAGGGCAGAGTCGGCTTCTTATTGCTATAACCCTGGCCTCATAGTCCAATTCAGAGTAGAAATTCACTACACATTTGTCGGACTTCATTGAATTCCCCTAAAACTCAGACAAATAACACATTGCTATTTGTGTTCTGTTAGAGACAGAGCCAGGCCCAAGAACACAAAACAAACAGACAAAATCAAAATACGATTTTGATTTCTGATTTCTGATACAGGGGTTGGGTTACTGGACTTGGCAAGAAGCAAAATGCAGCAGGAGCGCCTGGGCCAAGCTGCGTGGCAGAGGGCTAGATGAACAGATAGCTTTGTGCCCGGTGGCTCAGAGGCAGATCAAAGCCAGCTTCCCCAGCACAGGCAGCAAGCATGGCAGGAATCTGGGAGACCTCTCACCCAGTCCCCCACCCACGCTCACAGATGGAAAGCCACATCATTTGTGGTCACAGCTTTGAACACTGCCAGCACACAGGCATTTGTGATAGGTCTTTCATAGTCTAGTAAGTCATTCTCTCCAGATAGGCAGCTGTGATACAACTGGGCCATATGATTTCTGGACAGACCACTTGGGTTCACAGCCCAGGTCTGCCACCTGGGCAGGTTGTTTAAATACTTAGTGTTTCCGTTTCCTCATATATAAAACAGGGATAATAAACTCTCTTAGAGGGTCGGTGAGAAGATTACATGAGATCATACATGCAAAGCAATTAAAACAGTGCCTGGTGCACAGTACGCAGTCATGATTCCTTTAATCAGTACCAAAAAAACTAGACTGCTGAGAGGAGCTTCCTGGCCTGCAGGGCCCTGGAGAGCATTCAAAACCACAGACAGCAATCTTTTTGTGCCTATGATTTGGGCCTGCTTAACAGCCATCCTTCCTTTCTTTTGAGACAGACCCCTTATTGGTCCAGGAACAGTCAAAGAAATTAAGCCAGGCCAATCAGAATTCTTCTCTAGGATTTTTCTAACTGTATCTTCCAAGTGGGAGGAAAGAATACCACCACCACTCACCATCTACCCTTTCCCCCCATTGGGGGTTCAAATAGTAAAGATGTGAGCCCAGATCTGCCTTTGCTCCTGTCCTCCTGCTTGTGCAGAAGTTGGAATAAAGCTGATCTGCTGAGAGAAATTGGAGAAGAGTCCTGGCTGGGGCAGAGCCCAAAGCTCTGGATCCAGTTGACCTGGGATCCAGACATCCACTCCCACTGGTCTGCATTAGATTACAGAAACCATTAAATCAACCAACCTCCCTCTCTCCCTCTCCCTCTCCCTCTCCTGCTCCTTCCTTCTGTTTTTCTCCTTAACCTGCTTTCGATTATGTTTACATTTCTTGCAAGTATAATTTGTGCTTTTGGGTCAATTCAGGAGGAGAATTTCTGAGTTTGCATTTTCTTTTTTCAAAAAAAGACAATACTTTTAAGTTTTATGGCAAAATAATGTAGATACTTATAGTTTGCAGTACTTTGTTCTTTAATGAAGAGCACCAGTGAGAAAATTGGTGGTGTTTCAGAGCCACTAAAATGTTCCTATCTTGGACCATTTGAAAAGGAGCAAACTAGGGGCAACTTTTTAAAGTTTCATCTCTTAAATGTTTAAGCTCTTCAGAGGTCAGTTAATTTACACCAAGGGTTGCAGACTACATGGGCTAAGCGGGTAATATCAGTCAGTGAAGTGGATGGATGGGTATAAGACATGGGGATGAAGGAGATGGCAAATTGGTGAGTGGTCCATTTAAGGGGAGCTGTTACTACTGAGCACCAGCCCGTTGTTCCCATGTGCACATGTGGGCACAGAATTGTCAAGATCCTGCAGTTTTGAGGAGATTCTGGACATTTGGAATGTTTAATGCAAACTTCTCAACTTTCAACTTCATCTATGAGTTTGATGTTTTAAAAATAGATGTGTGGGTAAGATGATAAACTGTTCCAGTTTGCCTAGGACTAAGAGGTTTTCTGGGATATGGAGCTTTCAGTGCAAACCAGGACTCATTGGTCACCTTATGAGTAGGCCAAACAGAACTCCTGTCAGACCTCTGGTCTAATTTCCTCTGGAAATGAGGCAGCTAAGCAAGAAACATACATCTTGCAGAACCCCATCCCCACAACCTAAGGAGGCAGATGTCATTGTTATTTCCACTTTATAGAGACTCACAAGCTCTGCAATGAGTATGAGCAGAGAATCCATTTTTTCCATGACCCAGTGAAACATTCCCTCTACTCCCCTTGTGGGCCTGGCCTTATGTGATCAATAAGATTCAGGCCAGATCCACAAACAAGCCTCCCCCTGCAGCTTCCAACAGCTTCTCTGACTGTAAAATCTCCTCTCTGCTTGGATAAGGCAGGGCTTTCCCGGCATCTGGGAGATGAAGGAATGTTTCCTTAAACCCTCCTCTTTAGGCTGAAAGCAAGGTGACGTTTATAGTTACACTCCCTATAGTGAACTTGGGCCTGGCCCATTTAAATGAATGTGGAAACCAAAGGCACAGAATGGGGAGGTGATTTGCTTGAAGTGCAGAGCATGGTGTTGCAGAGGCTGACCTCCCCAGTGTCTCATTTGCTGGCTCAGTATTTGTCTCTTCTATTAGAGAAAGGAAAGGGGCCCACCATCTGCCGGTTGTCTCCTAGGTACTGGGCCCCAAGCTGGGTACTCATACAGCCTCCTCATGTCCAGTCAACTCCTGAGGGAAGGGCTGGAGTCCCAGGCCCATTCCCTTTCCAGGCCACCACCCTGCCAATCCAGGCGTGCTGGGAGGGCATTTGGAATTACCAGGTTGTCATTGCACAAAGGGAGGGGCATGTGGCCCAGAATAGAGTGAAATAATAAGGGTCACAAATACACTCCCTCTGCACACTGCTCGCTGGGTGTCGGTGGCTCGGTGGGTGGGTTACAGGGAGAGACAGGTCCACCCCCTTGTGAAATTGTTCTCTGATGAGATGGTGCATGTTAAGTGAACTATAAACTTTTAAGAGTACATTCCATACCCACTCATAAACATTAGGAATCATTCCCTTTGGGAAGGCTGGTGTTCTACAGGCGACAGAGTGTACTACCAGCCTAGAGGGGGCCCCCACTAGGATTTCTCTCTCAACCAGAAGTCTGGATTCCTGCAAGGAAGCCAAAATTAGAAAGAAAGTGATGCCTTTATTAATGCCTTTAGCCCTTATAGCTTAGGTGTCTCTGACTCCCTTGAACAGAGTAGCAGAAGGGCGGTGTTACATCGTGGTTACCAGCAGGAAGGTTTTTTTCTGTCAGATGAGTTCAAGTCCTATCTCTGTGACTGATCTGATGAGCAATGTGGAAGTCAGGCTACCAAAGCTCTATAGCCCTCAGATTTCCCCTCTGGAAATGAGGCTAACAAGAGCAGGTTGCAGAGCTATTGTGAGGATTAAAAATGAGATAATACATACTCTCTATGTGACCTGGTTATCCTTTCCTGTGTATTCATCCAATGAATATGAATGAAAATGTATGTTCACAGAACACCCAGCACGTGATTGTTTATAGAAGATCTATTCATAATTGCCCCCAACTGTAAACAACCCAAATGTCTTTCAATTGATGAATACACAACCAAACTGTGGTATATCCATACCATGGAACATGAGTCACCACCAACAAGGAACAGACTATTGATACATGCAACATACGCAACAACAAAAGGGAATGAATCTCAAGTGCATTCTGCTACGTGAAGGTCAGACACATGAAGTTACATAGGGCATAACTCCACTGACATGGCATTCCGAAAAAGGCAAAACTAAGGACAGAGAACATATCAGCGATTGCTAGGGCTGGAGATGTGAGTGGAGATGGGTTGGCTAGCGGCTGAGGCTGAGGGTAGAGGATGACTACAAAGGGGCATGGGAGAATTTGGGGCAGCGGTGACAGAACTATTGTGTATCCTGATTGCAGTAGTGGCATTTGTCAAAACTCACAGAACCATCCACTAGAAAGGGTGAAGTTTACTGTATGTAAGTCATACCTCATGAAACCTGATTTTTAAAAATGCAGAAAACAAAGGATCAGTGTCCCCAGAAAGAAGAGACTTCCAGACTTTCACTTGCGGGCTGGTCATAATGTTTTTCTCTCCAGCATTTCTACTTTTGTAAAAAGAACCTGCAACTTTTGGAGAAAAAGGAGGGTGGCAGAGTGTGTGTGTGTGTGTGTGTGTGTGTGTGTGTGTGTGTGTGTGTGTGTGTGTGTAATGCATTATATAATGTTAATATATGATGACATGTAATATTAACATATAATAATATGCATTACAAAATTTCTGAACCATGTGAGCTATTACCTTATAAAAACATTAAATTGCCTGCCCCCCCCTCAAAAAAATAAAAAAGGTTTAAAAGAAAGGGAAATGCTTCATCGGCAGACGTGACTCTCCCCTGGTGGAATCTGAGGGGGGCGGCGTCCGCCGCAGTCCCTCTCGTGAGCATCTGCCCCCTGGGCCCCGGCCCCGCCCACCTGCTGCTGAACCAGAGGCAAGCCTCCCCGGGCTCCTCCTCGGGCAGGTGGGCTCCTGCTCTCAGGGGGGAGGCGAACTGAGAACGTTCTCCTCCTCCTCCGCCACCGAAGGCCTGCCCATGCGTGTGCCACCCAGTGGCAGAAATCCCTTTAGTTTTTCACCCCACAGCCGGGGTAGGACTTTACCTACAGGTGTGCCCTCCAGGAGTCATTAGAGGCCTAAAATCATAGATGTAAGTGTCTGATAATAGACTCAGCTTTTTCCACGTTTCGGAAGACACATTCCGGAAGAGGGCAAGCCGACCATCTGTATTTCAGGTGCCCTGGCCCTTTCAGGCAGTGGAAAGACAAAAGCGAATTCCTTTTCGGTCCTGGGGTGGACCTAAGGGGAGAGAACTCCAGGGAAGACAGAGCGATGGCGTCCTGCCGTGCTCGGGAGGACGGGCTTTGGGGTCAGGCCTGGATGTAAATCTCAGCTCCGCTTCTTGCTAGCTGGGAGCCCGCAGCTCCATCTTCAACCTCTAAATACTAATAATGTGGAACGCAAGCGGTGAAGGTGAAAGGGAATTACGTAGCCACCACGGGCAACACCATGAAGGATGCACTGAGGGTGCTCAGCGTCCTGCGGCCCTTCACAGTCAGATCTTCCTGGGGCCGCCTCAAGGCCACACATGTGGTTCAGGGGGAAAGGGTGACAGACAGGCGCAGCGAGGTGGAACAATACCAAGAATGAAAGCAGGGCGGTGGGGCTGACTCATTGGATGACTCATTTCCTTGCCCAGGGATGTTCTGAGCATCCATGGAGCTGCTCCTCGCAGTCCTCACACCCTCTGTTCCCTTTCTGTGGGGAAAGCCCGAAGGAGATGGTCCTGCGTCTCCGCCTCCACCCCTCCCGGAGTGGGCAGCAGAATGCTAGACCTTCCCCTTCTACCCAGGACTGAGGGAGCGGTCAGCCAGCTAGAAAATCAGTTTTCAGTCCCCAAAATAACAGTCCCCATATGATGCAATCATTTTAGGAAGAACATTTTTGCCTTGAAATACAGGAGAGATTCTAGACTCATGCTGCCCTTTTCCAGATTATTACAGGCAAATCTGCACCCCACGGAGCGCTTGGAAAGAAGTGCAGGAAAGTGTAAGGAAGTGAAAAGCCACCCACAATCCTATCATTTAGATTCAATCACAGTGATGAGCTTGGTGTTTTTCTACTCTATTTTTTTACTCTTTTCATTTTTTCATTATATAGTCAAGTTTATATTGTTTATATCAGCACTGTTATTCAAAAGAAATATGTGAACACAGATGGGAGCCACATATGTAATTTTAAATGCTTTGGTAACCTCATTAAAGAAAAATGAAAATAAACAGGTGAAGTTAATTTTAATAATAAATTTTATTTAGCCCAATAGATCCAAAATATTATCACTTCCTCGTATGCTCAGTAGTGAAAATTTTAATGAGAGATTTTACAATCTTTTTAAGTCTTTGAAATATTTTTTTCCCTTACACTCTAACACATCTCAATGCAGACTAGCCCCATGGGCTGGTGGCTATGATATTGGACAGCACAGCTCTGGACAATTTCCATCTTGCTTTTGTATTTGCTGGAATTGCACTCTAAGTATTTCCTCATATCCTAAAATATCTTTTTAAACAAATAACTTTGAAGAGTTTATATTGCATGTATTTACTACGTCATTCCAAAGGTAATATATTTCTTTCTGTTTCGTTTCTCCTCAGGGACAATTTGTGTTAGCCCGATGGTATTTTACCTCTAGACTATTTTCTCTGCAGATATTCATATTGAACAAAAATTGGGTACATACCATCTGTTCTGTTTTAGACTCACTATTTTCACTTAATGATATATTGTGAACATATAAATAATAATAATGAGAGTGTCACCTTGGAGCATCTGCTCAGAGCCAGGCATGTTCAAACACCTGTTCTCTCAGCCGTGGGAAGGGGAGCATTTCCACCCTCAGTTCTTAGATGTGAAAATGGAGGCTCAGAGAAGTAAAACTATTTTCATTGCTGCAAAGCTGGGATTCAACCCAGATCTTCTGAATTACCTCCAGAGCCTTTCATTTTCACCATATGGTCTCCTTCTGGAAGGAGACAAGCAGGGGATCTAAGATATGCCAAAGAAGCAATTTACAAATTAACTTTTGAAGTAGGATTCTCACTAAATCGGGACTGTTTGTACCCACTGGTTTGCTTAACAACTTCTATAATCGCCCAGGTAAATCCCCTTCTCCCTCACACACGTGCCCCCAGGACGGCCATCTTCTTGCAGGCCATCCTTCCCCCTCCAGGGTTCTCCTCTGTAACATCCAAGGAAGAATCCTGAGCATCTCTCTTAATCTGTTTCTCAGCCTCAGCACTATTGACATTTGGGCCAGACAATTCTTGGTTTGGGGTAGGAATGGAGGGCTGTTATGTGCATTATAGGTTGTTTAGCTACATCTCGGATTTCTGCCCACTAGATGCCAGCAGCTCTACCACCAGCCCATCCACCCCCACTTCTGTCAAAAGTGTCTGTAGACATTGCCAAATGTCCCCTGGGGGGAAAATATCACCCCTGTTGGGACCCACTGCTCTACGTATAGAGGAGTCATTTCTAACCAGTCGTTTGATGTGACCCAGAGACGATATAAAATAATTACTTCCTATACAGACTGCTGTCCTCACAAAGACAGGACCCTTTCTCTCCACCAGTGAGTTTCTAGTATCTGTACCTAATAAGCACTCAGTAAATGTGTGCACAGTGAAAGATGCTAGCGATTTTCTTGTTGTATCGATAGGCTTTTCAAGGTAGAACTAAATGTACCTGAAATGTAACCAAGATGATGGTGGTCTTTACAAATCCTTTCCTAGAGTCTTATGCCCTTACAAATTCCTTTTCTGGAGTGTTATGCTTTTCTGATTCTGGTAAACAAACTGTTATTTTCTTAAGCCAAAGGGAATGATATGTAGTTTTGGCATTTATATTTGGATCATATACATATGCCCTTTGCTAGATTGACAAATAGTTCTATGAGGCAAAGGAAAGATAATTTTTAACATTTGCCTCCTATGCCATTTTTTAGTTGTTTTTCCAACTTGGGGCATTTAGATTGTTTCCAATTTTTATCATTCTTAAATAACACTACAGTGAACATCTTTATGCATTTATCTCTGCTGTACATTAAAATAAATAAAATCAGTACCCCAACTGTGCTATCCAGAACAAGGCCCTTCCTTCTCAGCACACAGATGCATTTTGCTGAAATTAACACCTGAAAACTCCTTCTCTGATTCACAAAACAAATCTCCAACATTAACTGAACTAATAAAATTCCATTAAATTCAGCTCGAGTTGGCCTCCATCTTTATGAATATAAATAAGAAGTGGCTTTGTAGATAAACTCATTATCTATTACTCCAACTCTTTGAGCTTCAATTTCCTCATCCATGAAATGGGAGTAACAGTAGTACTGTAGTACCAGTTTCAAGAGTTTTTTCATGGATTAAGTGAGAAAATGCATGCAAAGTTCTTGGCACCTATTAAAAACAATAACAAAAATTTAAAGTATAGTAAGATGTTAATGGTGGAGTCTAGGTGGGAGGTATATGAGTGGTTCTTATGAAATTCTTTCAACTTGTCTATATGTCTGAAAGTTTTCACAATAAAATGTTAGGAAAAGAAAACATCATCAATAAACATAATATTAGTTGATATCACAATTACTTACTAGAGAGAGAATGGGGCAAATTTAGAGAGAGTCAGGTATGAGGTAAACATGTTATACCAAATTTAAAATGTGGCATCTGCCCCTTGGGTACCACACTGAGTGTGTTTAGATCCTCCTTGAGTGGAGAAAAGTGTGACCAGACTTGTGGAAAGGCCTGTTGGTTTTCATCTTGCCATCTAGCCTCTCAGTGTAAACCAGTGTGGGGAGAGCCTGTACTGTAGGAGTGATTTACCTTTTGAAGGTTAGGAAATTAAAACATATATAGTTTGTTTGCAAAGTCAGCGTGAAACATTTAGAAAAAAACACCTGCTTCAGAGTCAGAGGCAGCTGGATTAGAATCTTTTCTCAGCAGCTCAGCAGTTGTGCACAATTGGGAAGTCACCTCACCTCTTGGGTCCTCAGTTTCCTCTTCTGTAAAATGGGGATGGTAATAGTACATCCCTCCCAGAGAGACGTGAGGATCAGGTGAGAGCATATAATAGTACAGAATGCTGGGCTTGGTGCAAAGTAAAGGCTAATACCCAGTGTAGTTACCTCCTTTCTGAGGGGCAACACCTATGATTTGTTTGGCCAGTGAGTTATTCAGAACGCCACTCTGCTAATGTCACCAAAGGTGATTTCTCTGTAGGGAGGGTCACACAGGGCTCAGGATCCTGACCTGCCCACAGGCCAGTGTTGAAAAACTCAGCATATTGTTGTTCCGATTTCCTCCTATTCAGAGCCCCAGCACGTGGTGAGTGGCTTTATGATTCACTGAGATCCCTCCCAGAAATTTCGCTTTGACCTTAAATGTGTGAAAATTCCATTCCTGGCAAGAGGAGCACATTGCTTTGGGAAAGAAAGCTGAACATATTTTGTGTTTTGAATCCTCTGCTTTTGGTTTGCATCAGAGGACCCAAAATACGTGCTCATCAGCGGCAGACTATGGGCTTGCTATAACATATTGTCCAAGGCCATGCCCCTGTGTTTCCTGATATTTCCAGAATACACCCCTCTTCCCATCCTTCACCACTGGCAACACAAAACACATCTAAAATCACCCTCACCATTTCCCGTGATGATCATGGCCGTGGCGAGCATCATCATCCTGCTGGCATAGGAGAGAGGGAAAGAAGGGGTCATGCTGATCCACATGGAGCCTTTGGGAGACGTAATGGAGGCCCCGACCCTGAAGGCAGATGCAGCCTTGCCAGAGGCGTGTGACCTGGGGAGCATGGGGTGGGCCCCCACTCGGCCCCTGACCTGAGTGCCCTTGTGCAGAGCACGGCCTAGAGAAGCCTGGGAACAGAATGGAGTTTGGAGTTAGGCAGAGTCTGCTTTGAATCTAGCCGCAGACATTTTCTAGCTGTGACCCTGAGCCAGTTACTTACCCTCTCTGAACCCTGAGCCCCAGTCTCCTCATTTGATTATAATGCCAATTTCATACGATTATTTGAAGGATTAAATGAGAATATTTTAAAGCTCTTTCTGTGTGCTTGTGTTGAAATAAACATAAAAGAAAATGCCTAGAAAGAGACACACTGAGCCATAAAGTGGTTAGAATTTAGGGGCAGAATTACAAGGTCTCCTTTATTGTTTCTTTAAACACTTCTGTTTTGACTGAACTTATTTTAATGCCCCTTATTACTTTTCAAAAAGTAATATTATTTGGGAATTACTTACGATTTACAGAAGACGTGCAAAAATAATACAGAGATTTCTTATACGCCTTACCAGTTTTCCCTTCTGTCAACATCTCATAGAATCATGGAACATTTGTCAAAACTAAGAAACCAGTATTGGTACATTACTATTATTAAACTCCAGACATTTAGTCAGGCTTCACTGGTTTTTCCACTAATATCCTTTTCTTGTTCCATTCTACTATATTGGGAATAAAAAGAGAATAAAAATATTATATTCTTTAGTTAAATTATAATATATTATGATATATAATAAATGCCATGTTTTATGTATTCTTTTGTTACTCATATACACACACACACACACATGCACATAAATATATATTCATATTTTTTTGATGTTCCCCAATGTAGGGGAAAGAAAAAAATCAAGAGGTTTGAGAATGATTCCCAAGAACAGCTGAGATGCTTCCCCTCTCTGGGCCTTAGTTTCCTCATCTATAAAGTAAATGGGTTGGGCAAGAGATTGCCAAATTCCCTCTCTCACAGTCCAAACTCACTATTTTCTAGGGGAAAAGAAATGAGGACGTTAAAGTAGGATGCAAAGGCGCTTTTAAAACACAGTTCTCAAAATATTAAAATAGATGCCTTAGCCCCACGGAGTCCCTTTTGGCTTCATTAAGGAAAGGAACAGTTAAAGATCTGATCACATCTTCCAACTGGGGACTCCCAACTACTGTGGCCACTGGGGACGGAGGTATTTGGTGATCTAACAGGTCTTTTCCATTTCTCTCTACTAGGACTTATTTTTATTGTAAAGGAGTGAAACAGAGAGAGATTTTGTCCAGATTCTTAGCGAAATAAGAAATGTGGTAAGTCCTGATTCTCATGTTGCTTTACTGTTTATGACCTCCAGGTCTCTGATGAGGAAGACAGGACCTGTAGGTGGTCTCCATTTTTTACTAGCTGGTTTAGCTTTATTTATTTATTTTTGGATCAGAAACTTAGAAAAAACTTTTGTTGTTTGATAGCAACAAATATGTAAATCATGTAGGGATATAGCTAATGAAATACAGGCAAGACACTTAATTAAACAACAAACTCTTATTACTAGCTGGTTTATTCTTAAATTCGTGGCAGCCTGCCCAAGCGGGCTGGTTGAGCAAACTTTAGATAGTAGGATCTGAAATGGATAATTCTGCATCAAACCCAGCTTGTTTTCACTCTCCTGAAGAAACCTGGTATGTGGGCACTTTCCCATCTGACTTCCTTTGTCCCACACCATTGGCACAGACTTACGTATTCTGGACTGTGTCCACGGCAGGCAGCTTCTGTCCAGGTTTTGCTAAAAGAGCAGACAACATAGTCGCATCCTCAGGGATGCCGTCCTCATCTGCCCCCTTAAAGATTAGGTCAGGCCCCTGGTAAATGCTTTCAGAGCATCTCCATGTCCCCATCACAATAGTCAGCGCACTTATTATTAGTAATTTGTTATAATTTGATTAATGTCTCTTTTCCTGTGTTTGTCAATGGGGGTAATTTTGTCCCCCAGGGATATTTGGCAATGTCTGAAAACATTTTTGGTTATCACACTGAGAGTGGGGTACTACTGGTATTTAGTGAGGCCAGGGATGTTGTTAAATATTCTGCAGTACACAGCTCCTGCAACAAAAAATTACCCATGGAAACGTCCATAATGTTGAGAAACTCTGCTGTGGATTTCGAATCCCACGAGGACAGGGCCTTATCTGTTTTGTTCACCACCAACCGTAGGCCTCACACAGGGTCTGCCACAGAAAAGGCATTTGGGGCATAACTGATTACTGACATGTGTCTAGTCAGTCCTCTGGGGCTGTGGTGGCATCAGATTGAACTTTGTTTCCCAAGGGCTGAACCCAGGGCTTAACACATAGTAAATATATCATTATGAATGAATCCATCTATCCATCCATCTATCCATAAATGACCCAAATGGGTTCTCAAGCCACTACTCAAACACTTCAGGAGTGGTTTACATCCAGCTATGTGATCATGAAATTGGCTTGTATTTTTGAGACTAGCATTGTCCAGTAGAACTTTCTGCAATTATGGAAATGTTATCTACCTGTGCAGTCTGATACAGAAGCCACTAGCCATGGGTGGTTACTAAACACTTGAAATGTGCCTGGTGTTATTTTACTTAATTTAAATTTAAAGAGCCACATGTGGCTAGCAGCTACTATATTGGACAGCACTGTTCTAGATGTTCTAGAGGAGTTTTATATTCAGGATCATATCACATATCATATTTTTTGGTGCCCATGTGAAAATAGTATTGCTGTATGAGTTTTTATATAAATATCTTTTTGATAGGTTTCTGCAGCTCGGCTATTTGACTTATTGTTTTTGACCTCTATCCACTTAGATCTAATTTATTCCTTTTATCTACTGCACAGATCTTAATGGTAAGACTGTTTTATGTTTTATTAGCCATTCTCCTACTAATGGACATTTGAGTTGTTTCTGGTTTTGCTTTGTTCTGTTACAAACAAATGCTGCAAGGAATATCTTTGAATGTTTTCTCAGCCTTCTTGGTGGTTCTCAAGAGTGCAAATGCTGGGTCATAGTGTATATGCACAAGTTTAATTGCATTAGTTCCTACCAAAATCATGCCCTAATTTTTCATCTGTAAAATGAGTGGGATTCGGTGATTTCTAAACTTTTTTCCCCCACCTCTAAAACCCTATCATTCTGAGACAATAGAGGTGAGAAGTAGGCTTTACACTTTTGGCAGTGATCTAGTTATACACTGTGCTCAGTCAGATGCAGAGGAAACAGATAATATCCAGGGTCATGTGTTCCCAGTTGTTCCCTGTCTGGGTTCCTGGGAGGAGAAAGCTCCATAAAACACCAGATCACATTTTCTTTTAATCCTCTAAGTAATAAAGTGGATAAAAGTTTCTGACAGTGGAAAAACTCCAGTTATTCAGTTACATTAAAATAAATCTGTCACTAGACTTGGAAATTCAAGCTTTGCTTGCTCAGATAGCTACGGAAGTAAAAATGCTTCCATGTTATGTACAAGTTTTCTTCCTTCTCCCATGTGACTGATTTAGTCATTTTACCCACTCGCACCTGGTGTTACCCAATTCTTAATATCAATGCAATGAATGATAAGACAGACTGTAAGAGGAACCCTATCTAATCCCACTATATACCTCATTTCTACTAATTTTGAATGTGTCCATTGTCTCTGGGCAGTAACCACAATTCAGTGTATCAGAATATATACCTGTGCAGGCAAATACATATTCTATTCCTTAGAAATTTAAGAAACAACACACTGACATCTTAGCCATGACTCACGTCCACATGATTCCAAGCTCCTAAAAGGGCTTTAATCCACTTCTCTGAATGGAGAATTTTTTTTAGGACAATACAGGCTTTTCCATCAACTATTAAGTTGTAAATATTCAGTAATAGGGAGTTTATTAGTAAGAATGTATATAAAAATGCATAAGATTCATGTGAAACCTTCATAAGATTGTGTATCTTATGATACCTTAATTAAAAAATTGCATACAATAGATCAGTGTTGATTCTATACTGACATTGCCTCCAGATATTAGGATTAAGTTTGTTAAACACAAAACTTTAGAACAAAATGAGATGATTTAGTGATTTCCCTCCCATTACAGATTTGCTTACTACAAAAACTTTTAAAATTATAGAAAAGCAGAAGGAATAATAAAAGGATGATCACAATTACTATTTTGGTGTGGTTCCTTTTTTTTTTAGTTCTTTCATATTTTGAGAAGTTTTAAAAAACCGGAAGAGTGTGTACAGTAACAACAAAACTCCACACCCATATTCTATTAACTCAGAAATAACTATTAATATTATATAATATTTACTACCACATCTTTGTTTTATTTCTTTCTTTATATATAAAACAAAAAAAACATTGAAGATAAAGCAGAAGGCTGATTTAACTACCATCCTCTATCACAAGGTTGGAATTTTCCTTTCCAGTTCATTGAATAGAAAGATAGATAGATAGATAGATAGATAGATAGATAGGGATAGAGATATGGATATAGGTAGAAATGCATATAACACATTTAGAGAGATATACACATATGTTTATATAAAATAGCACATAGTATTTTTTTGGGTGGGATTTTAAAAATTAGTCTTATTTATAGTTTTTTAAATGTATGGTGATGTATAGTGTTATTCTGATATACTGATACTGATACTATATCCATTGTTTTGTATTGTAACATCCCTGTCAAGGAATGGGATTCCTGAGTAGGAAAGGAGAATAAAAATCTCAGTTCCCTCATCTATAAAATGGGAGCAATAAGAGTATACCTCATAGCGTTTATGTGATGATTAAATGAGATTTAATGATAATATGAATGTTGACAACTCACTCTGTGCCTGGCACATGCCCTCTTCCCCACTTCCCTCTACCACTGAGAGCTCTTGGGCTGCTTGCTCACTTTCCAGTTCCAACTACTTATTATGTGACCTGGACCCCTTTGAGCCTCACTTTTCTCATATTTATAATGCAGGTAATAATTATACATATCTCTAGGTTGTGACCACGACATTAGACAATAAGTGCCTTGCATGGGACCTGGAATATTGTGAGCACTAAGGAACAATAGCTATTGCTGCTCTTATGGTTGTTATTGTTATTATATCCTCACCCTTTGCATCTTAAACTCAATCCTGCTTAACAGATTTTATTTATTCTGGAAATAAATCCATGAAGAAAAAACGTTCTACGATCAAATGAGTTTGGGAGGCACCATCTATTCTCACCAGCCCTTGATCCACAGTGCATAATAAGACATAAACAGTAAAGAAGTCCAAGGTAAAACAGTTTTAACCCAACATATCCCAGACATATTTGACCATAGACCCCTTTGTTCTGTTAATATCTACAAATATCTCATAGATATCGATGTGTTCTACTGGAGCACACTTTGCATATTAGTTTAAGGTAGAACTCTCAGATTACATAGATGCATCTGAACTGGGAGTCTTCTATGTCCACTCAAGATTAAACTTTCTCAAGACAACTTAGCTGGCTATTCTAAAATATCTGATGTTAAGAATACTGGCATAAGATTAATAATGCCAAAATTTAAAAAAGATTAAAAATTAAAAAGAATACTGGCATAAACTAGAATATGTGTTAATATTAGAATATG
Organism: Manis javanica; assembly: GCF_040802235.1. Classification (NCBI taxonomy): domain Eukaryota; kingdom Metazoa; phylum Chordata; class Mammalia; order Pholidota; family Manidae; genus Manis; species Manis javanica. The sequence continues at coordinate 49,304,282 of NC_133172.1, forward strand.
CACTAATGTTAGAATATGCACTAATTCTCAGATTCTCAGACAGTTTTGAGTACCCTACAGATTACTGGTCCTGTAATAAATACTTTCTTTAGTTATTTTAGAGGCTGTTGTCCATTCATATGTTGGACAGAGCTCTGTGACCTAAGAGTAGATCTCTATAACTGGGATAAGACCCAAGGCCCAGCTTTCATATCTGAAGTCTATTGAATGTCCTTGGGAGTTTTGTATGACTGAGGACACCATAAACCGAGGAAAGGACGAGCTATGGATAGGGGGGAGATATTTGCAACCCATATTACCAACAATGGATTTGTATCCAGAGCATATGAAAGACTCTAACAAAAGACAAACAACCCAAATGAAAAAATGGCCAAAAGAAATCAACAGAAGAGGAAATTTAATGGTCACTAAATATCTGAAGAAGTGTTTAAACTCATTGGTAATAGGAAAATGCAAATTATTTTATTTTATTTTTTATTTTGGTATCATTAATCTACAATTACATGAGCAACATTATGGTTACTAGACTCCCCCCATCATCAAGTCCCCACCATATACCCCATTACAGTCACTGTCCATCAGCTTAGCAAGATGCTGTAGAATCACTGCTTGTCTTCTCTGTGTTGCACTGCCTTCCTCATGCCCCCACCTCCTACATTATGTGTGCTAATCATAATGCCCCTTTTTCCCTCTTATCCCTCCTTTCCCACCCATCCTTGCCAGTCCATTTCCCTTTGGTAACTATTAGTCCATTCTTGGGTTCTGTGAGTCTGCTGCTGTTTTGTTCCTTCAGTTTTTTCTTTATTCTTGTACTCCACAGATTAGTGAAATCATTTGATACTTGTCTTTCTCTGCATGCTTATTTCACTGAGCATAATACCCTCCAGCTCCATCCATGTTGTTGCAAATGGTAGGATTTGTTTTCTTCTTATGGATGAATAATATTCCATTGTATATATGTATTACATCTTCTTTATCCATTCATCTACTGATGGACACTTAGGTTGCTTCCATTTCTTGGCTATTGTAAATAGTGCTGCGATAAACATAGGGGTGCATATGTCTTTTTCAAACTGGGCTCCTACATTCTTAGGGTAAATTCCTAGGAGTGGAATTCCTGGGTCAAATGGTATTTCTATTTTTAGTTTTTTGAGGAACCTCCACACTGCTTTCCACAATGGTTGAACTAGTTTACATTCCCACCAGCAGTGTAGGAGGGTTCCCCTTTGAGGAGATTGCAAATTTGAACAATGAGCTCTATATGCAGTAAAAGCACAAAAATAAGCATGGGAGATATACTTCAATTTCAAAAGAATAATGGTTACTATGGGGAGGGAGAAAGGAAAAAAGGATGGGGAATGGGACTTCAGTGTTAAGTATAATGTCTTATGTCTTTCTAAAAATTTTGAAAAAACACAGGGAAATGTTGAATTCGTTAAAACTGGGTGATGGACGTATGGCATCACTTTCCTGTATATTTGAAGCATTTTCTGTTTTATTTTTATTTTATTTATTTTTATTTTTTTGGTTGGTTATTTATTTATTTATTTATTTATTTATTTATTTATTTATTTATTTATATTTATGTTTACTAGGCTCTCCCCTACCCCAAGTCCCCCCCATGAATCCCATTACAGTCACTGTCCATCAGCATAGTAAGATGTAGAATCACTACTTGTCTTCTTTGTGTTGCAAAGCCCTCCCCTTTCCCCCACCCCCCACATTATACATGCTAATCATAATACCCCCTTTCTTCTTCCCCACTCTTATCCCTCCCTACCTTCCCATTCTCCCCAGTCTCTTTCCCTTTGGTAACTGTTAGTCCATTCTTGGGTTCTGTGATTCTGCTTGTTTTGTTCCTTCAGTTTTTCTTTTGTTCTTATATTCCACAGATGAGTGAAATCATTGGTATTTGTTTTTCTCTGCTTGGCTTATTTCACTGAGCATAATACCCTCTAGCTCCATCCATGTTGTTGCAAACGGTAGGATTTGTTTTCTTCTTATGGCTGAATAATATTCCATTGTGTATATGTACCACCTCTTCTTTATCCATTAATCTACTGATGGACACTTAGGTTGCTTCCATTTCTTGGCTATTGTAAATAGTGCTGCAGTAAACATAGGGGTGCATCTCTCTTTTTCAAACTGGAATGCTGCATCCTTAGGGTAAATTCCTAGAAGTGGAATTCCTGGGTCAAATGGTAGGTCTATTTTGAGCATTTTGAGGAACCTCCATATTGCTTTCCATAATGGTTGAACTAATTTACATTCCCACCAGCAGTGTAGGAGGGTTGCCCTTTCTCCGCAACCTCACCAACATTTGTTGTTCTTTGTCTTTTGGATGGTGGCCATCCTTACTGGTGTGAGGTGATATATTTTTTGTTTTAAAATGAAGAAAAAAAAATTCACCTTGAGCCGATTTATATGAATGTAAAACTTTGTAAGAGATCACTTTATAAAAGAATTTTCTTCAATTTCAAGTATTATTTTTATTTCATTTCTTTCACTTATTGATTTGTGCTTTGATCAAGGCTTGTCTGGAATAGTTTGTAGACAGTAAACCCCAGGGGTATTGGTTGTTGTGGCTTAATTATCCTCTATGGTGTAAAGTCTAGGCATTTTGGCTTTGCTTGGTAGTTGTTGCTTTTTTTCTTTTTTAAAAAAACTAGACATGGATTTAGATGAACTTGATGACAATGTCTAGACATATCAGGTAAGACTCAATAAGGTTGCAAGTAACAGAAAAATCATCTCAAACAGGCTTAAGATGGAATTTTATTTGGCCATGTAATTGAAAAGCTCTTTGTTGCAGGGGAACCGGTCAGGCTTCAGGTACCAATGGATCCAGGGTCTTAGATGATAACATCTATTCTCATTTTCCAGTTTTCCAGTATTACAGATAATATTGCAATAACCATGTCATTGCATGCTCATACACATGAGTGAAAGTTTCTCAAATATAGAAGTGGAATAGCCAGGTCAAGAATATAGACATTTCCAACTTTATAAGATATTGCCAAAATTCTAACCAAAGGGGGGGGATGGGGTAAGGGGTGGGGTTATTTTTTTGTTTTGTTAATTTATACTTCTACCAGCACCAGCAGTGTATGAAAGTTCTCATTTCCTTTTGTTTTGTCCTTTTACATTTAGAATTTTAAGATCCTGAAATTTTTTAGCCAGGTGATCAAGGTCAACAGCAATAGTCATAAGTCATGTTGATTGTACTTAACCTTGTGATGACATGCTGTAAGTGGCACTTTAACTCTGTGGTCCTCCTCTCAAAAACCATTGCCCAAGTCTAATTACAGGAAAAACATTAGATGAAACTCCAGCAGAGAGGTACCCTACAATATACCTCTCTGGTATGCCTCAAAACTATCAAATTCATCAAAATCACAGCCAAGAAGAGCCTAGGGCTACATGGCAACTAAATATTAAGTAATATCCTAGATGGGATCCTAGAACACAAAAAGAACATTAGGTAAGTTAAGGAAATACGGATAAACTGTGGACTTTTATTAATAATGATGTCAACAAAAATGCTCAATTATAATATAAGTTGGTCACAGGGATGGTAGTCCAGCATGGAGCTATAACCAATGATTCTGTAACATCTTCCTATGTTAAAAGATAATAACTGCACCAGTGGGGGTGAGGATTTAATAACATGGGTAACAGTTGAACCACTGTGTTGCATACTTGAAACCAATATAAGACTGTATGTCAATGATATTTCAATAAAAAATAAGTAATAATGATGTGGCAATATTGGTGGAATAATTTTAACAAAGGTACCACTCTAATATATTAACTTTCAGGGAACCCAGGCATGAGGCATATTTTCTCAATATATTATTTTGCTCAAAATTTCTTAAATCTAATACTGTTCTAAAATATAAGGTCTGTTAAATGTTTTTCTACTCCTAAAGGTATTTCATTATTGTTTTAATTTTCATTCCCCAATTACTGGTGAGGTTGAGCATCTTCTCATATGGTTATTTATCATCCAGTGTACTCTTTGATGGAATTTCTTATCAAAAATTGGATTGCTTGTGTCTATGAAAAAAAATTTTGTTGGAATTTATATATATTCAGTATATTAATCTTTTGTTGGGCAATCAATTAACCTTTGTTGTCTCAGGTTGCAAATATCTTCAGTTTGTAGACATCCTTTGTTTGGTATATTATGGTATAATATTAATATAACTGGGTTGACATTTTTCATTTTAATGTAGTTAAATTCTTTTCTTTACCTTTTGTACTTTTGAGTCTTATTTAGAAAATCTTTTCCTATTCTGATATAACAAAGGTATTAAATGTTTTCTTCTAAGTTTGTACAGATTGCATTTTACCTTTAAAATTTTTAATCTGCTTGGAATTTTTTATCTGGTGTAAGTAATGAATTTATTTTACTTTCTTGTGTAAGTTGCTAATTGTTCCAGTGCTATTTATGGAGTTTTTCATCTTTTCCCACTGATTTATAATGTAATTTCCATTTTATGCCATGTTTCCATATCTATTTGAGTTGTTTCTCGGTTATCTGTTCCTTCAATCTATTTATCTATCCCTAAGCAAAAGTTGAATTGTTTTTTAAAATATGGCTTTATGACAAATTTTTCTCATCTGATCTGGTAGGTCAAATTCCCTCCTCATTTTTTTCCTCAAAATTATCTTGACTATTTTTGGCCTATTTGTTCTTTTGTATGACAGGATCAGTTTATTAAGAGCCATAAAAATTTCTCTTGGAATTTTGCTTGGTATTACAATGAATTTATAGATTAACTAACATTATAGTTTAATGAATTGTTAGACTAATTAAAGACTACTATTAACCTGTTCACAAACATAGTATAGTCTCCATTTACTTTTTTTTATCCTTCAATAATGTTTTGCAATTTTCTCCTTCCAAGTCTTGCCCGTCTTTTGTCTCATATGTATCTAATAGTTTTCTTCATGTGTATATCATAGTTTTTGTTGCTCTTACAATTATATATTTTTTTAATTAACAATACTGTTGATTTTGGGGTGTTGTCTTTACCAGTGAGTTGCTGAACTATTTTAAAGTTTTTCTTGGACTTCTTACGTAGGCAACCATTTCAACTGCAAATAACAAAGATTCTTCTCTCTCATTTTCCAATCCCTATTCCTCTTATTTATCTTTTTCTTACTGCATTGACTAGGACCTTCAGCTCAATGTTTAAAAGCAGCACAAAGAGAAAAGCATCCTTGTCTTGTTTCTTATTTTAATGAAGTACTTCTAATTTTTTCACCACTATGTTTGCTGTAGATTTGCTGTTGTTTTTTGGTAGATGGTTGTTTCCCACAAACTGTTCTATTCTTCTTCTTATATTAACAGAACACCAGATTTTTAGCTGATCGTATAGTTACATGAAATGCATACTGTGTTTCTCAGCATCTTGCAGTTAGTAGATGTGGTATGTTTAAGCCTTAGAAATGAGATATAATTAGAGTTGATGCATGTCCTTAAAGGGAAGAGGAATGTTCTTTCCTTTCCTTTTCCTCCTCCTTTCTGTTGACTAATACACATTCTAGATAGCTGAGGTAGAACAGCCATCTGGAGTTACAACATGGAAGGGTGGCAGGAAATCACAGTAGAAGGAGCTCAGTGTTTGATGCTGTAAGAGCTGTCATGCTAGCCAGGGACTGCCCACATTTACATGAGTAAGAAATAAATTCCTGTCTGAGCCACTGTTTTTGTTTTGTCATTTGTGTGGCTGACTATCTAAATCAAACCTTTAAAATGTTGAAGAAATTTCCTTTTGCTCCTAGTTTAGCTTAGAGTTTTTTTAAAATCATGAATGTGTAATGAATATTACACAATGCTTTTTCAACATTGATTAAGATGACTGTAATTTTGTCTCCTTTATGATGTTCATTCCACCTTACCTATAACATTTATTTATCTTGTGATTTGGAAATTAGGAAAACTTTATTCTGAAACCTAGATTAGAATATGTTTTCTGCCTAATTATAAATATTTTGGAAGTTGGATGAGAATAAACTAAGGGACAAAGAACTCTAAGTACTCACTGGATGAATTGCTTTAAATGATTTACCCACATAATTATAAACTTTAAAGAAATCGAAAAAATAAGACAAAGAGGAAAGCCATTTAATTCTTCATACATTTAAACGTTTATTTGAAGTGATGTATTAATAATAAAGAAAAAATTTTAAAGTAAATCTATAAGGCTTCCATCTAAATGCAAATATTCTTTCAGTCCTTGTTCTCATGCTTGTTTTGCATTTATGATCATAGTTTAGAGACACTTCCTGCATTTTGAAAAATTACTTATTTTCAAAGTTTAGGTCCTTTAAGTCTCCATAGAAGAATAAACTACTGAACAACAATAAAGGTGCATAGAATAAGTGTCTCTTCCCACTTGAGCCACAGAATAAAAGAACTTTCAGAACTGGAGGGAATTTTTTAACCCTACCTTTTGAAAGTTGTCTTAAGTATTTATATAAGATAATTATTTGATGATAGGTTTGATAGAGTGCTCTCAGATCATTAAATTCTTATATTTAGGATTGCATTTATGCTGTCTGATCTTCATAACAGTTATAGAAAAGCCTGTATTTATCAGCACCTCATTAATTGCAATAACAAATGCCAGTAACATTTGTGTTACAGCATTACACTTCACAAAGCACTTTCTCACAATTTAGCTCATTTTCTCCCTACCGTAATTCTGTGAATGACAAAGGTATTGTTTTTAACCCATTTTGCAGAGGAGGAGACTGAGGTTTCAGAGTGATAAAGATATTTATACATTTAATAAGTGACAGGGGAGACCCAAACTGAAATATTCTGCTTTTTCCACTTTCACTACTGGTTTTTGAGCTCCACCAATCAGATCATGCCAGCCTTTTTCCAATTTAAAGTAGAAAAATAATTAATGGGCCAAATTTTCTCAATTATAAATTTTTCTCTGATGCCTTTTTTCTTAAATGGGTACTTCATGCTTGTCTGTACTAGATGCTGGAATAGGATGGTTTCTGATGTAGCATGAAGTTATATGTTTTGTGATTTTAAGTTTCCATATTCGCATTTCTACAGTTACTTAGAGAGCTCAGATTTCCAAGTATTGTGCCACACGAGTGAATTTTAAATTGTTACATTATATTATGCTGAGTAAGCCTGGAACCTGTAAAACAAATATACTTTAGGTCTCGAAACAGTGGTAAAGAGCTACTATGGACTTGCTTCCCTCTTCCGTTCTGTACATTGTTTCTGCTCATTGTTCATCAAAGTAAAACTTACTGAGGGGTTGTATTCAGAGGAAATAATTAAGAAAAAGATTATAAGCACAGATAAACTACAAGGATATTCATCTCACTAGTATTTACAAGGGTTTTCAAAAAAAGGAAATAAGTGCCAAAAGTAAGGGATTGGCTAATTAAGATGTTTTCTATAATGGAATACCCCCTGCCATCACTCATTCCTAAGAGTGTTTACTCATGCATACTGATAGTCATAGTTACATCGAGATTGCAGGATGAAACTCTACACAATGTAGCCAGTTTTTGTATATGTAATGCAAATACACATAGAAAACTTCCAGCAAGACATACACTAAATGATCTTCTCTATGTAGTGGTTTACAAGTTTTTGAGTAATTCTTATTTATATTTTCAGCTATTGTTTTTAGTTTTTACAATGAACACATATTGTTTTTAATATATGTTTTTAACATATTGTTTTAATAAAAATGCTACACAATGTATTTTTTATTTAAAAAAAAAGTCCACTCAGGCCTTTATAAAGCATTGATAAACCTGTTACCTGCTGCACTGTCAACTTGGCAAAGGAAGAGGAAATGGCTGTGTATGAAATTTGATTTAGACATAAGAAACACTTGAAGGTAAGCTCTTTGATCTGTTAAAATGGCAAGGGGCCTATGTGGGAAATGGTTGGTGCTGACTCCTGAAGCTGAGCTGAATATACAGTAGTGGATAGGATTTAAGGGTAGAAAATAAATGCTTTCTAAAACTGAGTTCCTAGCACACAGATTGCTTTGGGTAATGACTGAGATGCAGTCAGTTAACAAGCAGCATTGAGGACAGAGTCCTGAGCACAGAAAAGGAATAGAAATTCAGATTTCAGTGATTCATTCATTCATTCATTGCTTAACCATTGTCAATCACATTGTGCTAAGTGTTGGGCTTTGCTCTTTACAAGTTTACAGTTTAGTTGGAGAGGTAAAAGATGAGGTTAGGAAATCATTTGAAGACTGGAAACTAAAAGGAAAAACCAGGTAATTTAGTTCAATTAAAGAAGGGACCAGAGTAGTTGGGATTAGTGAGAACAGCCTTCCTGAAGTCTGGAGTTTAAGAACCTTTTCAGGAAGAGATAATAGACTGATACTCTGGTATCTCACATATGCCTATTGTCATTTCATTTATGAAGTAAAAGTACCTCTACTTCTCCAAAATTTGAGATTTTAGTAATGTGCTCCCTTTCCACAAAATATGTAGCTCTTTTCCATTAAGAAAGGATTAGGTAAAATAAAATAGAAAGGTTAGAATTCTGGAATTTCAGAGAGGGAGATGACCTTTGCTATCATGTAGACTGTGGCAGATACTGTAACTGTCTTTCCAACATCTGTTCTCCCCCTCTTCCTTGCCAACTGAACTCTGATTGTGTTCAGAACACCAGTGTACCCTGCCTAAAAAAATCCACACATTTCCAGCCTTCCTTTCAGATGGGATGACCATGTGACACAGTTCTAGACAATGAGATCTAAGTATAAGCCACTGTGTGGGTCTTCCAGGGACCAGAGGTGTCCCTTTTGTCCTTCACCCTTCCTTCCTTCTTTCCCCTAGAAGGCAGCCAGGATGCCTAGTGGTGACAGCCATCTTGTAAGCATGAGAACAAGGCCCATCTCAAAAGCTGCCAGAGGGGACTGATGGCAGTGTGGGACTGGGAGACTAGCCCTGGATTGCCTAATCCAGACTTCTTGCATGAGAAAAATAAAACCTCTAAACCACTGGTGTTTGTTACTAGCAGCCAAACACAATGCCTGCCTGATAAATAATCTAACCTACTTATTTCACAGAGAGGAGACAGAGGCCCAGGGAAGTTCCATAAACATGGGCAGATTGTACCAAGTTAAGACTTTCTCACTTTGAAGTGGGACAGAAAACCCAATCCCAGATTCTTAAGCAAAAAAAGGAATTTATCAATTCAGATAATTGAAGTCAGGCATGGCTTCCTCCCAAGACTCAAATGATTTTTTCAGGTTCTGTTTTTTTTCTCTCTCCCTCCTCTCTTGGTAATGCTTCTTCTGCTCCCTCCCCTCCAGTCTCTTTTCTCTTTGTGGCAAGGTGGTGCCAGCAGCTGCAGCTTTACCTCACCCAGGATTAAGTCCAGAGAGAAAGCAAAAACTCCTTGGGAAGGAAGTCACACTGCTCAGGAGAAATGTGACTGCCTGCTGGGCATTCCAGAAATGGACATCCTCTACATAGTAGGTACCTAGAGCTAGAATTTAGGACCCCTGGTTCCAGGTCAGGTCCCTTTCTACTTCCCCAGATAGCCTCTGACACACTTATTAACATACATGGGTATATGTGACATCCATGAGAAAAACATCTCTATCAGGTCTTTCCTTGGATCATATGAATAATTACATGCTCCTTTGGTAGCTTTTGACCCCTGAGGTATGTGAATGCTGTAGAGAAAATGCCCAGTCTATGTCGAAGAAATTAGAACTCCCTGGGCACCTTATCTGAAGATGGTCCCCAACACTGAAGACCAAGTCAGATGTGGGGCTCGGGATAGACCTGCCCATGGGCCACGATACAGATTATGTCTCCCTCTTTACCTCTCGAGGGAAACTTCCTGGAGCAACTCTGCAGCTCATTCTCTCCTATTTCTCTCTGAATGTTACTTGCTGAATTTGCTTCCTTTTCAGATTCCTCTTGCGCCTAAGGAAGGTATTTAACTGCAAAGGGCCGATCATCTGCTTGTGCCTTCTGACTCTAGCTCAGGTGGTCAGGGCTGAGTTCAGAGGTCCCTCAGCCTGTTTTGTACCTGGTTTTTAAATGCTTTGGTCCTTGGTCCAGGCCTTACAGAGTAAACCTTAGGTCCATGATTACCCAAGACTTCCATGAATGGAAGGTTTGCAAAGTGATCCTCTTTAAAGACATTACGACTGCTTTTTATTTCTACAGACCTTTTTTTTGGAAGAATTGTTGTTCTTTAGGATTCTTGAAATTCTTCCACATTTTGTTACTGTGAAAATGATCGTTTAAAGGCTTAAATGTTAATGCTCAAGTATGTTTGGAGTGAAAACTGGAAACTCGATATGTTTCTTATCAATTCACTCTTTTACTGAGTTTCAGCAAGTTGTGTTTACCTGGATTTCCTACGGGTAAATCTAGGATTATTTCTATTCCGCTAGAGTTTTTGTTGTACCAGTAACAAAGTATAAAGTGTAAGAGTCTCCTGGGTGATTCATATTTAAGTGGTGTTGGCTTCTCTGTAAATGTTTTTTGGTAGGTTAAGCTGTTGGGCTTAAATGATGAAGCACCTGTTATGGATGTTTCACACCTTTGTCTCACCACCTCCTTTTATTGAATATTGTCCTTTCTCACTCTCAACACTGAAGCAGTTTCTGAGTTCTTTTGATTCTATCTCCACAATGTCCTATGTATACAGCTCCTTCTTCCCATTTTTTCAGGCTCTGCCCTTTAGGACCTCATTAGTCTTTGCTAGGCTTTCTTTCCAGGCTCTCAGCTGCCAATTTACTCTCCACACTGCTGTCTCTGTTACTTTCTAAAAATACAGCTCTGGTCAGGTCATTTTCCTCTTCCAAAACATTCAGTGGCTCCCCAGTGCCTACTGGATACAAAACAGAACCCTTGGCATAATGTTTGAGTCCTTTCCTCTTTGCCTTTTTCTGACCTTTCCAGTTTCTTCTTTCAATCTATTCATCTCTGTACCTAATGTCAAATGCCTACTAAGGTAAAACAAATGGCTTATTATAGAATTTGTTTCATTCTATCTGGGTGCTAAAGTTGTGGGCTCACAGTCAATTATAAGTTACTAAAGTCAAGGATGTGTTTTATTTATTTTGACCTTCTCAGAGACTGTACAACCAAGTGTTCACAAGTGTTCACACTGTATTAGAGAGAGACCCGTGAACTCTAAGTCACTGTGATGATTGCTCTACCAACATTTTGCACAAAATGCTATGAGAACCCAGGAGAGAGAACAATTACTATTGCTTGGAAGGGTTCAGGATGAATTCACAGATGAAGTAATATCTGAGCTGGAGTTTGAAGGATAAATAGGATTTTTTCAGATAGAATGAATAAGTAAACAAGTATTCTCTTGAAGCCTTGTATTTTATAATTAGATTCTAACACCTGTGGGCAGATCCTTTGTATGCCTCTTTCCATGGTTGGAGCAGGCCACATTTCCTTATGGAGCAGGCCACATTTCCTTATTCAGCTGAAGCAAATGCCTCTCGGGTGGAATATGTTATTTCTAAAGTCAGTCTAGTTTATCCAATAACTTTGACTTAGCCCTTCAATTCTGAGGCTTAGTTGTGGATGACCAATTTAACTATTTTATCACTGCATCCTTAACCTAAGGATTTAGCCATGATCCTCAGCAAAGCTGGAAAAAAGACACTCAGTGTTTCTTTGACCGTCCACTGACAAAGTCCAGTGAAGCCCAGGTATTTCTTAGAATATTTGTATCAACACATAATGGCTGTGATGCATCACAATATAAACATTTGTGTGTCAGGACTTTGCCCTGCAGCTGTCCAGCCTCTTTTAAACACCATAGGAAATTGGGGTTGGAATGAAAAGATGTCAAATGGGGGGACAGTGGGGGTTAGTGGGTGGAGAAGAAAGATGTATGATAGATGGCATTTCTTCCTCTTCCCCTCTATCAGCCTCACTAAGGAAGCAAATGGGTAACTTATTTCTAGGTACCTGCATAGAACTTTAGCATAGCAACTGTCACAATGCATGTGTGTTTATAGGTCATCTGCCCATCAGGCTAAGTGTTGACTTCTTATATTCATGTTTGTAAAAATCTTCCTATTTCCTGTACCTTGCATGGTTCTGGAGCCCATTTGTGGAAAGAGGGAAGAATGGATTTGCTTTACATACCGAGGAATGGTTTTCATCATTTCTGGGTTAGGGGTTTTTTTTTGGTTTTTTTTTTCAGAAATCTTAAAAAAGTTAAAAACCATTGTCCCAAGGAAAAAGATGCATAAAGGTATAAGCTTGCAAAAATGTGTATACAAGTTTGGGGAGATCACAGATGCTTTGATACAAACCCATGGACCTCAAGTTAAAATTCTCTGAATTTAGAGAGAGGGTAGTAGGAAATTATAAAACCATTTCTAATTCATACTCTTGATCAAACTAAGGTGGGGCTTGATCACAGCTGAGGTGGGGCTACTAGACCTCAATACATACTATGATTAGATATGTAAAGAACATATTATCAAACAATTAAGGAGGTAGCATTAAGGCCAGTATGATTAAGGACTTGCATGCAGTTTGTCCAAGTTCAACTTGCCTACTGTTGGGATGACCTAGAGACATCTGTCTTCCTTTCTTGGTTTAATGGGCTCAGGGATTTTTATTTTTCCCAGTAAAATTTCTCCTCCGTAATCTACCCTTTGAATTTCTCTGGAATTTATCTTCTTTCACCCTGCTTACTAAATCCTCCCAATTCAAGCCTGATTGCACTGTTTTAGGACTTGTGATTATTCTAAACCTTGAAACTGAATGGGTCTTTATAAGACTTCAGATAAAAACTGACTGAAACCAAGTCATATACAAAAGTACTTTGTCGAAGTGAATTGCCTAGCTGCCTGATTATCAGATTTTGGCACTTGGAAAGACAAAAGGAATGAGAATGTTCTACACCCAAGGGTGAATCTATCAAAACTATTTGCACCTTCAGAAATATTTGCTAGAATATTGACATACACATAATCACATAACACTTTGATTATAATTTCAGCACCAATGGTGGTCACTGCTATTTCCTACTGCTATCGATTCTTCATTATTATTAAGGAGTGTTCTCAAAGTGGGGCAAATAATAATTTGTGGTCTAAACATTGTGTCCATGACTTGAATTGCTCTGGAAATTTTCCTTTTAGATTTTGTGTTTATTTAGCAGGTTCTTTACAATATACATGTGACTAAAATTATTCTAACACCTTTAATTGTATTACAATGACAAAGATTCTGGAGACCTTGTGACAACACGTTCCCCAGTTCTGCATGAGATTATTTAATTCCTTTTCAGTGGTTGATATTTGAACCTCTTTCATTTAGAGTAGATCCAGCAACACAATTCACTAAGTGCCTGAACAGGTTCAGGAGGGGTTAAAGAACACAGCACCAGTAAAAAAAACTACCATATAATCTACACAACCTTATAGTTGAATCTGGTTTCTTGTGAAATTTTTAATCAAGGAAAGTGATATGATGACTGGGAAGTAATATAAAGGAATTCTACAAACTACTAAATCTGCTTTATGTTTTGCTCCATAATCCTATTGTAATTTTTAACAAGAGGAAATTTCCAAATTTTACATGCTGGAAATTTTACTTTTTATTGTTTACAGAAAAAACTTTATGAAAGTGTTGGGTGTGATGTTTGAATGATAGGGTGGCTTTTAAAATAGAACTTGAGACTATTTCAAATATTAAACAAAAGGGGAAGCAACTGAGACATTAATGACCACAGAGGGAAATATCGTTGAAACTTGGGGTGGCATGCAATTTACTAAAGATGCAATGATCAGATAGTTATTTTTGGTAACCCTGAATATCATGCAGGTCATATCATATTTTGTGACCACAGCAAACACTGTTTACTAATGAATTTGTGCTTTCAGTCACTGAAATTTTAAGGACAAAATGAAAAGCTAGGTTTAAGAGTATTCCTTGTGCAAAGCATGGCCATAAAAACTATATATCTAAGCAGTTTTTCAATACCTGTATCTCTGTTAAAGGACATGGGGGGAACCATGGAATTTTCAAGTATCTGTTTAGATAAAATCACTACTTGACGCAGGGCCTGATGTGGTATGGCCTGAGACCAAAGAAAGCCAGTCTAGGGAAATTCACAGTCTAGGTCAAGTTATACTTTGGGACCCCTCTTCACTTTGCTCTTACGTAATCAGGGGAAATCTGATTAATATAAACAACAAAGTACTCATCCTGGGGAAAAAAAAAGGAATAAGAGGGCAGAGAAGTGTTAAGGAAAAGGGGAAGGAAGAGGCTTTGCCAATTCTTGACTTGTTAATGAGGGGTAGAACAGCACAGGGGATTTCCTATACCCTAAGTCTGTTGAGTGATTACATAGGGTTGGGGAAAAGGGATATGCTCAGAATGATTCACCCAACTTTTTTTTCATATTGGGGTTCTGCCTGGTGCCTTGCAATTTCCTCTCTTCACTTACGTGTGGACTAATGGAGTGGGGAGGTCTCCACTCCAACAGTGTTTACTCCAGTTCAGAAGGTCTGGCCTAGGCCTTGGCTTGTTGGGCGATGTCACTCTCTCAAATGAGTAGAGCTCTTGCCAGTTATGAAGGGACTTCCCTTGGGACTTGTCACAACAACATACAGAGGGATGGAGATTTGAGGGTAGTTTCCTGTTCTGCTTTGCCATTTTGGGGTGCCTCTGAAAAGCTTTCTTACCTCTGACAGGAAGAAAATGTTCACAGGGTTGATTACTACACAGAACGCAGTGAAGATAATTGAACAACCTGAATCAGATGTTCAGATAGAAAGATAGTAGAGTCTGATGACAAAAGTTTAAATTCTAGGTCTATAGGTAAAGCTTTGCAAAGGGCCCCATCCCAGAGATACCTGCACTGGGCCTCCTTTGCTGAGAATTTTCCCCTCAACCCCAGCACTCAAAGTCCAGCTGAACTGCCTGAATTCCTAGGGAAAGGCTCTACAAATTGTGCATGTGTGTATATAATATGCATTATAAAGTATACATACATTATATATATATATACAATGGCAGACTGATTTTTTTGATTTGTAACGATCTTTGTAGATAAAATAACAAAAATGAAACCAACTCCAATAGCTTAAAAACGTTGCCCAGTGACTGCTGGCATCAATATTCCACACAAAATTTAAATTATTTCCCAAATGCATACCCTGCACTCCCAATATTTTAATAACTTGATTAAAAATTTCTCAGAAATCTATTTGAGTCAGGAAACGGTCTGCGGTGTAGGTGAGGATTTTCAGTTTTTGCAACGGAAACTTTTGGCCCCATGAACAGAAGAGCAAAACCTCAATTATATGTGTTCTTCCTCCATCCTTGCCTAGTCCAAAGATAAAAAATGAAAACCAGTTTGGAAGAGTCGTTCTGAGGTTCGTTTTTTCGTTTTGCCTCTAAAACGGCCAGGTGGATTCATATGATCCAATTTTAAACAGTCTTTTTTATCTCACACTCCGAATAAACCTGGCCACCCCAGCAGTCAGAAAGATTTTTTTTTTCCTCTTAAAAATTGTTCTGCCTCTAAAAGATGGGGGAAGGGGAGAAAGAAGACAGGCCAAAGGAAGGGGACAAGATACTGTAATTAAAAACAACCAATAACTAGAGGTTTTCAGAATATGGTCTGTCATTTCCTAATTGAGAAATGAGTTTGACATTCCTTCGGCCAACTCAATTTAGGCATTGCTATGAAAACCCCAAAGGGCCGGTGGCTGTCCAAGCGACGAAACTCCATTCCTGCCGAGACCCCACGCCAGCCCGCACGCGGCGCGCCGGCTCTCGGTCCTTCCCCTCTGCCTGCAGAAAGCTCGGCTCCCCAGGTCCGCTTCCTCCAGCGCTCACCTTGGCGCTGCGCCGGCCGCCTCGGGCTTGCCGCCACCAGGTCAGCGCAAATACCTTTCCCCTCCCCGGGGCCCCAGGCGTGGACACCTCCCAGCCTCCCTCCCTCCCTGCCGGCGGGGCCCTTTCCCCGCTCGGGAACAGCAGCCCGGCCGCGCCGGCAGGAAGCGGAGCCCTTGTTGATGCTGTTCCAAGGCGCGCCTCCCCGCCCTCCGGGAGCGCCCCGGCTCTTCCCAGCTCTGAAGCGCCCCCCCCTTAAGCGCTTGCGCAGTGTCCTCGGGGGGCGGGGCTCATATTCCTGTCAGCGGCGGCGGCGGTGGCTGCGATCGTCAGTTTTCGCTGAGGAGAAGCACGAAACGGACCCGCCAGCTCTCCCCCTTCCCTTTCCCCGCCCTGAACCCCCCTCCTGGGTCGCCGGGAATAGTCCCCGTGGAGTTTCCCCTCCACCCCGCAGCCGTTTCCTCGGTCCTCCGCCGGGTGGAAGTCACTGCCCTCGAGGAGGAGGCAGCGGCAACCGCCCTCGCCTCGCCGCCCCTGGTTCGGTGCCCGCGGTCCCGGAGCGGAGGTGCCGCCGCCACCGCCGCTCCCCCCCTCCCGCTGCCCACGGGCCGGGCTGGGTCGAGCTGCGATGCCCTCGGACTTCATCTCATTGCTCAGCGCGGATCTAGACCTGGAATCGCCCAAGTCCCTGTACTCGCGAGGTGAGTCAGGCTGGGGGCTGGGGCGTGGGGGCGGGGAGGCCCGGCCCGGAGGAGCCCGAGGGGTCCCGGTCGGGGGACGGCCGGGCCCCGGCCGGGTCGGCCCGTTCCGGGGGCCGAGGGGAGAAGCCGCTGGGGGTCGGGTGGTGGTGGAAGGGGCCGGAGGAGTGGCGGCCCCTCCCCCGCGGAGCCGCCGGCCGCACGGGGCCCGAATGCCGCCGTCCCCCGGGTCTCTGCGGCACCAGCCGCTCTGAGCGTCCCTCGGCGTGACCCGCCCCGCCACACTCCTGGAGCTGCCGGTCCCGGCCTCCCCCGCTTGGGGACTCACCCCGGACTGGGCCCCGCTCTGAGACTGCGACGATCGGTGCGCCCCGGCTTCCCTTAGCACGACCATCCTCCCCGGCAAAGTTGCCCCCAAATGGCCGGGGAGGCCTGGAGCGAGTTCTGGGTGCGGGGTCACCGTTTTTCTCCCCCTCCAGGTTGTTTGTGCGCGGTGGTTCTACTCCCTCTCCCTCTGGCCTAGTCCACTCCCTCCCCTTGTTGGGACGGCCCCCCCCTCGACCAGGCGTCCATTCCTCGTCATCTTATTGCTGGAAAGGGCCCGAATTCTCTTTTTTTCTCTCTTTCCATGTCTGTGGCATTCTAATTACCTCTCTCTCTCTTTCACAAGGATAGAGGTGCTCTCTCTGGATCAGTTTTATTCCTCTCCTATCCCAAGGGTACCAGCGCAGGCACAGACGCTGTCCTTTGAGAATTTTCTCTTTCGTTGCAGTTCATGGGCTCAATGCAGGGGCGGGAGCCGGGGGAGGCATTGGACAGAGATTCTCATTCTAAGACTCTTTTGGCTGAGGCCTGAAGGGGATTCCCGGGATCTAAAATATTAACCCACGAGCTGATCTATACTGGGGTTAAATTCCTATACTGGACTCTGCAAGAATGTGTTAGAACAGGTTCCCAGTGCAAGGGGAATCAAACAAAAATGCTCCCACTGCACTCTTCACCACTTTCAAATCACTGGGAGGAGGCAGAAGACATCTGGGTTATTAGCTATTCATTTCATTATGTTTACAAGAAATTGTGTGCCATTGTGAACCTCCTTCCTGAGAATTTTAGCGTTCCTTCAGTTTTTGGTTTCATGTATCCATCGCTAATTCTACCCCTTCCAAAAATGGAGACTTAAGCTTCACATTAGTATATTTAAATAGTTCAAGTGAATCAAGACTGAGATGGTTTACTCGGGAAGGTACCGGACTTTATAAGACAGACGATTGAGTTTGTACAGAATTCTTCTTAGTAACTGTAGCCATTGTCTGTTGCTCTGATGACTTTAGTGGCAGTCACCATCCTGTAGGATGTTTTTCGGGCATTACCTGAAATAGTTTGGAAATACTGCAGTTTTGAGTTTCAGAAGGAAGAGACAGTATCAAGAGATAGTTCTTAGAGGAAGGCTAATGTGGTACAATCGGGTGCTAAAAATAGTTAAGACATTAACACCGTTTCTGCAGTAATCATCAGATAATTTTCCGTGAAACAAATGCTCTGTGAAAATCTAAGCAAAGAGACCATTGTAGAGTCAGTTTATCTTTCTTTTGCAGGGAAGGTATTCACAAATAAGGGCTTTAGCTCTTAAAAACTACGTGACAGTTATATAAGAGATGTATGCTAGCCTTGGCTTTTTTTTTTTTTAACTCATTCAGCATAAATATACTTAATGCTTTTTGTGTTTTTCAGATTCTCTGAAGTTACACCCATCACAGAATTTTCATAGAGCTGGACTATTGGAAGGTCAGCAAAGTGCCATTTTAAAGCATATTGTGTGAGTATGCAAAGGCTTTCTCTGAAATGGAGTTAATACGAGAAAGTGTGAAACTTTGCAAACTCATACAATGGAGTTTTCTCCTAAAGAGCCTGATCCTTCTTTTAGAGCAGCTTAATGTTTCAGTGGATTGTGTTGCTGTGTTGATGTACTTGTTAGTTATTAGATCTGCTTTGAGAAGCCTTGAAAATCACCCCCACAAAATCATTAAAAAATTATTTGGGTGTTCTACTTTAGAATTCCAGGTCGTAATCTGACTTTTTACTAACAAACTGATTTTGAAAAGGCTCAAACATTAAGGTCATGAATACAGTTTTAAAATAGGGACGCCAAACACATATTTAGTTTGAAAATTTGGAGAATTTAGAACTTTTATATGCTGAGCATTTCAAATTGGTATGTTAACTATTTATTACAAAAGCATTGATGTCATTACTACTGAATTATTTTTTAGGATAAGGAAAGCCAAGTAATAGAGATAATGATTGGGTTATGCTTAGAAAAAAAGATTTTAGAAAGTTCTGGAAATGTTAATGGAATATGTACAATAATTTAAACAGTTGACAATTACTTTAGAAAACTTTATTTTGTGTTGTTTTGAGCATTTTAAGACAAAAAAGAGTCTCTTTGTGGTGGTTTTGTAGCTTTTGATGTGATTTCACATATGTCGTCTTTGACTCTTGTAATCCTGGAATTGGGCAACAAGCATATTAATTTCCCCGTTATAGAGATGAGTAATCTAACGCTGAAATTAAGAGACTTGGAAATAAAACTCACACAGTAGCAGAAACATTGGTTTTGTGTTTTAGTTGTTTCTCTTTACCCAAAGCCAAGCTGCCATTGTAAAATATATATGTAAGCAGTAACTTATTTGTGGTCCACTTTAAAAAAGCCCTAACTATTTCAGTGACTTGAGTGTAGGTGTTTGCCTCCCATATGGCAGTCTTGGTGTAGTTGGTGGGGGAATCTATATTTTGTAAGTTTGAGCTGAAGTTTGAATGCCAGTTTAGCCACTTCATAGCTGTTACCTTGGGCAAGTGATTTTAACTTTCTAAACTTTAGTATTCTTTTTATAAAATTATATAATCTCTTAAATTTAGTGACCTAATGTGTTTCAAAATGCCTTGTATAGTGTCTGGATTAATAAATGTTGGTTTTCTCCTTTCATGTTAGCCAAATTGTCTTAATTGTAATTTAGAGCATATAAAATGTTCTCAAATTAATTTTTGATTACATTTATACTTATAAGAAGCCCATAGATATATATTAGTATGAAAATCAACTACAATTTGCGGTGAGGAATTTTTAGAAGTGTTTCTTAGTGAAGCACATTTCTGGTTTTTATTCATATGTTCAATTTGTGACCATATTGTGGAGTCATATTTGTACAAATCCATTCTTTTCTGAGCAACAAACCAGAGAGTATCATAATCAGAAAATATCAGGCATGAGAAAGAAAATTAAAAAATGAGTGTTAATTATTTAAGCAAATATTTTTAATATGTTGATGGAAATGCAGACAACCATTTAATGTGTATATTTACATGTTTGTACCTAAATACTTCAATTAATTTTTCATTTTGGTTGAGAAGATGTTCAGTTATTTAAAATAAGACCTAGCAGATTATATACAAATTGTAAAATTTGTAAATATCAAGTATGTCATGTCCTTTTATATCTTTGATACAGGGTATCATAAAATTTTTTGCTTATATAATGACAGTGTTAAATCTGTGTACCCTACCTATTTCTATTTTTAACCTTTTATATGGATATTTTAATAAATACACAAAAGTAGAATAAAATAATGAACCCCCTATAACCATCACCAGCCTTTAATAGTTATTAATGTATATCTAGTCTTGTTTCTTTGATCCTCACCCCTACTCCAACCTGTATTATTTTAAAACAAATATAGACATTATATCATCTCATATATAAATAGTTCTATATTATAGTGATACTTCTTTTATTAGTTTTTTAGATACTCTTTTATTCTAGGAAATACGTATTTCAGTTTATTTCAACAAAGTCTGTCATGGCTCCCTTGCCTTCTCTTAAAGATGTAGTACAGCAGGAGGCTACTGCTTCTAGTGTATAGTGTATGTTATAATCTATGTTAAAATTATAGGCTATGCAGTCAGACTTGGGTTCAAATCCTTATTCTGATATTTATGTGTGACCTCAGCTTAGTCATGAAATCCTTTGTGCTTCACTTTTCTTCTCTTTAAGTGGGGGCAATAATAGTATCTTCATAGGTTATTGTGAAGATTATTTGAGGCAAATACATGTAAAGCATTTGAACTAGTAAGTGCTTATTAAATTTTAGTCAAATTAAATATTTTTAAACAACCATCTTGTACAGTGCTTACTGTGTCCCAGGAACTTAAAAATAAGAACTCAGTGAATTCTCGTAACAACCTTTTGAGGTGGTTATCATCCCATTTTACAGATGAGGAAGCTAAGGCATGGGTCAGGTTCAGTAACTTACCCAGTGTCACACTCCTGATAAATTGCAGAGCCAAGATTCCAATTCAGGTAGTTTCAGGTAGTTCCACTTCAGAGTCTAGTAATATGTATGCTTTACATCAGTAGTCTAGATTCTGTCTAATAATTAAAAACAACCTAGAGTGTGGGGAATTTAATTATCATACAACTTGTTAAATTATTTGTAGAACTTCCAAATTTAAGTTCATTCTTTAGGTGAACAGAATGGGAAAACCTTCCACTGGGTGATTATTAAGCTTTAAAAACAGATTCAAAATCTCTTCATGATTCAGTTAAGTTTGTATTCTACTTATCAGTGCTGGTTCCTCCTGCTACTTTTTTTTATTTAAGAATAGGAAATTAGTGGGGATTTATTTTGAGGTATAGTTGACATATACTATTAGTTCACAGCATAATGATTCAGTATTTGTATATATTGGGAAATGTTCACCACAGTAAATGTAGTTAACATATATAGTGCTGTTACTGCCCTTTTATTTAATGTGGTGATTGCCTGTCAGTGGAAAAAGGGTCTTGCTGTTGATGCAATAATACATAGTAGCCATTAAAATAATGTTTCTGATAACCCCATGATTATACAGGAAACTCTTTAAGTAAATAAAAGATACTCTTGCAATTACATTAAAAATAAACTACATAGAAAAAATCCGGACAAAAGTCTGTACACAGATTTTTACTTTGGGATTCTATTTTTGCATTTTCCCTATCTTCTTTAAGAAGATAGTTTGTATATATTAAGAAAAATAAAATCGTTTACAGTTAAGGTGTAAAGATTTGAAGGCGAGGATTCTTTGGGGCGCCTAGAGAAAAAGTTCATCTACAGAGAAAAAGGAGCCATTACTTACACTTTCTATGCTAAAAAAATACTGATTTTGGCATATATTGTTTGTCATATGAAAAACAGATAAAAATTAAATGAAAGTAAACAAATGAGAATAAGAGGTCATTCTAGAAATGTAGAGATATAAGATAAGATGGTAGAAAAGCAGATAAAACAGGAAAAATAATATAAGCAAATAGGAAAATATAAAAACAATGGATTAAAATTGTTAAATGCTTTTAAAAAGATGAGTTAAGAGATTACATGGATCAAACTAAAGAACTAGTTAAGTAAAATCTAAACAATATGCAAATGCTGGTATAAATCAAACATTTAAGACTGCAAGATTTTTTTTAAAGAAAATATGAAATAATGCAATGAGTTAAACTACTAATAGGAAAATAAACTACTTTTTTTTACATCTGTCAATCTGTTTGCTATAGTACCATGCATAATTATATTTTATAGGTCACAAATTCAAATCCTAAAAATAATAGCAGTGTTTTACTGACTTCTTGGAATATTTCTCAATTGCCATTAGTCCTGATTTATTTCTCTTCCTAGGTAGTTTGGCTATTAACTCTTATATGATGAAATATATGAAAATATCTTATTGGAAAGGCTTTTGGAAAATATTTAACCTTAAGAATAGTCTGTTGAATTCTTGTTTAGTATCTGTTAATCTCTATGGATGTATGTCTAGCAAATGAAAATTATTATGGAAATAATTATGGAAATGAAGTTCAAACATACGACAAAAATCATAGCTAGTTCATCTAACTTGTGCTTCTTGGATCCATCTCTCCCTAATTTCCTACCATTTGTTTTTACGTCCCTAAACTCAGCTTTTATTATTTTTATTCAGTACTAGAATTCTATTGCTTATTACAATAAGAAGATAGAAATTAGTATTTAATCAGATAGTTCTTAGCTTTCTCTTAATTCACTCTTGACTCTGCTGTTATCATTCCAGGAGCCCCCTAAAACATAAAAGTGTGGTGGTACAGAAAAACACTTCTCATTGTGATGAGTACTGTATATAAAAAATAGTTACTGTTTATTAGAAAAAGTTGACTCATTATATTATATTTTCTATTAAGAATAACAGATAATTAGAAAAAAATTAGAAGATCAAATTAATCTGAGACAGTACTTAGGCCTGATTATGTAGAGACAGAGATAAAAGACCTCTGTTAACTTGAGAGAGGTAAAAGACATTGTTCAGTGGAAATGTTGCTTATTAACTTATGTTACTGGCTTTTCTTGTTGCTAAAATTTTACTTCAACGTACATTAAAGAGATTCATGTGTCTTTTATTTGCTGTTGTCTTAATAAAAATCAAGGTTAAAAAAACTAATGAGGTATAATATACACCAGCTCTAAACATGTACTTTAATGAAAAGGTAGAAATTTTCTTTATGGATTAACTAACATGATGATTTCAGCTTCCAAATATCGTAAAATCTAATGTGATAAAGGACCTGTGTTTTTGATGGTTTGAACTAAAGTTGTGCTATGTGAGATCTTTCAGTTACTCCTATTCTTAACAACTACTGAAAAATAGTTTTTTTCTCTTTTATTTTTAATATTTATTTGATAAATAGGTGATGATAATTATGGCTGGGCAGCCATGAATATTGATTGGCTTTCTTTCCCATTCAAAACTGTATGATTAGTTCTTTCATAAATATGGTACTTGGTTTTGAAGATGACACAAGAACAAAAAGTTTTGAATAGTTAGCTAAGTTGTTGATTGCTCTTTGTAAATTTAGTTTAGCTTAAGAAAATCTACTTAACAGCAGTCTTTGTAGGACATGTTAAAGGAAGCAATGTGCATAAAGAAAAGAAAGAATAAATTCAGTGTAAGTAATAGTTGAAAACATTTTTTGAGCAATTTGTATGTACCAGCATTTTGCAGATATTTTTCACATTTAATCTACAGAAAAATCCTATGAGATAATACCATTATCTGTTTCATAAATGAGCAAAGGTACAGTAGCTATAGAGGAAATCACTGTTTCTCCCAAGGTCACATAGCTAGTGGAGGAGTCTGAAATTTGAAACAGCTATTTTACCCCAAAGTTTTGAGCTTATACTGACACTCTTACAGTACAAACATTTGATAGTTGGTATTATATACTTGGGGCCCCTAATAAGATTGCATTACTATTTAGATGGTATCAAAAGAGTACTTTTTATGGGATTCTTTAGCTAAACACCTTGCATAAGTAATGAGAGAAATGGTATAAGTCACACATAAAAATCAGTAAAGAATATGATAATGATCCTTTTTGGGAATATTTTAACACTTAAAATTAGCAAATCATTGCTTGGCTTCGATTTAAAAATAGTGGGTGTCTTCAAGATTTAGCTGAAATACATCACTACTTAAACCTCCTCTGTCTGGAACTGTTGATAGTATCCTGAAGTAAAAAGTAGGGAAAGAATAAGGAAGCCACCATCTAGGAGAATTACTTTAGAAATGGAGGATGCCATGGGCTCTTGCTTTCTTTGGCAGGAGTTCAGTGGAACCACAGAAATCATTGTACCCCATTTCTGCTGGTATGTTTCTAGACCTTAACCAAATCTGAGAAGAGATGAGCAACAGAAAAAAAAAAAACAGTACTAAGAGAGAGCCTCAGAAGTTAGTTCTGTTTCTTGCTATGGGCTGATCTGTGTTTCTGTACTTCCTGAAAATTCTGTTAGGTATTAGAAAATATGCATTTTAATTCTAGTTTGGTCTTGTGACCTTGTGAAAAATCATGTAAGCATTCCTTTTCTTCAGAAGAAACATTATCAGTCTTGATTACTTAATTAATGGTTATGAGGAAGAACAGTTGAAATAATGTTAGGGGATTCTGAAAACTATAAAATGCTGTATGAAGTGATATTTTTGCATAAGGCCCTATTAATTTACTTTGGTTCTTTCCACTGTCCCTTTTATCTTCCCCTTCTACCCATGTCTCCATTTTCTCATTGTACTCTACACTTTGCTAGTTGGTTCTGCTGTTACTTCCTTTATTCTTTCTCCACCCCCTCTTTTTTTTTTTAAACAAATCCTTCTTATAGAGTTATAGAGATAGACCCATTTTGAGTCTTCCGTGAGTTTTTAACAAGTGTATACATTTCTGTAATCACCACAGACACAATAGAGAACATTTCAGTCACCCCATAAAGCTACCTCTTGTTCTTTTGTAGTCAATTCTATCAACTCTAGCCCCTCAAGCAACTACTGATCTGTTTTTCCTTACCTTAGATTAGTTTTGCCTTTTTTTAGAATTTCATATACATGGATTATGGTGTGTACTTTTTTGTCTTTAACTTTGTTTTCTTAAACCACCATAACCTAAAAGGAAAAACTATTTTTTTAAAGGACATAAAGATATCTTTTTATTCTCTTAAATATTCCTATATTCTATAATATAGCCAACTGTAGTTTTTTAGGGATGATTTTTGATGTTTATGTGTAAGTGTAGGTTACTTAGTCATAATATTGTTACTTATTCATTCACTGAGAATGAATTTACACATAGATTCTCGCCACCTATTGTTTACAGTTTAGTACAAGAGATTGTATGTGAATAAACAGTGGTAAGACAGAGTTTTGAAGAGTTTTGTAATTCAGTCTAGATTGGGAATGAAATTAATATGTTTTTTTTATTTGTTAATAAGAAAATACTTTTGTGCATGGTATACCACAGTATACCAAAGCATATAGTTTGCTGCTGTGCTTAATGATTGCAAATAGAAGTTTAGAACTTGAAAAAATTTAAAACAGTTCAAGTATTCAGAGGGTCATAAAGTTGAAGAGTATGTAGGGATTATGTACTTACTTACTGTGATCATTTCTATAGGTTAAGCATAAAGATAAAAACAATGGGAGCTTTCTGTCCCATATAAGTGAGTACTGTCTTGTACTTCGCTGTGTACTGTAAATACTAATTCTGAATAAAATTCAAATTTTCCAGTAATAATATATACTATATACTATACTGCTAGTTTGGACATTAGACATTAAAATACTTTTTGTTAGCAATATTATGAAACAAAGGTGTTCATGGGAGCCTGATTATACAGCCTTAAGTACTTTGTTTGAATTAAAGTTTTCATTACAAAAACACATTGTGTTTAAAAGTGTCCTACAGCAATTGAAGCATCCAAACATAGGCTTAAGCTAATAAGTAGCTGTCCTTCAAAATGGAATTGTAATTAGCAGTCTTAGAGAATTTGTTATGGTTCTCTTTTTTCCTGTTTTTAAGTAGCAACTTGCTTTTTGAGTTTTCCTTCTGACTGCTTGAAAAAAATACTACTGTAAAATAGAATGAATAAATAATAAAGTAGATGTTCACAATAAAGTATACTGTTCACAAGTGTAAATATTCAGTTTATAAGCACCTAGATAATTGTAAGGTATAAAGTCTTTAGAAACACTATAAATTTAAAATTTACTTGAGTAAGTTTTACAAAATTGTGAACTTCAATGTTTTTTTCTACAATCTTTTTCATTTTTATTGTTAAATCATATTCTCTAGAATATTGGGCTAATGAAGAGTGAGTAAATGGGAAATTAAACATATAGCTTGGCTTTTGTAATTATTTTTAAAGAGCTTTTCATTTTCTTAGTTTGTAATACTGAGTACAGGATGAAGACTTATAATATTTGAATAACAGATGGTTTGGATAAAATAACTGCTTAATACCTTTAAACAACTCACTGTTGCTTTTTTTTTTAATTGAGCAATGAAGTAGTTGAACAGAATGTCATTAGTTATCTAAATTAGTACTGTACTACAGTAAACACAAATAACACATTCATAGTGTAAAATACAGTAAATAGGAACTAAAAAATAATTTTCATGAAAATGTTTTCCAACCAACTTAACAAGAATGGATAGAATCAACACCAGATTCTGCACAGAGAAAAATTTGTGCATACGTACTTGAGAACAGATAAACAGAAAAGTTGAAGAATATGGGGAGTGCTTTTTTAGAAGTTGAAAATGGTAAAGATAATAATAAGCAAATCAAAGTCTCACATATTTATTAAGCTTATGAATAAAGACCCAGTTGCAAAAACATGCATTACTTAATAGCTTTGTGATTTTAGGCAGGTGACTCAGTTTATCCTTTCATAAAGTGGGGATAAAAGATTCAGATTTTTTTGTGAATGTTAGATGTTTTCATATTTCTAATGCACTTCTAATGTGCATAGTAAGCACTATATAAGTATTTGTTAAATAAACAAAATAAAAATTCGTATCTAGAGATGAATTACTTGGCAAGCATAACCCAAGATGTATCAAGGAACCAGGATTTTAGTAGCATAAGCTTCTGAACACCCAAATCTGATGTTGCTAAATTTACATACTAAGGTTTAGGTATTCACAGCACTATATTGTGCAGGATTTATCTTCCTAAAAAACAAATCCAATCATATTTCTTGCTTAAAATACTTTAGTGATATCCATGGGCTTTATAATGAAATCCAAATTCTTAAAGACCTAGCTCCTGATTATCTTTTTTTTAATAGAGATAAAATTCATATAACATGAAGTTTATGATTTTAACTACTTTAAAGTATATAATTCAGTATTTTTTAAGTGCAGTCATAGTGTTCTGCAATTAGCACCAGTATAATTCCAGAACATTTTCATGACTCCAAAAAGAAACCCTTACTCACTTGGAGTCACTCACCATTTCCCCTAATCCCCAGCTCCTGGCAGCCTCTTGTCTACTTTTTGTATCTATGGATTTTCCTGTCCTAGACATTTCCTATAAAAGGAACCATATAATATGTGTGTTTTTTGTGGCCCCCTTGTTTCACTTAGCATAATGTTTTCCATTTCATAATGGATGAAATGTCATCCGTGTTGTAGTATGTATCAGTAATTCATTCCTTTTTATTGATGAGTGATACTCCATTAAATATATACCACACATTTCATTTATCCATCCTTCATCAGTTGATGGAATTTGGGTTGTTTCCACATTTTGGTTATTGTGAGCAGTGTTGTTGTGAACATTCATGTACATGTTTTTGTGCATACAGATGTTTCATTTCTCCTGGATGAAGTGCCTGTGAGTGGAATTGCTGTATTATATGGTTACTCTATGTTTAACTTTTTTAGGAACTGCTGAACTGCCTTCCATAGTGGTTGCAAGTACACATTTTCAGTAGCAATGTATGAAGGTTCTGATTTCTCTGCATCCTTGCCAACACTTGTTATTATCTGTCTTTCTGATTATAGATGTCCAAGTAGGTATGAAGTGGTGGTCTCTTGTGGTTTTGAGTTACATTTCCCTAATACCTAATGAGGTTGAGCATCTTTACATGTGTTTATTGGCTGTTAGTATGTCTCTTTTGGAGAAATGTCTTTTCAAGGATTTTGCACATTTAAAAATTGAATTATTTGTCTTTTATTGTTGAGTTGTCAGAGTTCTTTGTGTTTTTTATTGCAATAAAGTTGATATATGTTATGTTGGTTTCAGATGTACAACAATTACTGGATAATTGTATACTTGATCCTTGCTACAATAGATGTAGTTACCCCATTTTACCAAGGTATTACCATATTGTTGGTTAAATTCTCTATTTTGTACTTCCATTCCTATGTCTAACTTATTTTAGAGGTTGCAGTATGTACCTCTTTATCCCCTTTACTTATTCCACTCATCCTTCCACCCCTTTCCCTATGGTAACCAACAGTCTGTTGCTACTTAAAAACTGGAAAAAAGAGAACCATAACAAATTCTCTAAGACTGCTAATTACAATTCCGTTTTGAAGGACAGCTACTTATTAGCTTTGATTTGCTTATTATTATCTTTACCAGTTTCAATTTCTAAAAAAGGACTCCCCATATTCAACTTTTCTGTTCATCTGTGGGCCCATTATTTCTCTTTTTTTTTTAATTCCACATATAAGTGAAATCATATGGTATTTGTCTGTCTTTGCATAGTTTATTAACTGAGTATGATACCCTCCCTGTTGGACAATCCATGTTGTTGCAAATGGCAAGATTTCCTTTTTTATGACTGAGTAATATCTTTATATATTTTGTATACAAATCCTTTGTGAGATACATGATTTGCAGAAGCTTTCTCCCATTCTGTGGTTGTCTTTTTACTTTCTTGGTAGTATCTTTTGGTGCACAAACATTTTTAATTTTATTGAAGTCCACTTTATTTTTGTTGTTGCACATTGCTCATCCATTGTGTCGTATTTAAGAAACCACTGCCTAATCCAAGGTCATGAAATATACCTGTTTTCTTTTAAGAGTTTTATAGTCTTGGCTCTGACATTTAGGTTTTTGATCGGTTTTGAGTTAATTTTTGTATATGGTATGAGGTAGTGGTCCAACTTTATTCTTTTGCATGTGGATACCCAGTTGCCACAACACTTTGTTGAAGAGACTACTATTTCCCTCTGAATGAATAGTCTTGATACCTTTGTTGAAAACCAGTTTACCATAATGTATGAGTTTATTTCTAGACTCAGTTTTTTCCATCAGTCATCTTTATGTCTCTTCTCATGCCAGTACCACACTGTCTTGATTATTGTAGCCTTGAGATAAGTTTTGAAATTGGAAAGGGAGTCTTCCAATTTTTTTCTTTTACAAGATCTTTTTGGCTATTCAGCGTCCTTTAAATTTTCATTTGTGTTTTAGGATCAGCTTCTCAGTATCTGCAAAAAAGTGAGCTGTGATTTTAATAGGGATTGCATAGAATCTGTAGGTCAGTTTGAGAAGTATTGCCATCTTAGTATTAAATATTTTATGTCTGTGAGCATGGGATATCTGTCCTTTTATTTAGGTTTTCTTTCTTTCAAAGATGTTTAGTTTTCAGAGAGTAAGTTTTGTGCCTCTTTTAAAACATTTATTCTTAAGTATTTTCTTTTTACTCTTTTGTCTTAATTGAAGTATCATTGATATGCAATCTTATCTTGGTTTCAGTTATACAACACAATGGTTCAACAGTTACCCATATTATTAAATCCTCACCCCTTCTAGAGCAGTTACTATCTATCAGCATAGTCACATGTTACAGGTTCATTAACTGTATTCTCTGTGCTCTACTACCGTGCCCATGACCAACTTGTATTTAATCATTGTTTTTTTAAGTGTTAACAAAATTATGGAAATAATTTGAGGAAAGGTCTCTCAAAACTTTAAGCTTTAGTATTAAAGTACTAGATTATGCATCTATTCAGGAAAAGAAACCCAAACCATGACAAGATAATTGTATAATATTAGAATCAGCTATTGAATTAAAGCTATTGTAAACCATAAAGAACATCTAGGAAGTCCAGTTCTGTTTAAAAAGTTATACTGGGTGGTTATTTTCTCAAGGGTAGTGACTGTATCTTATATTCTCAGAGCTTGCGGCTTTATACGTGACAGGTATAAAGGTACATTTGTTGAGTGAATGAATTAATGAATACCACATCCAGAAAAGAAGGAAGGAATGGTGTTGAAAGTTTGAGAGGGATTGTGCTCTAGCTATATACAACCGTGTAGAAAGCTTCAATTCACATAGAAACTTAGGCCTTTAAAGAATTGGAAATATTTAATCTGTAAAGACAAAGATTTAGATAATAGAGCTGCAAGGATGTGTTCCCTAGATCCAGAATACTTGAATAAGAAATGTCCCTTAATGTTTGAAAGGGACAGCTGTAAGGCAAATGTATGGCTGTAATATATAGTAAACAAAAATTCTCTTAGAGAAATTTTTACATGTTACAAACTGAAAAATAAAACTAGAATGGTTAGTTAAATTAATTGATAATAGGACCATCATGGATAATTGATAAAGCTAGAGATGTGACCATAGTTTTATTGACATAGATGATGCCTGGTGATTTTATCAGAAAATGTGAGTTTTCCCTATGGGACTTTTTTTCTTTCTGTATTTTTGAAAGGATTATATTTTTGGTAGGTGAGTCTTAATTTAAAAGTTTTCAAGAGTCTGTGCCCCACAGATGAGAATAACCAGTTGATTATAGAACTGGAAGTAGCTCTACAACAGCTCTACATAACCTAGCTTTCTCATCTCTTTTACTTAGCATACTTTCCCATGAATTCTAGTAGAATGAAGTGGGGTATGTATGTGGAGTTTTGTGAGGATCACTCCTGTCAAACCCTGCCCTCCAACAACTATTAATCTTGTGATTCTTAACTGTCATATTCCAGGAACAGATTTCACTTAAAAAATATAAGTTAGTGGGAAATAGGACTTAACAATACTTAACAATATTATTTATGGACAGATTTAAAATATATACATATGTCTTTCATGTGTGAAAACACTGAGTAGGAATTTTTTTAGCCTTTTATTACTGCAGGGTCCCAGGAGCAATGTAGCATCTGAAACACTGATTTGGGACTGCCACACTTGCATTATTGATTTCCTTGATATAATACCTCTAATTTTTGAATAACTGTGTTAAAAGCTAAGAATACTTTATAAACATTTTTTCTGCTAGGAATTAGTCTTTGAAGTAAGAGATTTGTGAGTCAAAAAGAGGTTTTTTTTGTTGTTGCTTGGAGTTTTTTTTTTTGGTCATTTTACTCCTATGATGTTTAAAATAAAGTTTTTTTTAATTGTAATATAATTGACATATAACATTGCATTAGTTTTAGGTGTATAAAATGTTTTGATGTATGTATATATTGGGAATGATTACCACAATAAGTTTACTTAACATCCATCACCACACAGTTAAAATTTATCATCTTGTCATGAGAAGTCTTTAACGTTTACTTTCTTAGCAATTTTCAAATGTACAATACAGTATTGGTAACTATAGTCACCATGCTGTACCTTAGCTCTCCAGAACTTACCTATCTTATCACTGGCAGGTTGTACCATTGGCCACCTTCACCCATTTCACTTGCCTCCCCACTCCCATCTTGCCACCCTCTACCCCCTACCTCTGGTTACTACCAGTCTGTTCTCAGTATCTGTAAGTTCTTTTTCTTTAGATTACGCATATGAGATCATATAGTATTTGTCTTTATCTGTCTTATTTCACTTAGCATAATGCCCTCAAGTTCCATTCATGTTGTCACACAAATAGCAGGAGTTTTTCCTTTTTATGGCTGAATAATATTCCTGTGTGTGTGTGTGTGTGTGTGTGTGTGTGTGTGTGTGTGTGAGTGACATTTTCTTTACCCATTCATCTGTTAATCCATTCATCTGTTATTTCCATGTCTTGGCTTTTGCAAATAGTGCAGTAACACAGGGGTGCAGATATCTTTTCAAAATAGCAATTTTGTTTCCTTTGATAACTACCCAGAAGTAGAATTGCTTGTTGGTCATATGATAGTTATACTTTGAATTTTTTGAGGAATCTCCACACTGTTTTCCATAGTGGATGCACCTGATTGACATTCTTGAGCACAGGAATTGGTTCTGTGTAAATAAAAATGTGTCAGTTAAATGAGAGAAACATTTAGGTGATATGAATAGGGTATAACTACATTTTATTAATTATGGTAACTATTTCGCTGTATTTACTTTAATAGCAAAATACTGCTTTTGCTATTAAACATACTTAAGTTATAGGTAAGAATATTGACTTTAGTACCTTTCAGAAACCTTGCTAAACATATGTTTTAATATAAAAAACACTGACACAATAAAAATATATAAAAATATCAATAAGTACCTGAAAAGATTTCCAATATCATTAGTCAGTAGGAATATGCAAATCAAAACCAAATGAGATACCACTTCAATACCCACTAGCATGACTATAATAAAAAAGATAATAGGTAATATATTTCTCAAATGCCCAAGAGAAATGAAAATATCTGTACACACAAAAACATGTACATGAGTGTTCACAGCAGCATTGCTCACAATAGCCAAAATTTGGAAACAACCCAAATGTCCATTAACTGATGAAGGATGGATAAACAAAATGTGGAGTATCCATTTAATGGAATGATATTCAGCTATAAAAAGGAATGAGTTATACATATTACAACATAGATGAACTTTGAAAATATGCTAAGTGAAAGAAGCCAATCACAACAGACCACATATTGTATAATTCCATTTATGTGAAATGTGCAGAATAGGCAAATCTATAGAGGCAAAACGATTAGTGGTTCCTAGGGATGGAGTTGGAATTGGGAATAGGGGGATGATATTTAGAGGGTTTGGGAGTGATAAAAATGTTCTAAGATTTAGGATGGTGAAGGTTGCACAGCTTTGTGAATATCCTAAAAGCCACATGTCTGTCAGTAAATGAATGGATAAGTATAATGTAGCATATACATAACAATGGGATATGATTCACCCTTAAAAAAGGAGTGAAATTCTTACACATCTTCAGTATGGATGAACCTTGAAGCCATGTGCTTAAGTGAAACAAGTCTGACACAAAGGGACAAACATTGTGTGATTTCATGAGGTATCTAGAATAGAGGCACAAAGTAGAATAGTGGTCACCAGGGGCTATGGAGAGAGGGCAATGAATTGTTCAGTGGGTATGGAGTTTATATTTAAGTTGATGAAAAAGTTTTGAAAATGGATAGTGATGATGGTTGTACAATATTTCTGAATGAACTTAATGCCATTGGAATTGTACACTTAAAAATGGATATAATGGTAAGTTTTATGTCACATGTATTTTACTACAAAAATGTATTCTTAAAAAAATTAATTTAAGAGTTTTAGTATATACTAACTTTTTTTGTAAAGTTACGGAGACAGTAGTAATTGTGTGGTGGCATATTGAAGTGAGACAATTTTTTTTTCCCATTTAACAGCATCTATTTTAGTGTCTAAATCATTTATGGTTCCTTTCTTCAGTTTTCTGACTTTGTCTTACTTTCTGTAGGGGACCCAAAATTTTTAGCTTCAGTTATAAATGGGATGACCTAAACACCACTGATAGTGCTATATCTTGGATAATCAAAATCAAAACTTTAATGAGTCAAACAAATGACTTCATGAAAAATTTATGAAGTAGACACTTTAACCTCATTTATATTGGAAAATTTTTTGACTATTAATATGCACAGTTGATTCATATTGTTGATTTGTGCAAAGCAAATATTTATATTTAATGGTAGCAAGAGGATTACAGTTTTCTGATAAATGTCATAGAATGGTGGCAGTGAGCCAAGAAGAAGAGAAACTGCATTAGTGAAGTGAGACACACTTCTGTAGCTATGGAAACTATAAACCCTACTAAGTCTCAAAAAGATTTTCTTTTTGTATTTGTAGTATTAATTAGACACTAGTAGAGGTTAATGAGGATCCTGGGTAACTGCTAGATTAAGTAGGCATAATTGTATTCATTAGAGGTCTGCGTAAGAGGGATTGTTGGGTACTTCAGTATTTGTTTTGTGTGAACATTAAAGTACTTAATTTATTTTCTTTCATCTGATGATCCTCAACTACTAAAATACTTTCTATTTAAAAGGATGTTTCCTTAGATTATTGCCACAGCTCAGGTTTTAAATTCATTTAAGAATGAGTAAGAGGAGGGCGGAGCCAGGAGGGCGGCGTGAGTAGAGCAGTGGAAATCTCCTCCCAAAAACACATAGAGCTATGAAAATATAACAAAGAAAACCCTTCCTAAAATAGAGACCAGAGGACACAGGACAACATCCAGACCACATCCACACCTGCAAGAACCCAGCGCCTTGCGAAGGGGGAGAGGAAGGCCACAAACCAACAAGAAGGGAAGCTCTTCCAGCAGTCTCTCGTACCAGCTCTGCAAACTGTCTCTATCACCATGAAAAGGCAAAACTACAGGCAGACAAAGATCACAGAGACAACACCTGAGAAGGAGACAGACCTAACCAGTCCTCCTGAAAAAGAATTCAAAATAAAAATCATGAACATGCTGACAGAGATGCAGAGAAAAATGCAAGAGCAATGGGATGAGATGCAGAGAAAAATGCAAGAGCAATGGGATGAAGTCCAGAAGGAGATCACAGATGTCAGGAAGGAGATCACAGAAGTGAACAATCTCTGGAAGGATTTATAAGCAGAATGGAGAAGATGCAAGAGGCCATTGAAGGAATAGAAGCCAGAGAACAGGAACATATAGAAGCTGACATAGAGAGAGATAAAAAGATCTCCAGGAATGAAACAACACTAAGAGAACTATGTGACCAAGCCAAAAGGAATAATATTCGTATTATAGGGATACCAGAAGAAGAAGAAAGAAGAAAAGGGATAGAAAGTCTCTTTGAAGAAATAATTGCTGAAAACTTCCCCAAACTGGGGGAGGAAATAATCAAACAGACCATGGAATTATACAGAACCCCCAACAGAAAGGATCCAAGGAGGACAACACCAAGACACATAATAATTAAAATGGCAAGGATCAAGGACAAGGAAAGAGTTTTAAAGGCAGCTAGAGAGAAAAAGGTCACCTATAAAGGAAAACCCATCAGGCTAACATCAGACTTCTCGACAGAAACCCTACAGGCCAGAAGAGAATGGCATGATATACTTAATGCAATGAAACAGAAGGGCCTTGAACCAAGGATACTGTATCCAGCACAACTATCATTTAAATATGATGGCAGGATTAAACAATTCCCAGACAAGCAAACGCTGAGGGAATTTGCTTCCCACAAACCACCTCTACAGGGCATCCTACAGGGACTGCTCTAGATGGGAGCACTCCTAAAAAGAGCAGAACAAAACACACAACATATGAAGAATGGAGGAGGAGAAAATAGGGAGAGAAGAAAAGAATCTCCAGACAGTGTATATAACAGCTCAATAAGTGAGCTAAGTTAGGCAGTAAGATACTAAAGAAGCTAACCTTGAACCTTTGGTAACCACGAATCTAAAGCCTGCAATGGCAATAAGTACATATCTCTCAATAGTCACCCTAAATGTAAATGGACTTAATGCACCAATCAAAAGACACAGAGTAATAGAATGGATAAAAAAGCAAGACCCATCTATATGCTGCTTACAAGAAACTCACCTTAAACCCAAAGACAAGCATAGACTAAAAGTCAAGGGATGGAAAAACATATTTCGGGCAAACAACAGTGAGAAGAAAGCAGGGGTTGCAGTACTAATATCAGACAAAATAGACTTCAAAACAAAGAAAGTAACAAGAGATAAAGAAGGATACTACATAATAATAAAGGGCTCAGTCCAACAAGAGGATATAACCATTCTAAATATATATGCACCCAATACAGGAGCACCAGCATATGTAAAGCAAATACTAACAGAACTAAAGAGGGAAATAGACTGCAATGCATTCATTGTAGGAGACTTCAACACACCACTCACCCCAAAGGATAGATCCACCGGGCAGAAAATAAGTAAGGACACACAGGCACTAAACAACACACTAGAACAGATGGATCTAATAGACATCTGTAGAACTCTACATCCAAAAGCAACAGGATATATATTCTTCTCAAGTGCACATGGAACATTCTCCAGAATAGATCACATACTAGCTCACAAAAAGAGCCTCAGTAAATTCCAAAATATTGAAATTCTACCAACCAATTTTTCAGACCACAAAGGTATAAAAGTAGAAATAAATTCTACAAAGAAAGCAAAAAGGCTCACAAACACATGGAGGCTTAACAACATGCTACTAAATAATCAATGGATCAATGAACAAATCAAAATAGAGATCAAGGAATATATAGAAACAAATGACAACAGCAACACTAAGCCCCAACTTCTGTGGGACGCAGCGAAAGCAGTCTTAAGAGGAAAGTATATAGCGATCCAGGCACACTTGAAGAAGGAAGAACAATCCCAAATGAATAGTCTAACATCACAATTATCAAAACTGGAAAAAGAAGAACAAATGAGGCCTAAAGTCAGCAGAAGGAGGGACATAATAAAGATCAGAGAAGAAATAAACAAAATTGAGAACAATAAAACAATAGCAAAAATCAACGAAACCAAGAGCTGGTTCTTTGAGAAAATAAACAAAATAGATAAGCCTCTAGCCAAACTTATTAAGAGAAAAAGAGAATCAATACAAATCAACATAATCAGAAATGAGAATGGAAAAATCACAACAGACTCCACAGAAATACAAAGAATTATTAAAGACTACTATGAAAACCTATATGCCAACAAGCTGGAAAACCTAGAAGAAATGGACAACTTCCTAGAAAAATACAACCTCCCAAGACTGACCAAGGAAGAAACACAAAAGTTAAACAAACCAATTACGAGCAAAGAAATTGAAACGGTAATCAAAAAACTACCCAAGAACAAAACCCTGGGGCCGGACGGATTTACCTCGGAATTTTATCAGACACACAGAGAAGACATAATACCCATTCTCCTTAAAGTGTTCCAAAAAATAGAAGAAGAGGGAATACTCCCAAACTCATTCTATGAAGCCAACATCACCCTAATACCAAAACCAGGCAAAGACCCCACCAAAAAAGAAAATTACAGACCAATATCCCTGATGAATGTAGATGCAAAAATACTCAATAAAATATTGGCAAACAGAATTCAACAGTATATCAAAAGGATCATACACCATGACCAAGTGGGATTCATCCCAGGGATGCAAGGATGGTACAATATTTGAAAATCCATCAACATCATCCACCACATCAACAAAAAGAAAGACAAAAACCACATGATCATCTCCATAGATGCTAAAAAAGCATTTGACAAAATTCAACATCCATTCATGATAAAAACTCTCAGCAAAATGGGAATAGAGGGCAAGTACCTCAACATAATAAAGGCCATATATGATAAACCCACAGCCAGCATTATACTGAATGGTGAGAAGCTGAAAGCATTTCCTCTGAGATCGGGAACCAGACAGGGATGCCCACTCTCCCCACTGTTATTTAACATAGTACTGGAGGTCCTAGCCACGGCAATCAGATAAAACAAAGAAATACAAGGAATCCAGATTGGTAAAGAAGAAGTTAAACTGTCACTATTTGCAGATGATATGATACTGTACATAAAAAACCCTAAAGAGTCCACTCCAAAACTACTAGAACTGATATCGGAATACAGCAAAGTTGCAGGATACAAAATTGACACACAGAAATCTGTAGCTTTCCTATACACTAACAATGAATCAATAGAAAGAGAAATCAGGAAAACAATTCCATTCACCATTGCATCAAAAAGAATAAAATACCTAGGAATAAACCTAACCAAAGAAGTGAAAGACTTATACTCTGAAAACTACAAGTCACTCTTAAGAGAAATTAAAGGGGACACTAATAAATGGAAACTCATCCCATGCTCATGGCTAGGAAGAATTAATATCATCAAAATGACCATCCTGCCCAAAGTAATATACAGATTTGATGCAGCCCCTCTCAAATTACCAGCAACATTCTTCAATGAATTGGAACAAATAATTCAAAAATTCATATGGAAACACCAAAGACCCCGAATAGCCAAAGCAATCCTGAAAAAGAAGAATAAAGTAGGGGGGATCTCACTCCCCAACTTCAAGCTCTACTACAAAGCTATAGTAATCAAGACAATTTGGTACTGGCACAAGAACAGAGCCACAGACCAGTGGAACAGATTAAAGACTCCAGAAATTAACCCAAACATATATGGTCAATTAATATTTGATAAAGGAGCCATGGAGATACAATGACAAAATGACAGTCTCTTCAGCAGATGGTGCTGGCAAAACTGGACAGCTACATGTAGGAGAATGAAACTGGACCATTGTCTAACCCCATATACAAAGGTAAATTCAAAATGGATCAAAGACCTGAATGTAAGTCATGAAACCATTAATCTCTTGGAAAAAAACATAGGCAAAAACCTCTTAGACATGAACATGAGTGACCTCTTCTTGAACATATCTCCCCGGACAAGGAAAACAACAGCAAAAATGAGCAAGTGGGACTACATTAAGCTGAAAAGCTTCTGTACAGCGAAAGACACCATCAATAGAACAAAAAGGAACCCTACAGTATGGGAGAATATATTTGAAAATGACAGATCCGATAAAGGCTTGACGTCCAGAATATATAAAGAGGTCACATGCCTCAACAAACAAAATACAAATAACTCAATTAAAAAATGGGCAGAGGAACTGAACAGACAGTTCTCCAAAAAAGAAATACAGATGGCCAAGAGACACATGAAAAGATGCTCCACATCGCTAATTATCAGAGAAATGCAAATTAAAACTACAATGAGGTATCACCTCACACCAGTAAGGATAGCTGCCATCCAAAAGACAAACAACAACAAATGTTGGCAAGGCTGTGGAGAAAGGGGAACTCTCCTACACTGCTTGTGGGAATGTAAATTAGTTCAACCATTGTGGAAAGCAGTATGGAGGTTCATCAAAATGCTCAAAACAGACCTACCATTTGACCCAGGAATTCCACTCCTAGGAATTTACCCTAAGAACGCAGCAATCAAGTTTGAGAAAGACAGATGCACCCCTATGTTTATCGCAGCACTATTTACAATAGCCAAGAATTGGAAGCAACCTAAATGTCCATCAGTAGATGAATGGATAAAGAAGATGTGGTACATATACACAATGGAATACTACTCAGCCATAAGAAGTGGAAAAATCCAACCATTTGCAGCAATATGGATGGAGCTGGAGAGTATTATGCTCAGTGATATAAGCCAAGTGGAGAAAGAGAAATACCAAATGATTTCACTCATCTGAGGAGTATAAGAACAAAGGAGAAACTGAAGGAACAAAACAGCAGTGGAATTACAGAACCCAAAAATGGACTAACAGGTACCAAAGGGAAAGGAACTGGGGAGGATGGGTGGGCAGGGAGGAATAAGGGGGGGGAAGAAGAAGGGGGGTATTAAGATTAGCATGCATGGGGGGGAGGGAGAAAGG
Source organism: Manis javanica (assembly GCF_040802235.1). Lineage (NCBI taxonomy): Eukaryota > Metazoa > Chordata > Mammalia > Pholidota > Manidae > Manis > Manis javanica. Next base: position 49,343,807 of record NC_133172.1, read on the forward strand.
GGAGTGTGGGCCTCACAACACAGAGAGGACAAGTAGTGATTCTACAACATTTTGCTAAGCTGATGGACAGTAACCGTAATGTGGTTGTTAGGGGGGACCTGATATAGGGGCGAGCATAGTAAACATAGTATTCTTCATGTAAGTGTAGATTAAAGATTAAAAAAAGAAGAAGAAAGAAAGAAAGAAAAGGGGGAGGTATAGAGGGCATGTCAAAGTGTGTGCAAAGGGTCTGTTTGTTTCTATGCAGAAGATCAAGGCCTAGCTTGGATACCCAGAAAATGAACTAAGATACGATATGAGGAGGAGCTTCCAGCATCAGCACTCTCTGGAGGACTTGTGCCAGGGGGATGATCAATAAACAGCCTCCACAGGGATCTGGGCGATGCTGCGGTTGTGGCTGCATCCACCCCACCATTTCCTGGACTTGCCATTGGAATGAGGAGGGAGATGTCTAGGCTGGCATGTGCATACAGTGAGACAACGAATTTGACCGGATCTGTACTGTTGGAACTCAACCAGGAGTTGGGAGGGGTGCAAGTTGTAGTACTCCAAAATCTTATGACTATAGACTATCTACGGTTAAAAGAACATATGGGATGTGAACAGATCCCAGAAATGGGCTGCTTTAATTTGTCTGATTTCTCTCAGACTGTTCAAGTACAGTTGGACAATATCCATCATACCATAGACAAATTTTCACAAATGCCTAGGGTGCCTAAATGGTTTTCTTGGCTTCACTGGAGATGGATGGTAATTATAGATTTGCTTTGTTTATGTCACCGTATTCCTTTTATGTTAATATGTGTGTGCAAATTAGTTAGTAGTTTAAAACCTATACATACTTAAGGTACTCTACAAGAAGATATGTCAAAGAAATAATCAATCCTCCCATGTTTTCTTCCATATGCTACCTCTGTAGTTTTTCTTCTTCCTTCCTAATTACAACCCTTAAATAGAATTCGTGTCTCATATCGAATTTACTGAGTATCATAATTCCTCCAGGTGGTAAAGATACCTCGAGACAAGTGCTGGGCATAGAAGCCACAGGGCATAAATCTGCGAAGAAGTAAAAAGGTAACCTTTTCAAACAATATGGCTTCTCTCTCACTTACCAACTTTACATTTCCCTGTATGGCCCTGGAAGATGACTGGTTAGCCAGAAACGGGTAAGATTCCTCAAGGGAGGAACAACCTAAGACAGGCACAGTCGCAGGGGGGCCATCAGGTGAGAAATTGGGGATCAACAGAGGTGAGGCTCAGAACCTCACCCCCCCTGCTTTGAGAAAAATCTTCTGCATCCGTGGATGTTTTGCTGCCCTTGTCTAGCTTGGATTAATACTTAGTCCATAGGCACACACCTGATCATCTACATTTTCCCCCTTACAGCACTAAACTATGTTTTCTACCTTTATCTTGCATCTGTCTACCACTTCAGCATTTTATTAAAAATAAAAAAAATAATAATAATAAAGGGAGAAATGTGGGATCAACATATAAGTCAAGTATAAAAATCAAACGAATATTCATATTTGACCTGATTTTTTATAGTTCATAATGCGTGATCAAAACCAAAAGTTTCTGTGATGAATGCCCTTGTACTGTTCACCATGTAAGAATTTATTCACTATGTAAGAATTCGTTCACCATGTAAAAACTTGTTCGTTATGCTTCAGAAGATTGGAGACTGACGAGAATAAGGAAAAAAAAAAAAAAAGAATGAGTAAGAGCAATAATCACCCTAAATGTAAATGGACTGAATGCATCAATCAAAAGACTCAGAGTTATAGAATGGATAAAAAAGTAAGACCCATGTATATGCTGCCTACAAGAGACTCAATTCAAACCCAAAGGCATACACAGACTAAAAGTCAAGGGATGGAAAAAGATATTTCATGCAAAGAATAGGGAGAAAAAAGTAGGTGTTACAGTACTTGTATCAGACAAAATAGACTTAAAAGTGAAGAAAGTAACAGACAAATAGAGCATTACATGATGATAAAGGGATCAGTCCAACAAGAGGATATAACCATTATAAATATATATGCACCCAACACAGGAGTTATGACTCCTGTGAAACAAATACTAACAGAATTAAACGAGGAAATAGAATGCAATGCATTAATTTTAGGGGACTTCAACACACCACTCACTCCAAAGGACTGATCAACCAGACAGAAAATAAGTAGGGACACAGAGGCACTGAACAACACACTAGAACAGATGGACCTAACAGACATCTACAGAACTCTACACCCAAAAGCAGCAGGATACACATTCTTCTTAAGTGCGCATGGAACATTCTCCAGAATAGACCACATACTAGGGCACAAAAAGAACCTCAGTAAATTAAAAAAGATTGAAATTCCACCAACCAACTTCTCAGATCACAAAGGTATAAAACGAGAAGTAAATTATACAAAGAAAACAAAAAGGCTCACAAACACATGGAGACTTAACAACATGCTCCTAAATTTCAATGGATCAGTGACCAAATTAAAACAGAGATCAGGCAATATATGAAGACAAATGAAAACAACAGTACAACACCCCAACTTCTGTGGGATGCAACGAAGGCAATTCTAAGAGGAAAGTATATAGCAATCCAGCCCTATTTAAAGAAGGAAGAACAATCTCAAATGAATAGTCCAAATTCACAATTATTGAAACTGGTAAAAAAAAAGAACAAATAAGGCCCCAAGTCAGTAGAAGGATGGACATAATAAAGATCAGACATGAAATAAATAAAATTGAGAAGAATAAAACAATAGAAAAAATTAATGAAACCAAGAGCTGGTTCTTTGATAAAATAAACAAAGTAGATAAACCCGTACCCAGACTTATTAAGAGAAAGAGAGAATCTACACACACAAACAGAATCAGAAATGAGAAAGGAAAAATCACGATGGACCCCACAGAAATACAAAAAGTTATTAGAGAATACTATGAAAAACTATATGCTAACAAACAGGATAACCTAGAAAAAATGGACAACTTTCTAGAAAAATACAACCTTCCAAGACTGACTCAGGAGGAAAGAGAAAATCTAAACAGACCAATTACCAGCAATGAAATTGAATCAGTAATCAAAACACTACACAAGAACAAAATCCCCGGACCAGATGAATTCACTGCTGAATTTTCTCAGACATTTAGAGAAGACATAATACCCATTCTCCTTAGAATTTTCCAAAAAATAGAAGAGGAGGGAATACTTCCAAACTCATTCCATGAAGCCAGCATCACTCTAATACCAAAACCAGGCAAAGACACCACAAAAAAAGAAAACTACAGACCAATATCCCTGATGAACATAGATGCAAAAATACTCAACAAAATATTAGCAAACCGAACTAAAAAATACATCAAGAGGATCATACACCATGATCAAGTGGGATTCATCTCAGGGATGCAAGGATAGGTACAACATTCATAAATCCATCAACATTATCCACCACATCAACAAAAAGGACAAAAACCACATAATCATCTCTATAGATGCTGAAAAAGCATTTGACAAAATTCAACATCCATTCATAATAAAAACTCTTAACAAAATGGGTATAGAGGGCAAGTATCTTAACATTATAAAGTCCATATATGACCAACCCACAGCCAACATCATACTTAACAGCGAGAAAGCTGAAAGCTTTTCCTCTAAGATCAGGAGCAAGACAAGGATACCCACTCTCCCCACTTTTATTCAATATAGTACTGAAGATCCTAGCCATGGCAGTCAGACAAAACAAAGAAATAAAAGGCATCCAGATTGGTAAGGAAGAAGTCAAACTGTCCCTGTTTGCAGATGACATGATTTTGTACATAAAAAACCCTAAAGAATCCACTCGAAAACTACTGAAATTAATATCTGAATTCAGCAATGTTGAAAGATACAAAATTAATACACAGAAATCTGTTGCATTCCTTCACACTAATGATGAACTAGCAGAAAGAGAAATCAGGAAAACAATTCCATTCACAATTGCATCAAAAAGAATAAAATACCTAGGAATAAACCCAACCAAGAAAGTGAAAGACCTATACCCTGAAAACTATAAGACACTCTTAAGAGAAATTAAAGAGTACACTAATAAATGGAAACTCATCCCATGCTCTTAGCTAGGAAAAATTAATATTGTCAAAATGGCCATCTTGCCTAAAGCAATCTACAGATTCAATGCAATCCCTATCAAAATACTGACAGCATTCTTCAACAAACTGGAACAAATAGTTCTAAAATTCATATGGAACCACAAAAGACCCCGAATAGCCAAAGCAATTCTGAGAAGGAAGAATATAATGCAAGGGGGGGATCTCGCTTCCCAAATTCAAGCTCTACTACAAAGCCACAGTAATCAAGACAATTTGGTACTGGCACAAGAACAGACCCATAGACCAGTGGAACAGAACAGAGAGTCCAGATATTAACCCAAGCATATATGGTCAGTTAATACACAACAAAGGATCCATGGATATATAATGGGGAAATGACAGCCTCTTCAACAGCTGGTGTTGGCAAAACTGGACAGCTACATGTCCAGTTTGGAATGAAACTGGATTACTGTCTAACTCCATACACAAAAGTAAACTCAAAATGGATCAAAGACCTGAGTGTAAGCCATGGAACCATAAAACTCTTAAAAGAAAACAGGCAAGACTCTCTAGAGTATAAACAGGAGCAACTTCTTCATGAACATATCTCCATGGCAAGGGAAACAAAAGAAAAATGAACACATGGGACTACATCAAACTAAAAAGGTTCTGTACAGTGTCCATCAGTAGAACAAAAAGGCATCCTATAGTATGGGAGAATATACTCATAAATGACATATCCAATAAAGTTTGACATCCAAAATATATAAAGAGCTCACATGCCTCAACACCTGAAAAGCAACTAACCCGATGAAAAAGTGGGCAGAGGATCTGAACAAACACTTGTCTAAAGAAGAAATTCAGATGACCAACAGGCACTTGAAAAGATGCTCCACATTGCTAATCATCAGAGAAATGCAAAATAAAACCACAATGCGATATCACCTCACACCAGTTAGGATGGCCAACATCCAAAAGACAAACAAGAACAAATGTTGGTGAGGATGTGGAGAAAGGGGAACCCTCCTACACTGCTGGTGGGAATATAAATTAGATAGCCATTGTGGAAAGCAGTATGGAGGTTCCTCAAAAAACTCAAAATAGAAATACCATTTGACCCAGGAGTTCCACTTCTAGGAATTTACCCTAAGAAATCAGCAGCCCAGTTTCAAAAAGACATGTGCACCCCATGTTTATTGCAGCACTATTTACAATAACCAAGAAATGGAAGCAACGTAAGTGTCCATCAGTAGATGAATGGATAAAGAAGATGTGGTACATATACACAATGGAATATTATTCAGCCATAAGAAGAAAACAAATCTACCATTTGCAACAACATGGATGGAGCTAGAGGGTATTATGCTCAGTGTAATAGGCCAGGTGGAGAAAGACAAGAATCAAATGATTTCACTCATCTGTGGAGTATAACAACAAAGCAAAAACTGAAGGAAGAATACAACAGGTGACTCAAGAATGGACTAACAGCTACCAAAGGGAAAGGAACTGGGGAGGGTGGATGGGAAGGGAGGGATAAGGGAAATAAGAGGCATTATGATTAGCACACATAATGTAGGGGGTGTTTAGGGAAGGCAGTATAGCACAGAGAGAAGTAGTGACTCTGTAGCAATATACTACGCTGATGGACAGTGACTGTAATGGAGAATGTGGTGGGGACTTGATAAAGGGGGGATCTAGTAACCACAGTGTTGCTCATGTAATTGTATATTAATGATACCGAAATAAAAATAAGTAAAAAAGAATAAGAACATAATTCATTTTAGTAAAGTTAATCTTGACTAGTACTTGTGTGTTTACTGATAAATGCATATTACTCTATGTGTAATAATATTTTATGAGTAAATATTTTAAGTATAAATTAGGCATGTTGGTAATGTACAGTAATTTTTGTAAAACAATTAGTGCTTTTTACCAAATAATAAATTCCTGGTGGATATGGCCTGTAAGCTTAATATTTCCTCTAATTATAGACATTAACTTATCCTAACAATACTGACAATTACGTGTGTAATCATGGTTGCCTATACTCATTTAGTAGGAATTTCAATGGGCTGCTAGACCTGGCAAGCTTCAGAAGGGAGATGGTGGCTACCTGTTTCTAAAAAATAGAAAGGTAACCTAGCGCTTAAAGATAGCTGGTGAATAATTGTATTCTCACCATATTTGTTTGCTAATTTTTGTGTAAACCCAGAAATGCCTTTTTCCTTAAGTTTATATGTATTTTATTCTCTTTTACATCTATATTAGAAAGTATTTCTTCAACTTACTAGGCTTTTTCAGAATAATCAACTGTCAGCCAGCATAGAAATATACTGTATTTTGAAATCTCCTGAAATCACATAGATTTAGAAGTGAAATTTAGCAGTTCTTTTTTTGTATGAGCAAAATCAAACAGAAAAAGTGAACTATGAGAAGTGAGATTTTTTTTGAAAAATTACTTTCGGTTGGACCCTATAATATTGCCCATAAGAGAGAACTCATCCATTTGGAAGTGCCAAACAAGAGGGAACTAGCAGAGAAAAGGTTCTAGGTTTTCTTCCATTAAAAAGAATTTCAATATGTACCACTATCTCGTTCTGGAACAAAGATAAACCAGAGCATTTACATGGAGGGTTTTTCTCAGTGTGTTAAACCTCTCCTTTTCCTATTTCCTTTTTAGTGGGACATTGTTCATCTACTTGTCTATAGTTAATTGTATATTGCGGATGTCATGGATTGTGGTTAGCATAGCTCTTCACAAAGGGTCTGGATCGTGTGTCCTGTGAGAAAAGTACCATTTGAGCAATCCAAATGTGGATGTGTTACACTAGGACAAATGAGCACATTTGGATTGTTAAAATCTTTAAACATAGAGAAAACTTCAACTCAATATTCAAAGAATAAAATTTGATAGAAATAAGAGAATAAAATTTTTTAATCAGTTGAAACAGATAGGAATAGACGGAGTAAAATACAATATCCTTAATTTTTGTATTTAACCAAGATTGAATAGAAGTTCTAGGTTCAGGAGTCTCTACCTCAGGATGATTCAGATCATTCCTTTGAGTCTTGAGGGTAAGTAAGGTTCTTGGATTCCAAACCCAGGAATTAAAAGAGAACTCTCTCTCTCTCTTTCTCTTTTTTTTTTTTTGATCAGCAGCAGGAAGTTACTTTTCTTGATACTTTGATACTTTGTTTTCCATTATCTCTTCTTCCTATATTTTGTCTTTGGTATTTGTAGTTCTTCTCAGAATAACTTTAAGGATTGCTGAAAAAGTATTTTGAGTGAACGAATAAGTGGACTAGGCTTGTTTTACTCAATTAGGCTGTGGTGTACAACAAAGTGTTTTCCTATTTTAAGTTTAATATTATATAAATTTCAAGTTGTGTTCTCTATCTCTTCCTTGCTTTTTTACCCCATTAGCCTGAAAGGATAAGATGCTCTGCCCCATGTAATTATTTTTCAGTTTTGCGAAATGACTACCTTTGGGCCAAGGGTAGAAAGTTTCTCATTGCCTCAAAGGTGAATTGTTTTCTAATAACTCACTTAGGAAATTGTTTTATTGCTTCAGTCAATTTCTGCATTAAAATACATGTTACATAGAGGTTGTGTTGTGGGACCCTATTCTCTGCTTTATAGCAAATCCAATTCCAGGGTCTAAGGCTCAACTGCATAAGAATATTTAATATCTCACTTCATGGGACCAATGTTCTTTTTCAGCAGCAATATTCTTGTGCCCTAGCCATACAGAATTTTAAAACATTAAGGCAGTTTGAAATAACTTTTCTTCTTACCTGTTTACTATATTCTTCTCTCCTATGATTATGTATTAATAACAGAGAGGGCAGTGTATCTTGTGGTAAAAGATTTGGGCCTTGGAGCAGGACTGCCTGGGTTTAGGTTCTGATTATATTGTTCACTAGCTGTGTGACAGCTTGGACAAGTTAATTGACCTCTCTTTGTGCCTCAGTTTCCTCAGTAAGTTTCTCTTGATAATAGAGCTTACATCATTGGGTTTTGAGAATTAAGTTAGTTAATATAAAAAAAATGCTTACAATGGTGCCTAGCATAAGCTGTATAAGTTGCTATTATTGGAATATCTTTTCTACATGTTGCATTTTTTTAAGGGATAATAAAACATACTTCTAAGATCATTAGTTCCAAAGAAAAAGTGGAAAATAGCACATTTTAAATAAAGCAGAATAATCAATGTTGGTCTTTTTTGGAATTCTTCCTTTGGGTAGTTCATGGCCATTTTCCTTTAGGTAGTTTCTTGATTTATCTGATTGTAGAAATAGTAATAGTGCCAAAGATGCTTTGGGTTTGAAAACAAAAATTTGTGGCAGTTGCAAGAGCAGCTAATACTGCCAGCCATTTCTTCTTTAATAACAATTGTACTGTCTAGCTATCTGGTTTTAAGGCTCAGTTTTCTTATTCTGGGTGAATAAGCTGAAGGGGAAAAGGTTTAGGTACTTGGTTCCAGGTTGGGTACCATGGAAAAATTACTTCCTCTTGTATCTTATTTGCAATTCATTTAATCTGTAAGTACCTGTGTAGTAGGGGGGAAAGTATAGAATTTGTAGTCAGGAAGCATATTTAAATACCACTTTTACATCTTGCTAGTCTATTTCTTTTTACCCTTTTAATCCACACTTCCTTTTTATCTAACAGGGCTATTATGAAGTTTATATGGAATAATGTTTTTCATAATGCTACTGTTCTTAAACATTTTTTGAAAGGGAATCTCCAATTTGCTCTGGGTATTTTGAGAAAAAGTTCAATATATATATATGAAGGAAAGAAAGTCATTTCTTTTTGGGTGTTTAAGAAATTTTTAATAGAAAAAAATTTTAAATTAAAAGTTTAACTTTTTCAGAATATAAGAAAATTATAGTTTTTAAATAACCGAAAGAAGACTATTGTGAAAAAAATTTTAAATATGAAGTAGAAAAGGAAAATACGTGATCCTACTGCACAGAGATAACTAGTGTTCACATTTTGACATATGATATGTCATTCTGTATTTTTCTATCTTTCCTCTGCATTTATGGACTTCTTAAATTCATTTTTCTAAAATAGGATCACATTGTGAATTTTATAACATGCTTTTTTTTTTATCTCTTAGTATATTTTGAGCACCACTCTAGGTTAATAAATGGAGCATAACAGCCCCTTTTTTTATTATAAAAAGTTCAAACAGTATTAAAAATACAAAGAATAAAGTAAAAACCACAAAAAATACATCTCTCATAGATAGCCACTTTTATATTTCTATGCATATTGTTTTTTACTTGAATGAGATTCTTTTTATATGGTTTTAATACTGTATATAGCCTGTTTCCTTCACTCAACAGTGTGTTACACATATCTTTATGGTCCAAATAGATGTCTCTTTATTTTTAATGGCTACACTGTGTTTTATAATGTGGATGTGCTATCATTGCCATCATTTATCTAATCACTTTCTTATTGATATTTAAGATATTTTTATTTTTTGCTTTTATATATGCATACCTTTGCGTATTTAACTATATTTTTTCTTAATTTAAATGTATAGAAGTATAATTAATGGGAAAAAGCATATATACATTTTGAAGAATTTTGATATCTGTTGCCTCACTAATTCCAAAATGGTTTTACCAGTTTATATCCGTTAGCAATACCAATTTTCTGTAACCTTTGCCAGCACCAAGGTTTATCTTAAAAAAATTATTACAGCTTCATATGCTGGGCTATCTAATTCTTTTAATTAGCCATTAAAATCGAATATTTTGTCATGTATATATTGGCCATTTGTATATCTTTATGATTTGTCTATTGCTAAGTTTTCTGTTAGAGCGTTCATTTTCCTCCTAATTGATTTAAAAGTTCCCTACAAAGGAAAGTAATGGCTATTTTCTTATGGATAATATGTGGTCATTGGTGTTTTCTGCCAAAGGTTACTATATTATCTATAAGCTTGTGATCATTTCAGACTGAGGATCTATGTATCTTGAGTACTTTGCATGTGCTTTAGAGGGTTAAGATTGAAGAGTTGTTTTGGTTCTTTGTGTTACCAGCTTAAAGTTTTAAAGGATGTTCATACTGATGAAATTGACAGTTTTACCTCTTTTAATCACATCCTCAATTCATCTTTCTTAAAAAATACATTGTAGTTAAAAAGGTAAATTGTTTTTTAAAATAACAGTATATTGGTACTTGGTTTATCATATAATTCAGGGCTGTAGATTTGTATCCTTTAAAGGCTATCAGTGTATTTTTAAAATCTGAAAGTATTTATTGAGTTTAAAGTTTAATTACTTGGAATTTTTGAAATTCTCAGCTTTTTATTTATTTATTTATTATTTTTAAAATTTTGGTATCCTTAATATAAAATCACACGAGCAACACTGTGGTTACTAGATTCCCCTCATTATCAAGTCCCCACCACATATCCCATTACAGTCACTGTCCATCAGCATAGTAAGATGCTATAGAGTCACTACTTGTCTTCTCTGTGCTATACTGCCTTCCCCATGTGCCCACCCCCCCACATTATGTGTGCTAATCGTAATGCCCCTTTTTCCCATTATCCCTCCCTTCCCATCTATCCTCCCCAGTCCCTTTCCCTTTGGTAAACTGTTAGTCCATTCTTGGGTTCTGTGAGTCTGCTGCTGTTCTGTTCCTTCAGTTTTTGCTTTCTTCTTATACTCTGTAGATGAGTGAAATCATTTGACACTTTTTTTTTCCGCCTGGCTTATTTCACTGAGCATAATACCCTCTAGCTCCATCCATGTTGTTGCAAATGGTAGGATTTGTTTTCTTCTTATGGCTGAATAATATTCCATTGTGTATATGTACCACATCTTCTTTATCCATTCATCTACTGATGGACACTTAGGTTGCTTCCATTTCTTGGCTATTGTAAATAGTGCTGCAGTAAACATGGGGTGCATATGTCTTTTTGAAACTGGGCTGCTGCATTCTTAGGGTAAATTCCTAGAAGTGGAATTCCTGGAAAATAGTATTTCTATTTTTAGTTTTTGGAGGAGCCTCCATACTGCTTTCCACAATGGTTGAACTAATATACATTCCCACCAGCAGTGTAGGAGGGTTCCCCTTTCTCTGCATCCTTGCCAACATTTGTTGTTCCTAGTCTTTTCTATGTTGGGTATCCTAACTGGTGTGAAGTGATATCTCGTTGTGGCTTTAATTTGCATTTCCCTGATAATTAGCGATATGGAACATCTTTTCATGTGCCTGTTGGCCATCTGAATTTCTTCTTTGGAGTAGTGTCTGTTCATATCCTCTGCCCATTTTTTAATAGGGTTATTTGCTTTTCGGGTGTTGAGGCATGTGAACTCTTTATATATTTTGGATCTTAACCTCTTGTCAGATACGTCATTTACAAATATATTCTCCAATACTGTAGGATGCCTTTTTGTTCTACTGATGGTGTCCTTTGCTGTACAGAAGCTTTTTAGCATGATGTAGTCCCAGTTGTTCATTTTTGCTTTGGTTTCCCTTGCCTGAGGAGATGTGTTCAGGAAAAAGTTGCTCATGTTTATAATCAAGAGATTTTTGCCTCTGTTTTCCTCTAAGAGTTTTATGGTTTCATGACTCATATTCAGGTCTTTGATCCATTTCAAGTTTACTTTTGTGTATGGAGTTAGACACTAATCCAATTTCATTCTCTTACATGTAGCTGTCCAGTTTTGCCAACACCAGCTGTTGAAGAGGCTTCATTTCCCCATTGTATATCCACAGTTCCTTTGTTGTATATTGATTGACCATATATGCTTGGGTTAATATCTAGACTCTCTGTTCTGTTCCACTGGCCTATGGGTCTGTTCTTGTGCTAGTACAAATTGTCTTGATTACTGTGGCTTTGTAGTAGAGCTTGAAGTCAGGCAGTGTAATCCCCCCAGGTTTATTCTTCCTTCTCAGGATTGCTTTGGCTATTAGGGGCCTTTTGTGGTTCCATGTGAATTTAGAATGATTTTTCTCTAGTTCGTTGAAGAGTGCTGTTGATATATTGATAGGGATTGCATTGAATGTGTAGATTGCTTTAGGCAAGATGGCCGTTTAACAATATTAATTCTTCCTATCCATGAGCACAGGCTGTGTTTCCATTTATTGGTATCTTTTTAAATTTCTCTCATGAGTGTCTTGTAGTTTTCAGAGTATAGGTCTTTCACTTCCTTCTTTAGGTTTATTCCAGGTATTTTATTCTTTTTGATGCAATTGTGAATGGAATTGTTTTCCTGATTTGTCTTCTGCTAGTTCATCGTTAGTGTATAGGAATGCAACAGATTTCTGTGTATTAATTTTGTATCTTTCAACTTTGTTGAATTCAGATATTAGATCTAATAGTTTTGGAGTGGATTCTTTAGGGTTTTTTATGTACAATATCATGTCATCTGCAAACAGGGACAGTTTAACTTCTTCCTTGCCATTCTGGATGCCTTTTATTTGTTTGTGTTGTGTGATTGCCATGGGTAGGACCTCCAGAACTATATTAAATAAAAGGGGGGAGAGTGGCATCCTTGTCTTGTTCCCAATCTTAAAGAAAAAGCTTTCAGCTTCTCAGTGTTAAGTATGATGTTGGTTGTGTTTTTCATAGTGTTCTCTCATAATTCTTTGTATTTCTGTGGTGTCTTTAGTGATTTTTCCTTTCTCATTTCTGATTCTGTTTGTGTGTGTAGACTCTTTTTTTTCTTGATAAGTCTGGTAGGGGTTTATCTATTTTGTTTATTTTCTCGAAGAACCAGCTCTTGCTTTCATTGATTCTTTCTATTGTTTTATTCTTCTCAATTTTATTTATTTATGCTGTAATCTTTATTATGTCCAACCTTCTACTGACTTTGGGCCTCATTTGTTCTTCTTTTCTAGTTTTGTTGATTGTGAGTTTAGACTGTTCATATGGGATTGTCCTTCTTTCCTGAGGTACGCCTGTATTACAGTATACTTGCCTCTTAGCATGGCCTTCGCTGCGTTCCACGGATTTTGCGGTGTTGAATTATTGTCATTTGACTCCATATGTTGCTTGATTTCTGTGTTTATTTGGTGATTGATTCATTAATTGTTTAGCATCATGTTATTAAGCCTCCTTGTGTTTGTGGGCTTTTTTGTTTTCTTTGTGTAATTTATTTCTAGTTTCATAACTTTGTGGTTTGAGAAGGTGATTGGTACAATTTCAGTCTTTTTGAATTTACTGAGGCTCTTGTTGTGGCCTAGTATATGATCTGTTCTTGAAAATGTTCCATGTGCATTTGAGAAAAATGTGTATCCTGTTGCTTTTAGATGGAGTGTTCTGTAGATGTCCTTTAGGTCCATGTGTTCTCATATGTTGTTCAGTGCCTATGTGTCCTTACTTAATTTCTGTCTGGTTGATCTGTCCTTTGGAATGAGTGGTGTGTTGAAGTCTCCTAAAATGAATGTATTGCATTGTATTTCCCCCTTTAATTCTGTTGTTATTTGTTTCACATATGTCGGTGCTCCTGTGTTGGGTGCATAGATATTTATAATAGTTATATCCTCTTGTTGGACTGACCCCATTATCATTATGTAATGTCCTTCTTTGTCTCTTATTACTTTCTTTGTTTTGAAGTCTATTTTGTCTTCAAAATAATACTGCAAAAAAGTATTGCAACTCCTGCTTTTTTCTCCCTATTAATTGCATGAAATATCTTTTTCCATCCCTTTACTTTCAGTCTGTGTATGTCTTTGGGTTTGAAGTGAGCCTCTTGTAGGCAGTATATAGACGGGTCTTGTTTTTTTATCCATTCAGTGACTCTATGTCTTTTGATTGGTGCATTCAGACTATTTACATTTAGGGTGATTATCGATAGGTATGTACTTATTGCCATTGTAGCCTTTGAATTTGTGGTTACCAAAGGTTCAAGGGTAATTCTCTTACTATCTAACACTAATTTAACTAACAGTCTAATTTAACTCACTTAGTATACTATTACAAATACAACCTAAAGGTTTTTTTTTTCCTCCTTTTTCTTCCTCCTCCATTCTTTTTTTTTTTTTTGAGAGGGCATCTCTCATATTTATTGATCAAATGGTTGTTAACAACAATAAAATTATGTATAGGGGATTCAATGCTCAATGTACAATCATTAATCCACCCCAAGCATAATTCTCATCAGTCTCCAATCTTCTGAAGCATAACGAACAAATTCTTACATGGTGAACAAGTTCTTACATCATGAATAAGTTCTTACATGGTGAACAGTACAAGGGCAGTCATCACAGAAACTTTCAGTTTTGATCACACATTATGAACTATAAACAATCAGGTCAAATATGAATATTTGTTTGATTTTTACACTTGATTTATACATTTCTCCCTTATTATTATTATTATTATTATTATTTTTAATAAAATGCTGAAGTGGTAGGTAGATGCAAGATAAAGGTAGAAAACATAGTTTAGTGCTGTAAGAGAGCAAATTTAGATGATCAGGTGTGTGCCTGTAGACTAAGTGTTAATCCAAGCTAGACAAGGGCAATAAAGCATCCACGGATGCAGAAGATTTCTCTCAAAACAGAGGGGGCGTGAGGTTCTAAGCCTCACCTCTGTTGATCCCCAATTTCTCACCTGATGGCCCCCCTGCGACTGTGCTGTCTTAGGTTGTTCCTCCCTTGAGGGATCTTACCCGTCTCTGGCTAACCAGTCATCTTCCAGGGCCATACAGGGAAATGTAAAGTTGGTAAGTGAGAGAGAGGCAATATTGTTTGAAAAGGTTGGCTTTTTACTTCTTTGCAGATTTATGCCCTGTGGCTTTTATGCCCAGTATTTGTCTTGAGGTATCTTTACCACATGGAAGAATTATGATACTCAGTAAATTCGATATGAGGCACGAATTCTATATAAGGGTTGTAATTAGGAAGGAAGAAGAAAAGCTATAGGAGTAGCAGATGGAAGATAACATGGGAAGATTGATTATTTCTTTGACATATCTTCTTGTAGAGTAACTTAAGCATGTATAGGTTTTACACTACTAATTAAATTTCGTACACACATTAACATAATAGGAATACAGTTACATAACCAAAGCAGACCTATAATTACCAGCCATTTCCAGTGAAACCAAGAAAACCAGTTAGGCACCCTAGGCATTTGTGAAAACTTATCTATGATATGGTGGATATTATCCAACTGAACTTGAAGAGTCTGAGAGAAATCAGACAAATTAAAACAACCCATTCCTGGGGACTGTTCACATTCGATATGTTCTTTTAACAGTAGATAGTCTGTAGTCATAAGATTTTGGAGCACTACAACTTGTACTTCTCCTAATTCTTGGTTGAGTTCCAACAGTATAGATCCAGTCAAATTTGTTGTTTTACTGTATGCACAGGCCAGCTTAGATATCTCCTTCTTTATTCCAATGGCAAGTCCAGGAACCGGTGGGATGAATGCAGCTACAACTGCAGCATCGCCTGGATCTTGGTTGAGGTTTTTTGGTGATCATCTTCTGGTATGACTCTTCCAGAGAGTGCTGATGTTGGAAGTTCTTCTTCATATCGTATCTTAGTTCATTTTCTGGGTAGCCAAATTAGGCTTTGATCCTCTGTATAAACACAAACAGACCCTTTGCCCACGCTTTGATATACCCTTTATACCATTGTGTAGAACTCATTGGAGGTCACCACACAGGAACTGCTTTTTTTTTTTAAGAGAAAGGAATATAATCAGAAAAATGTACCTCCATAGCTGATCATCTGACACCCTTTAAGTGATCAAAATTAAGGATATTTAAAGCATGCATTAATCGTTGATTTACAGTTAGTTTTATCCTATCCGGGAGTAATCCCCCTATTCTTTTTTTTTTTTTTGTTATCATTAATCTACACTTACATGAAGAATATTATGTTTACTAGGCTCTCCCCTATACCAGGTCCCCCCTATAAACCACTTTACAGTCACTGTCCATCAGCATAGCAAAATGTTGTAGAATCACTACTTGTCTTCTCTGTGTTGTACAGCCCTCCCCTTTCTCCCTCCCCCCCATGCATGCTAATCTTAATACCCCCCCTTCTCCCCCCCACTTATCCCTCCCTACCCACCCATCCTCCCCAGTCCCTTTCCCTTTCGTACCTGTTAGTCCATTCTTGGGTTCTGTGATTCCGCTGCTGTTTTGTTTCTTCAGTTTTTCCTTTGTTCTTATACTCCTCAGATGAGTGAAATCATTTGGTATTTCTCTTTTGGCTTATTTCACTGAGCATAATACCCTCCAGCTCCATCCATGTTGCTGCAAATGGTAGGATTTGTCCTCTTCTTATGGCTGAGTAGTATTCCATTGTGTATATGTACCACATCTTCTTTATCCATTCATCTACTGATGGACATTTAGGTTGCTTCCAATTCTTGGCTATTGTAAATAGTGCTGTGATAAACATAGGGGTGCATCTGTCTTTCTCAAACTTGATTGCTGCGTTCTTAGGGTAAATTCCTAGGAGTGGAATTCCTGGGTCAAATGGTAGGTCTGTTTTGAGCATTTTGATGCACCTCCATACTGCTTTCCACAATGGTTGAACTAATTTACATTCCCACCAGCAGCGTAGGAGGGTTCCCCTTTCTCCACAGCCTTGCCAACATTTGTTGTTGTTTGTCTTTTGGATGGCAGCCATCCTTACTGGTGTGAGGTGATACCTCATTGTAGTTTTAATTTGCATTTCTCTGATAATTAGCGATGTGGAGCATCTTTTCATGTGTCTGTTGGCCATCTGCATTTCTTTTTTGGAGAACTGTCTGTTCAGTTCCTCTGCCTATTTTTTAATTGGATTATTTGTTTTTTGTTTGTTGAGGCGTGTGAGCTCTTTATATATTTTGGATATCCTCTTGTTGGACTGAGCCCTTTATCATTATGTAGTGTCCTTCTTTATCTCTTGTTACTTTCTTTGTTTTGAAGTCTATTTTGTCTGATATTAGTACTGCAACCCCTGCTTTCTTCTCCCTGTTGTTTGCCTGAAATATGTTTTTCCATCCCTTGACTTTTAGTCTGTGCATGTCTTTGGGTTTGAGGTGAGTTTCTTGTAAGCAGCATATAGATGGGTCTTGCTTTTTCATCCATTCTATTACTCTGTGTCTTTTGATTGGTGCATTAAGTCCATTTACATTTAGGGTGACTATTGAGAGATATGTACTTATTGCCATTGCAGGCTTTAGATTCGTGGTTACCAAAGGTTCAAGGTTAGCCTCTTTAGTATCTTACTGCCTAACTTAGCTCGCTTATTGAGCTGTTATATACACTGTCTGGAGATTCTTTTCTTCTCTCCCTTCTTATTCCTCCTCCTCCTTTCTTCATATGTTGGGTGTTTTGTTCTGTGCTCTTTTTAGGAGTGCTCCCATCTAGCGCAGTCCCTGTAAGATGCCCTGTAGAGGTGGTTTGTGGGAAGCAAATTCCCTCAGCGTTTGCTTGTCTGGGAATTGTTTAACCCCACCATCATATTTAAATGATAGTCGTGCTGGATACAGTATCCTTGGTTCAAGGCCCTTCTGTTTCATTGTATTAAATATACCATGCCATTCTCTTCTGGTCTGTAGTGTTTCTGTCGAGAAGTCTGATGATCGACTGATGGGTTTTCCTTTATAGGTGACTTTTTTCTCTCTAGCTGCCTTTAAAACTCTTTCCTTGTCCTTTATCCTTGCCATTTTAATTATTATTTGTCTTGGTGTTGTCCTCCTTGGATCCTTTCTGTTAGGAGTTCTGTGTATTTCCGTGGTTTGTTCGATTATTCCCCCCCCCACCCCCCAGTTTGGGGAAGTTTTCAGCAATTATTTCTTCAAAGACACTTTCTATCCCTTTTCCTCTCTCTTCTTCTTCTGGTATCCTTATAATATGGATATTGTTCCTTTTGGTTTGGTCACACAGTTCTCTTAGTATTGTTTCGTTCCTGGAGATCCTTTTATCTCTCTCTATGTCAGCTTCTATACGTTCCTGTTCTCTGGTTTCTATTCCTTCAATGGCCTCTTGCATCTTATCTGTTTATAAATCCTTCCAGGTTTTGTTTCACTTCTGTAATCTCCTTCCTGGCATCTGTGATCTCCCTCCAGACTTCATCCCATTGCTCTTGCATTTTTCTCTGCATCTCCATCAGCATGTTCATGCTTTTTGTTTTGAATTCTTTTTCAGGAAGACTGGTTAGGTCTGTCTCCTCAGGTGTTGACTCTGTGATCTTTGTCTGCCTGTAGTTTTGCCTTTTCATGGTGATAGAGATAGTTTGCAGAGCTGGTACAAGTGATGGCTGAAAGAGCTTTCCTTCTTGTTGGTTTGTGGCCTTCCTCTCCTGGGAGAACTGCGACCTCTAGTGGCTTGTGCTGGGCAGCTGCACGCAGACAGTGCTTCTGCTTCCTGCCTGGCTTCTATGGAGTTTATCTCCACTGTTGCTCTGGGCGTGGCCTGGCTTGGGCTGCTGCTCCAAAATGGTGAAGCCCTGTTGGAGGGGGAGCAGCCAGGAGGCTATTTATCTCCATAAGGGGCCTCCGTGCTCCCTGCTGCCCAGGGTGTTAGAGTGCCCAGAGATCCCCAGATTCCTTGCCTCTGGACTGTGTCCCGCCCTGCCCCTTTAAGACTTCCAAAAAGCACTCGCCAAACCAAAACAACGACAACAACAACAACAACAAAAAAAAGAAAATTAAATAAATAATTTAAAAAAAAAAGAAAAACGCACTATTTTCTTTGTCCTCAGGTGCCGGCCTCACTGGTCTTGCTGCCCTGTTTCCCTAGTATTGGGTTCCCTGTCCCTTTAAGGCTTCCAAAAAGCACTTGCCAAAAAAAAAAAGGAAAAAAAAATGGCCGCTCCCATTTCTTTGTTCTCTGGCATCGGCCTCAGGCACCCGCTCACCGGTCTTGCTGCCCTGTTTCCCTAGTATCCAGGACCCCACGCAATGCACTGTGTCTGTGCTCTGGTGTGGATGGCTGGGGCTGGGTGTTCAGCAGTCCTGGGCTCCCTCTCTCTCCCGGCTGGGACCCCTGTGCTCCCACTGGGAGCTGGGGGGAGGGGCGCTCGGGTCCCACGGGGCTGGGGCTTGTATCTTACCCCCTTCGTGAGGGGCTGGTTTCTCGCAGGTGTGGATGTGGTCTGGATGTTGTCCTGTGTCCTCTGGTCTCTATTCTAGGAAGAGTTGTTTTTGTTGTATTTTCATAGATATATGTGGTTTTGGGAGGAGATTTCCGTTGCTCTACTCACGCCGCCATCTTGGCTCTGCCTCCCTCCTCCATTCTTTATATATTAGGCATCATATTCTGTACTCTATCTATCCCTTAATTGACTTTGGGGGTAGTTCATTTGATTTTGCATCTGCTTAATAATTAATTGTTTCATTTTGCTGTGGTTTTATTTCCCCTGGTGACAGCTATTAAACTTTAGGAATACTTCCATCTATAGCAGTCCCTCCAAAATGCACTGTAGAGGTGGTTTGTGGGAGGTAAATTCTCTCAGTTTTGCTTATCTGAAAATTGTTTAATCCCTCCTTCAGATTTAAATGATAGCCTTGTCAGGTAGTGTATTCTTAGTTCAAAGCCCTTCTGTTTCATTGCATTAAATATATCATGCCACTCCCTTCTGTCTAATAAGCTTTCTGTTGAGAAGTCTGATGATAGCCTGATGGGCTTTCCTTTGTATGTGATCTTTTTTCTCTCTCTAGCTGCTTTTAAAAGTCTGTCGTTATCCTTGATATTTGCGATTTTAATTATTTTATGTCTTGATGTTGTCTTCCTTGGGTCCCTTGTGTTGGGAGATCTGTGCACCTCCATGACCTGAGAGACTATCTCCTTCCCCAGATTGGGGAAGTTTTCAGCAAGTATTTCTTCAAAGACACTTTGTATCTCCTTTTCCCTCTCTTCTTCTCCTGGTACCCCTATAATGTGAATAGTGTTCCATTTGGATTGGTCACACAAGTTCTCTTAATATTCTTTCATTCTTAGAGATCCAGTATTCCCTGTGTGCCTCAGCTTCTTTGTATTCTTCTCTAATATCTATTCCATTTACCATCTCTTCTTCTACATCTAATCTGCTTTTAAATCCCTCCATTGTATGTTTCGGTTCAGATATGAAATTTCTTAATGATTGAATATCCATCCTAAATTCATCCCTGAGTTCTTGAATATTTTTCTGTACCTCTATGAGCATGTTTATGATTTTTATTTTGAACTCTCTTTCAGGAAGATTGGTCAGTTCAGTTTCATTTGGGCCTTTTTCTCATGTTTGAGGGATTTTTCTTTGAACCAGGTTCCTTTGACATTTCATATTTGTATGTGCCATCCTCTGGTGCCCAGAAGCTGTAGTCTTTGGAGCTGCTGAGCCCCTGGAGTGATGTTGGGGGTCACAGGGGAGCGGCACCGTTGCCTGGGGGGAGGAAGAAGCATTTCCTGCTTCCCAGCTGTAGTGCCTGTCTCCACTGTCAGAACCAGTGGGCCAGCACACATGTGTAAGCCTCTGTGCTTTGCGTCTGTAGCTGCCATAGGTGGGGCCTGCCTCTGGCTCTCCTGACGCCAGTGCAGGGACTGCCAATTTGGGAGCTGATGCCAGCAGGCCAGGAGGAAGGCGCAGCAGGCTGCGTATAACAGTAAGCGTCCTCTGAGTTGAGTAGCCAGGCAGGGGGATGGAACGCCTGAAGCTCCTGAAAGTGCCCAACCTTCTGGGCAGAGCGCACCCAGACAACCTTGTTCACTTATCCCTTCTCCCGTGCAGCAAGCTCCATGCAAACCCCGCCCTTTCAGCAGCCCTCTAGTTGCTCGGAAGCCTTTCAGACCACCCGCTTTTCCTTTGTCCCAGAGCAGCCGGATGTGGATCCTTGTCCTCCACAAACGGCTGGAATCTCAGTCTCTCCAAGTATTCCATGTGTCTTAGCTTTCCAACCCCACTAATCTCCAGAGCACCATGCAATGTAGGTTGGTGCTCCCTTAGCAGATCTCTAGGGCTGGGTGTTCAGCAGTCCTAGGCTTCCACCCCCACCCCTCTCTGTTTCTCTTCCTCCCACCAGTAAGCTGGGGTAGGAGAAGGGCTTGGGTCCCCTGGATCAAGGCTTTGGTACGTTACCCTGTTTAGTGAGGTCTGCTCTGTTCTCCAGGTGTATGTAGTCTGGTGCAGCCTTCTTTCCTGTTGCTCCTTTAGGATCAGTTGTATTAACTCTATTTTCATAATATGTGTCATTTTGGGAGGAGTTCTTTTGTCTCACCTCCCACACTGCCATATTGAATTGCTCTCCAGCTTCTTTTTTAATGTACACATCATTGGTACAAATAAATTTTCTTTTTGTTTCCAATAATTTCAATTGTGATAGATTACCTTTTGTTAGCCTCAGTGTTTAGTGCTTGTCATTTCTGAAATGTACTAAGATACATTTAAGTGTCTTAACTGTACTATGTGTCATAATTTCAGTGTAGTATGTTAGGAATTAAGTGTAAACCCTAAAGCTGAAGTAACTGCTAATCTAAGTATACCATTTAGTTGTTGAATTCTTTAAAATTTTAAAAAATTTCTTAAAAAATTTTTAAGTTAGTCTCTGAAATTTCAGAATAGAATAATTTACTTTTGGAGTATAGTAGTGTTTATACTTGGGAGTTTGAGGCTAGCCAGACAGGCATGGATATAAGAATGGATTCACATTCATTTCCTGTCTGGGTAATTTAGAAATGTAATCCTTTTAAAATTCAAATTAATGCCACCTAAGTTTTTTTGTGAAAAATCATGAAAATGACAGGTGTAAGTTTATATTTTTTCTGGTTGTAATAGTGCCAAAAATGAATAAACTAATTTTAGGTTTCTAATGTCTTTTGAATTTTATAGATAGATATATACTCCAGTACTAAATATGGGTAAATGAATTAGCCAGCGAAATTGTCAGAATTTTATTTTAACAGGCCAAGTTAAAAAAATGACTTTTCCAGTGTTAGTGTATCTCTATTTTCCTAGAAGATGTCATTGCAAAACATGTAAGAAAGAAACTGGAATGGTGTTTGCCACTGCAAGTGGAAAATTTAAAAAAAAATTCAAGTATCATTGATATATAATCTTATGATGGTTTCAAATACACAACACAGTGTTTCAACATTCATGCATCTTATCAAACCCTCACCCTCTCCAGTGCAGTCCATCAATGCGTAGTACAATGTTACAGTATCATTAACTATATTCTCCACACTGTACTGTCGTCCTTATGAGAAACCTGTATTGTGTGAATTATTGTGCCCCTTAATCTCTTCCCTCCTCCCTACCTTCCTCAACCCCTCCCCTTTAGTAACCACTAGTCCTTTCTCAGTGTCTATAAGTCTACTGCCATTTTGTTTCTTTTGTTTTACTTTGTTTTTTTGCTCTACAAATAAGTGAAATCATTTGGTACTTGTCTTTCTCTGCCTGGCTTATTTCACTGAGAGTAATCCCTTCTATGTTGCTGCAAATGGCAGGATTTCTTTTCTTTTTATGGCTGAATAATATTCCATTGTGTATATGTACCACATCTTTATTCATTCATCTATTTTTCATGTGCCTGTTGGGCATCTGTATTTCTTCTTTGGAGACATGTCTTTTCAGGTCCTTCACCCATTTTTTATTTGGGTTATTTGTTTTTTTGGGTGTTGAGGCATATGAATTCTTTATGTATTTTGGATGTTAACCCTTTATTGGATAAATTGTTTACAAATATATTATCCCATACTTTAACAAAGTGATTTTGAGAATACAGGTAAAAAGGGTGTAATCCCCAAACTGGTGGGTATGTAGAATAGGGTAAGGAAAAGGAAGCAGATTAAAGGAGGAAAATGATCAGTTGAATAATTTGAGTTTATTATTTGAAGATACTATGCCCTTTTTTGGGTGCAGAATAATATAAGCTTATCAGCATTTAAAATATGGGAGAACTTGTATTTTAACCTGTGTTCATGCTAGAACTTTTTTTCCAGATGCAATTTTTAGCTGTAGCTTTTAGTGATCTGAATTTATTCCCAGTTTTCTTAGTTGTTCATTAACCTATTGACTGCTTTTATAGGTTCAACAAAATATACTACTTGCTAGTTACAACTGCTAAGAACTGAAATTGGAACTATTTTGCTTCTAGAATACCTTCCAAATTTGATTTCATTTAGAAAAATTTCCTTTTAACTTTAATAGCTTTATTTAACATGTTATTATAAACAGCAAGTAGGATTATTTATACTCTAGGAGAATGGGCAAGTAGCTTGCACCAGTATTGTATTATCCTTAGCACACAACTTTGTAGAACACTTCGATATACATTATTTCATTTAATCTTTTGACACCTGGGAGGTGTAGTTATCATCTCCATCTTACATATAGTAAAACTAAAACCCCAAATGATTGAAATACTTAACCCAAGTTGACACTCTTTTAATCAGTACAAGAGCTAGGTTAAAAAAAAAACAAACTCTTCTGACTTACGAGCTCTTCCTTTTTTTGTAACTTCAGCCAAGATTATGTATTCACTGACTGTCCGCAGATATGGTGGTAAAAGAAAAATGTGATTCCTACCCTGACTAAGCTTACCTTCTAGTTGTGGTGACAGGCTAGTAAATATTCTAATTGCTCTGAAAAGGAAAGCACACATTGATAATGTGGGAAGAAGCCAGTGTACCAGGGAACCAGGGAAGGCTTTTGATAGAAGGTAACATCCAAACTCAATCCTGAACTCGTAAAAATTAGGTAAAGGTGAAGAGGTTGTATTGGAAGAGGAATGTTCCAGATAGAGGGGAGAATATGATGTTGGAAGATCTGGAGGTGCGCAAGAGGTTAGTATGTTGGAGAATTGCAAGAAATTCATTATGGCTGGATCAGTCAGAGATTGGGGAAATATGAGGGAGGGTAAGGGAAAGAAAAGGTATAGCTGTGAAAGATGTAATACAGCTAAGCACTAATCTAGATGGTGGGGATACAGAAGTAAAGAAAACAGAGTCCCTGCCCTCTCCAATTTATATTTTGGTGGTTGGAAATAGACACAAACAAATAATTATCAAATGTCAGAGGGTGGGAATATGCAAATCCATAGACAGAAAATAAGTTAGTGGTTACCAGGGAATTGGGGCAGGATGAAGTGGGGACTGACTGCTAATGGGCATGGGGTTTCTTTTCGGGTTGTGAAAATGGTCTGGAATTAGGTAGTGGTGATGACTGAAAAGCTTTGTGAATATAGTCAAATCACTGAATTGTATAGTTTAAAAGGGTGAACTTTGTTGTGTGAATTATATCTCAACAAAAATCAGGGAGTGGAAGAACAAAGCAGAGTTAGGAAGGGTAAGAAAATGAAAGGGGTGCAATTTTATATAGGATGGACAGAGTGCCTCAAAGAAGTGGTGTCTCATTTGACAGAGCCCTGAAGGAAATGAGGGAGTAAGTTGTGGGGTGTCTAGGGAAATAATTTTCCAGATGGAGAAATGGCAAGTATAGAGGATTTGAGATTGGGAAGGTGCTTGGTATGTTCAAGAAACAGTAAGTAGGCCCTTGTAGCTGGAACACAGCTGGTAAGGAGGAAAGTTACAGGAGGTAAAATGAGAGAGATGTTAGGGTGCTTAGATCATGTAAGGACTTTAGGTTTTACTCGAAATGGGGGCTGAGGAGTAATATTATCCAAATTAGGTTTTAAATGGAGTATTTAGGCTATAGTGTAGAGGAAGCCAAAGGGATGAAACAGTAAATCAATTAGGAGACAATTGCATTAGTTCAGATAAGACAATTAGATAAGGATGGTAGCAGAGGGGGTAAGAAGTGGTAGAATTCTGATGTTTTGTAGGAAGAGTAAATAGGATTTGCTTATGGATAGGATGTGGAGTGTGAGAAAAAGATATATAAAAGATGATAACCAAAATTTTTGAACCAAGAGACTGACTGGAAGAGTAGAGTTCTCATTTAATGAGATGGCAGAGATTCTGGTAGGTGTCTAGGTGGAGGGAAGTAAATCAAGAGATTGGTTTTGGACATATTAAGGCTGAAATGTGCATATAGGTGCCCAAATAGTGATACTGAGTCGGTATGTATGTATGTATGTATGTGTAAATGTGGAGCTGGAGGCGAACATTTAATAGTCTTCAATTTATGGGTATCATTGAAATTATGGTTGAGTTGAAATGAACAATCAGGAGAGAAGAATGAGAAATAAGAAGGTATATTCATTTCCCTTGGGAAAGAAACAAAATTAAAGGGCAGGAATAACAGAGTAGACTAAAGAGGAGTCAATAAGGGAAGAAAAAAACCAGAAGGTAGTGGAGAGAGGAGTTTCCAAAGCAGGAGTAAATCAGTAGTGTCAGGAGTTACAAGTAAGTCATATAACAGTATCTTGGTACAGAGAAACTTCAGTGGAAACAGAGGCCAAGTAGTGGTTGAGTAAAAAATGTGAGTAGAGTAAGTGGAGGCAGCTAGCAAAGGCGACTCTGTTGCCCTAAGCATGGTTGTGAAGGGAAGGAAGTTAGAAAGAGAAACAATAGAAATAGGAATCTTGTAGACTGAGGGGGAAGAAGTTGATAAAGACAGGAAACAATAAAAGAAAGTTTTGTAGGAGCAAGCAAAAAAAAGGGGGGGAAAGGGTATAGTATATAGAGTTGCTTCTTCTCTTGAGCCTAAAGGGATAGAGAGGCAAGGAGAATTTGTACCTGGGAAAGGAAGTATAGGAATTTGATGCCCTATAGCCTGTTTTCTCTCTGAAGAAACAGTCCTTTGCCAAGAATGATAGACATAGGGTGGTGGCTTTAAGAGAATCATTGTGAGGAATGGGGGTGAAGGAAGCTGAGGAGGAATGTTAAAAAAAAAAAAAGATTCCCTCAGCTATATTGAGGGAGATCATGAATTCATAGTGGTGCTAACTAGTCTGTATGTGTTAATTTTCTCCATCAAAACTTAGAAACTATGGTTCAGGAATGTTGAAGATGAATGGTAAGGGTTATTGAGGTTTCGCCATGATTAGTAGGGAGAATATGATAGAAAAAGCAGGGTAAGGGAATTTAAGATACCTCCATTGGTCTTTTTCTTTTTCATTTTGTACTTATTTCTCTGCTGCCTACGCTTAATCTATTAGAATTTTAAAATGCATACATATATTTTTAAAATAAGTTATTAAAAATATATATACTTATCTTGAATTTTAAAAATATGGAAAAGTACAAAAACATGGACAAATCATATGAAAGCTTGCTGTATCTGGATATGACCACTGTTAATATGTTGGTGATTATTCTTTCAGACACCTCCTTGTATGTATACACATCTACTTATTTGTACATTTCCCCATAAGTGGGATTTATACAGTACATACTGTTTTCTTATCTGCTGATATTATTAAATATACATCTATTACAATTATTTGTAAAAGCTGCAAAGTACTCAATGGCTTAAATAATAAACTATACTTAAATTAGCCAGTCCTTTGATGATGACTATTATTTACTTGATTTTTTAACTTGTAGACATCAGTATTAACAAACACAGTACAATACACTTTTTCTTTTCTGTACTATTATGGTTATTTCTTGTGAGTAATAATAGCTAATACTTATATATAGCATTTTCTCTATGGTAAGCACTGTTCTAAGCACTTAATATTTGTCTTTTATTTCTAAATTTCTTCTATTAAATTTCAAGGTGAATCCTTCAGACTTGCATCTTTTAGCTTTACCTTGAGAATGTAGTAACTAAATAAGACTACCTACCTGCATGTATTAGATAAGACCACACCCAAACCATCCTATAATACAGTGTTGTGGCTAAGTGCTTAGGCTTTGGAGTCAAAACAGATCTGGATTCAGATCCTTGCTTTGCTACTTACTTTAATTGTAGGACTCAAAACTTCAACTTCCCAGTTTGTTCAAGTGAAAGGCATTTAAAGCATAAATTTTTTTCACTGGGAGAATTTTATAACAAAAATGAAATAATTGTTTAAAATTTAAAAAATTAAAATCCTTCAGGGTGAGGTTTAATGTTATTTTCCTTTTCTAGGTTAAGGGAAGATATAGAAATTATGGTTATTATCTTTTGTTTAATAAATGTTCATAAATGAAATCTATGCTATTGTTATAAATTCAAAGAATATTTAATGAGAAAAAAATGTCCATGATGACTGTTAGATTTTAATAAATGAAGATATAAAACTGTGATCACAGTTTTATTTAAAAAAAAAAGACTAGTAAGAAATAGATTAAAATAGGAGGCGGAGCCAGGATGGTGGCGTGAGTAGAAATAGATTAAAATAGAATGGTAATCTTAGAAAATTGGGATTTGAAGTGACTTTATTTTCTCCTTTATATTTAAAAAATTTTCTAAATTTTTCATGATATGTCCTTTTTTCTATCACTTTTATAACTTAATAAACCATAAAAATGTTAAAATAGGAATCTTCATGTATTAGAACATTTTAAGTATCTCAGAAGCCTTGATGCCATCTTTTAATTTTTCCTCACAGATTTTAATTTTCAGTGTTTATATTTATTGTACCCCTCTAGTTCTGTCAGCTCTCTGACTTCGGGCAAATTCTTAATTTCTAGCACTGTATAAATACAGTTCCTATATCTATAACATAAGGAAATAGGACTTAAGTAAACACTTTGAAAGTCAGATTATTAAGTTCTGTAAAAGTCTGTACCTTTTTTTTAAAAAGGAAATCTTTTGTTACTGCATCTTTATTTCACCCTCTGGAAGATCAGGTACTTACCAGCCACTGACTATTGTATGCAGTTTTTTCTCATTAAATTTGTCTCTGAGAAGGATCAAGAAAGTTGAGACTGCTCTTGCAGAGTTTCTTCAGGAAAGATTCATCTTTTATCTTTCCCTCTCCCATTTCATAAAAAGACCTCAATCATACAACTCCTAATGAAGAGATTGAAAACTCAGATAACTACAAGTCTCAAGACAGTGTAATGTAAACCAGTGAAATTGGCTGAATGGTCTTACAGTTGTTAACTGGAAAGTACACTAAAAAAGGCAGCTCCAGTTTTCCTTTATATATGTGGGAATATGTATTTAAATATCACCAGATCTTGTGATTCAACAAGCCAGAAATCTGGATTTTTATGTAAAATCCTGTTATTAAATGTAGACAGCTAATTCAAAGTGTTTTAGAACACTGTGCAGGCCAAATAGAACACTTCTGTCATCCAGATATGTAATATAGAAAGTGCAAGACCTGCAGAAGGAAAAGTTATGTGTTTTGAAGTGAAATTAGTCATCTTTAAATAGGCATGAGGTAGTCACCTGATTGCCTTTGGGATCAAAGAAATAATGCTTATGGAATATTTCAGTAACACCTCTTCATTGCATATTCTTCTGAGGGCAGGAATTAGGACATTTATTTATATTAGTAGCTCCAATTAATATCTCCAGAACTCAGTGGTTCCTGGTAACCCCTCAGTGAATGTATGTAACTTAAGCAGATGTAGCTTCATTTTTAACAGAGTTTATAAACTTATGGTAGAGATAATCTCAAATTATGACCAGTTTACATGTAAACTTTTGGCACATTTTAGGTTGGGAGAACAGTACTGTGTTAATGTGTGTTTAGCTCTTATTTCCTCATACCTATACTTTTAGCTTTCTTAGGACTATTACTAATTATAATTATTCCTTTATTTTTTACTTTGTTCCCTTCCCTAAAAAGTGAACTAATTTGAATAAGTAGAACATTGTTTTTGTTTTTTAAATGTGCTGGCCACATCAGATATTCCTCGCTTCTGGGTATTTTTCTATGAACTTGAAATTCTGTTTCATGTGTCCATCCATCTATCCATCTATTCAGTAAACATTATCCTGTCCTTGTCAAAGATGACAAGGCCCTGCGTGATGAGCTATCTACCAGACCCACTAACCTTATCTCATGTAGCAAGGGGAATCTCTTGATTCCTGTATTTTAGCCACCCTGTGTACCTTTCAGTTATTCAAACATGCCACATCTTTTTCTGCCTAGGTAAGGACTTTTGCACATGCTGTTCCTCAGATTGTCTTGCTTCTCTCTTTGCTCTTTGAGTTGCTGATTCTTATCCTCAGGAACCTCTAAGAGAGATTTTCCCTGACTACCTTCTCTTAAAGGAGTTCTTACATTATTTTTATGAGATTCCTGTTTGTTTTCTTCATAGCATTCATCCCACTTTGAATTTTTAAGTTATTTCCTTGTTTTTCTGTTTCTCTCATTACAGAAATGCTCTTAAGGAGAGGGACCTCTTAGTTCTTACTCAATTTTGTATCCTAGGCTTGTAATAAATTGCCTTTCAGTGGATGAATTTATAATAAACATAATAATCATATTGTATACCTACACCATGCTGGACATTGTTGAGCTCACAACTCTATAAGGTTAAATAGATATTGCTGCCATGTTGTAAATGAGACAGCCAAGGCCTACTGTGGTAACTTTCACAAAGTCAAACAGAAAATAAGTGAACTTAAAATAGAACTATAATAGAAACTTTAAAATAGAAAACTGGAAGCCCAGTTTTGACTACTTTTTTTCTTTCATCGTGACATGCTACCTGTATCTTACATATTGTAAACAATTGGTATGCTGACACAAGGCTCATACTGTTTTGTATAGTGATTTTAGACATTTCTAAGGAAACTGTGGCTTTCTCCTTATTCCCCATCATGCATAAAAGATTACAATAGTATTTGAAATGCCTGCTTATCATCTGGTATGTATAGTATCTCATGGTTTTGACTTCCTGATCAATCCAAATGAGAATTTGTGTACTTTTGTTTAATAAAAATATTGACACCCTCTACTAATAGGAATTTTATCCCCTGAGTCTTAATCCCTTAATTCTTCTATATGATAAAACTGGCCCTTTAAACTTTAATAGGTATAGAAAAATTTACATGTCCCTGCTTTAGAGCACAGTCACTGGCAAATAGAAATAATTGAATTTACTTCATCTTAATCTCAAAAATTTGTGTCTTCTCATTTTCTGTTTTCTTTTTCTCTTATGTCAGTAGAAGAAATGCTCAGTCTTTTTCTAAGGCATCTTCAATCTCCTGGACTTGATTTCATGACATACTCTATTTCACTTTAATATTTTCCAACTCTGCTTTTTCATTATTTTCTTTCATATTTTTGTTTCCTCATAGTATTGTCAAACTGTGCTTAAGTATGATTTCTGTGGAAGTATATGATATAATTTCAAAGGAAATTATACTTAGAAAAAAATTCCTTACAGTAGTATAATCCTCTAAAAATACCCTAGAAAGGTATTTTATTATATTTGTTGCTATACTAACTTCAACTTCTTCACCATTAGTTGTGCTGTAACCGTTTCTTAGCATGCAACAGCCATTCTCTAGGAAATTCAGTTACAGTTTCACAATTGTTAAATTTGATGGTGTTTTCTTAATTAGATCTCTTGTATATGTCCTCTCTTGGATCTTCAAACTTTTTCTCATTACTGGCAACTTACTTTATACTGTCAAGCACACACAGTTTCTTCTCTCACATAATAAAATAATATAAACTCTTTAATTGGCTCTGTTTCTTTAAGTATCCTTTGCCTTCTCTTTGGAAGGACTTTGTGAAATAGTCTATTTCTGTTTACCCTGCATTAACTTCTTACTTCCATTTAGTCTACAATTCTTTGCCTGCTGGCTCTTATCCTCAGCACTCCCTTTATACTTCTTTGGCAGAGGCATCAAGAAATACCTTTTGCCACATAAAATAAATGCATTTTCATGTTTTTCCTTACTTGGACTGAATGAGACATTTTCATTTTTGGTAGTCTGCTCCCAAGACTTTTTTTTGACACTGTGCTCTCCAGGCTCAACTCTTCTTCTCTAGCTTCTTTCCTGGTACCTTTTCTCATTCTGACCCTTCTGCCTTTTTCATTCTGTCAGCATCTAATGTGTTCCCACAACTTTTGTTTTCTTACTCATTCATACATTCATCAAGTGAATGGCTGTTTGGGCCAGGCACTGTGCTGTTACTGAGGAGACATTGTGAATGTGACCGACATAGCTACTGTCTTTATGATGTGTGTAGTCTAACAGAAAATCTACTTGAAGGTTGTCAAGTAGAACATGGGGAAAATAGTTCTTCATACTCTGAGCAGATAGATAAACTGGCAGTTGTGGAACAGTCTGATAAGTATTCTGGTAGAGGAAATACATAGAAGGGATAGCTAACTAAGACTGAAGTGGTCAGGAAAAGCTTCTTGGAAAGAATTAGTGGTTGAAAGGGGCTGTGGGGAGGTCAGTGTTTCAGTCAGAATAAAATCTGCAAAGAAAAAAGGTAAGGGAGTGCATGGCTCAAGATTTGAAAATCGTTAATCTTGAGTGTGTGGAGGAAAAGAGGAGAATGGAGAGTAAAGCTGCAAAAACATAAAGTAGGCACTCATGTAAATACTAACCAGCAAGTATTCAATTAGTGCTATTTTATAGCTGTACTGCCACATAATTATATATTTTAATAGCATAATTTTTACTCTTGCTTCTGTGAACAATTAAAGCTAGATTTTAGAAGATAACTGATAAGTCTGTCATAATTATTTATTGCTATGAATTGGTATTGTGATAGGTTTGTACTTGTGTTATTAGATTTGACTCAAAGTATCAAAGACTCTTTCATTAATTATTTAAGACCTAGACCTCCTATCTCTAGTATTTTATTATAATCATTGTCAATAATGTATAAACTATTCTTATTCTCTAAATGTTTAATATATATTGCCTTATTCCAATAAGATTTTTAGTTCGTTGAGGGCATAGACTATTGTATCTTTAATTTCTTTTACATCTTCCTTTGTACCTAGAGTACAAAGGGTACACTTGTATGTGTCTGTGTGTACAGAATATTTTTGTACTTTTTACATGATTAAAATAACTTGCTTTTTCAAATCTTGAAGGACTTAACCCAGTGTCTTTCACTTAGGGCACATACAATATTTACCAAATATTTAATTAAGTAACCCCAAAACTCTTCAAATCCATTGAAGGTTATCATGTAGAAAATGGTGATAATAGTTCTTCATACTCTCTGAGCAAAGAACTTATTGATACAGGTTAAAATTACAACAGAATAACTTCTGCTTTTAGCCAAAATAGAGTAACAGGGACCAGATTTACCCTCCTTGAATCAACTAAAAAGACAGATAAAATACAGGAAACAGTGGTTCTCTTTACATTTAATGCCAGGTAATGAAAGACAGTAATCCCTGAAGAAAAACAAACAAATGAGATGAGTTCTACAGGTGCTCTGGCTTATTCCCTGGGAAAAGTTTCCAGACTGTGGTGCAAAAAGCAGAAACCCAAGCAGAGCCCAGTGGTGTCCTGTAGTTGATGAGGTAGAGCTTGGAGTCTGAGGGAGCCAAGATAGTAGAGTTCTCAAGGAGGAATACTGGAAAGATGAGGACTCTTAAAATAGGCAGAGGGTCCCTTCCGATATTCAGTTGAGTGGTTATCATTACTTGGATGTGGGAAAACTACCCAAGACTGAGGGAAAAACTACCTGAATGCACTAGAGGGAACAGTGCTCAGACCTCACAGAGGGCTGGATATAATGCCTGTTAAGAGGGGTCTTGCTTCACTAGTAAGGAAAAATTAAATATAAAATAACCAGCACAAATATCCAGTACACAACAGGGTAAAATCCTATATGTCTAGATCGAACCAAAAATCACCATGGTCCCAAAGTTTATTTTATTTTATCAAAAGTCACCTGTCATAGAAAGAGGCATAAAAATACAACACAATGAGAAAGATTAGTAAATCAAAACTGATCCAGAAATCACTTGTGGTTTTTTTTTTTTATGTCTTTATCCATTGTCATTTCCAGGTTATTGTCCTCTCCAACACTCAGTCTGGTATATATGAGGCAAAAAGAAAACCTAGGGATCTCTCTGCTGTATTGTTCCTAGGTCCAACCCTCCTTAGAGGGTCTGTCTTCTTCTTTCTACCTTTCAGTCTTCTTATGTGTGTTTTTCACATAGACTGGGTGTTGGAGAGGACAATAAGCTGGAAATAACAATGGGTAAGGACAAAAAAAAAAGCCACAAGTGAAGTTTTTGCTTTACCTTTTATACTTACATCTAAAAAAAAGAGAGATCCCTTGGTTTTCTTTTTGCCTCATATATCCCAGACTGGGTGTTGGAGAGGACAATAACCTGGAAAGACTTCACAAGAAAACAGTAGGATGTGTTCATGTCCTTGGCATATGCAAAGATTTCTTAAAACAGGATACAAAAATCATTAATCATAAATGGTAAGATTGATAGATTGATAGAACTTCATTAAAATTAAAAACTCCTGTTTATTAAAGATGCCATTAAAGGGGTGGAAAAGCAAGCCATATATGGGAGAAGATATTTACAGTATGTATATTTGACGTAGAATTTTTATCTAGAATATGTAATAAATTCCTGTAAATTAATTTTTTTGAAAAAAGGACACCCCATCAAAAAATGGGTAAAAACTTGACTGCCGCTTCAAGAAAGAAGATAACCATATGGCCAATAAGCAAGTGAAAAAGTGCTCAAAATCATTAATTATTAGGGACCTGAAAGTTAAAACCATGATGTATTACTACTACTCTTCCACAAGATAGCTTGTAAAAAATTATAGAAACATTTTTTTCTATGACTGAGTTGTGGAGTAACCAGAACTTCATACATTGATGTTGAGAGTGTATGGGTACAACCACCTGGGAAAACTGTTTTGGCAGCATCTACTAAAGTTGAGTATACACATATACCTTATGACCCAGCAGTTTCACCTCTAGGTATGTATCCATGTGAAGCACATATACGCATATACAGGCATACTTTATTTTATTGCGCTTCACTTTATTGTGCTTCTTAGATGCTGCATTTTTTTACAAAACGAAGGTTCATGACAACCCTGTGTTGAACAAGTCTGTCAGCACCATTTTATCCAACAACATTTACTAACTCCCTGTCTCTGTCATATTTTGGTAATTCTCGCATATTTCAGACTTTGCCATTTTTATTGTATTATGGCGATCTGTGATCACTGATTTTTGATGTTGCTATTATAATGATCTTGGAGCTCTATGAACTGTGCCTATATAAGACAGTGAGCATAATAATTGATAATGTTCTGTGTGTTCTGACTGCTCCACTGATCAGCTATTCCCCCATCTGTCTCACAACTTGGGACTCTTGTTTTCCCTAAGACATAACAGTACTTAAATTAGGTCATATAATAACCCTACAGTGGCTGCTAAGTGTCCAAGTAAAAAGTAAAAAGAAGAGTCATATGTCTCTCACTTTAAATCAAAACTTTAAAATGATTAAGCTTAGTGAGGAAGGCATGTCAAAGCGAGATAGCCCAAAAGCTAGGCCTCTTGGCCAAACAATTAACCACATTGTGAATGCAAAGAAAAAGTTCTTGAAGGAAACTAGAAGTACTACTCCACAGAACACATGACAAATAAGAAAGCAAAATAGCCTCATTGCAGACATGGAGAAAGTTTGAGTGGTCCTGAGGGGAGATCAACTGAGCCACAACACTCCTTAAGCCAAAGCCTGATCCAGAGCAAGGGCCTTAACTCTGTTCAATTCTATGAAGGCTGAGACAGGCGGGGAAGCTGCAGAAGAAAAGTTGGAAGCTAGCAGAGGTTGGTTCATGAGCTTTAAGAGGCTGTCTCTGTAACAGAAAAGTGCGAGATGAGGCAGCAGGAGCTGATGTAGAAGCTGCAGCAAGTTATACAGAAGGTCTAAGGTCATATACACTAAACAAGAAATTTTCAACATAGATGAAACAGCCTTCTATTGGAAGAAGATGCCAGTAGGGAGAAGTCAATGCAGGGCTTCAAAGCTTCAAAGAGCAGGCTGACTCTCTTGTTAGGGGCTAATGCAGCTGGTGACTTTAAGTTGAAGCCAATGCTCATTTACCATCTGAATATCCTAGGACCCTTAGGATTGTGCTACATCTATTCTGCCTGTGCTCTAGAAATGGAACAACCAAGCCAAGATGACAGCATGTCTGTTTACAACACAGCTTACTGAATATTTTAAGCCCACTGGTGAGACCTACTGCTCCAGGGGGGGAAGAAAAAAAAGCTTCCTTTCAACGTATTACTACTGCTTATTGACTATACACCTCGTCACCCAAGGTCTCTGATGAAGTTGTGCAATGAGATTAATGTTCTCATGCCTGCTAACACAATGTCCGTACTGCAGCACATGGAGCAAGGAATAATTTTGTCTTTCAAGTCTTATTATTTAAGAAATACATTATTATGTAAGGCTTAATCTGCCTTAGATGGTGATTCCCTCTGATGGATCTGGACAAAGTAAATTGAAAACCTTCTGGAAAAGATTTGCCAATCTGGATGCCATTAAGAACATTCATGACTCATGGGAAGAGGTCAAAATGTCATCATTAACAAGAGTTTGGAAGAAGTTGATCCCAGCCCTCATGGATGATTTTGAGGGGTTCAAGACATCAGTGGAGGAAACAACTGTAGATGTGGTGGAAATAGCAACAGAACTAGAATTTCTATAGAAGTGGAGCCTGTGACTGAATTGCTGCAATCTCATGATAAAACTAACAGAGGATGAGTTGTTTCTTAAAGATGAGCAGAGAAAGTTTCTTGAGATGGAATCTACTCCTGGAGAAGATGCTGTGAAGACTGTTGAAATGACAATGAAGGATTTAGAATATGACATAAACTTAGTTGATAAAGCAACGACCAGATTTGAGAGGACTGACTCAATATTGGGAGATGTTTTACTCTGAGTAAAATGCTATCAAACATCATCACGTGCTACAGAGAAACTGTTCATAAAAGGAAGAGTCTGCTGATGTGGCAAACTTCATTGTCTTAAGAAATTACTACAGCCACCCCAACCTTCAGCCATCATCACCTTGATCAGTCAGCAACCATCAACATGGAAGCAGGACCCTCTCCCAGCAAAAAGATTACTGTCTGAAAGCTCAGATGATGGTTAATTTTTTTTTTAGCAATAAAGTACTCTTAAATTAAGGTCTGTACATTGTTTTTTAGACATAATGCTATTGAACACCTAGTAAACTGCAGTATAGATAGTGTAAACATAACTTTTATGTGCACTGGGAAACAAAAAGAATTCATTTGACTGACTTTATTGTGATAATTTGCCTCATTGTCGTTGTCAGAAAACAAACCCACAATATCTCTGAAGTCTGCCTA
Source organism: Manis javanica (assembly GCF_040802235.1). Taxonomy (NCBI): domain Eukaryota; kingdom Metazoa; phylum Chordata; class Mammalia; order Pholidota; family Manidae; genus Manis; species Manis javanica. The sequence goes on from NC_133172.1 coordinate 49,379,995, forward strand.
TGTAAGAATGTTCATAGCAGTGGTTTTATTTATTTATTTATTCATTCATTCATTCATTTATTTAGGTATCATTCATGTACAATTACATGAGCAATATTATCGTTACTAGACTCCCCCTATTACAATCACTGTCCATCAGCATAGTAAGATGCTATCGAATCACTACTTGTCTTCTCTGTGTTGTACTGCCTTCCCCATGGCCCCCCCAACACATTATGTGTGCTAATCATAATGCCCCTTTTTACCCCTTATCCCTCCCTTCACACCCACCCTCCCCAGTTCCGTTGGTAACTGTTAGTTCAGTCTTGGGTTCTGTGAGTCTGCTATTTTGTTGCTTCAGTTTTTGCTTTGTTCTTACACTCCACAGATGAGAGAAATCATTTGATACTTGTCTTTCTCCACCTGGCCTATTTCTCTGAGCATAATACCCTCTAGCTCCATCCATGTTGTTGGAAATGGTAGGATTTATTTTCTTCTTATGGCTGAGTAATATTCCATTGTGTATATGTACCACATCTTCTTTATCCATTCATCTACTGATGGACACTTAGGTTGCTTCCATTTCTTGGTTATTGTAAATAGTGCTGTAATAAACATGAGGTGCATATGTCTTTTTGAAACTGGGCTGCTGCATTCTTAGGGTAAATTTCTAGAAGTGGAATTCCTGGGTCAAATGATATTTCTATTTTGAATTTTTTGAGGAACCTCCATACTGATTTCCACAATGGTTGAACTAATTTACATTCCCACCAGCAGTGTAGGAGGGTTCCCCTTTCTCCACAGCCTCACCAGCATTTGTTGTTGTCTTTTGGATGGTGGTTATCCTTACTGGTGTGAGGTGATATCTCATTGTGGTTTTTATTTGCATTTCTGTGATGATTAGCGATGCGAAGCATCTTTTCATGTGCCTGTTGGCCACCTGAATTTCTTCTTTGGAGAAATGACTGTTCAGATCCTCTGCCCATTTTTAAATTGGATTATCTGCCTTTTGTTTGTTGAGGTACGTGAGCTCCTTATATATTTTTATATTTTGGATGTCAACCCTTTCTCGGATATGTCATTTATGAAAAGATTCTCTCATACTGTAGGATGTCTTTTTGTTCTATTGATGGTGTCCTTTGCTGTACAGAAGCTTTTCAGCTTGATATAGTCCCACTTGTTCATTGTTGCTTTTGTTTCCCTTCTCCAGGGAGATATGTTCATGAAGAAGTTGCTCATGTTTATGTCCAAGAGATTTTTGCCTATGTAAGAGTATTTGGTTTCTAAGAGTATTATGGTTTCATGACTTACATTCAAGTTTTTGATCCATTTCGATTTTACTTTTGTGTATGGGTTTAGACAATTAATGGATCCAATACTTTAAAGATTGCAAGTCAGCTATTTTTTAAAGTGTTTCTTAATTTGGGTTTGTATACTTACTTGTGACTACATTCTTTCTTGGCAAGAATATCACAGAAATGATGTATTGTATTCTTTCAGATAGCATACAATTTTGAATTGTGTCAGGGTTTTTTTCCACAAATAAGATTTTTAACTTGACACCATTGAGGATCTGAATTTTAAAGAGATTCTTAGACTGGTGGCTCATATTCATCAGCTTGTTCAACTTTCGCACCTGTCTCATCCCCAGTAGCTTTTCCAGAACTACCATGAAGCTCCATGACTTTTCCCAATTCAAACTTGGGCTTCTTTAGCATTTATAGTTTTTCTAATAAACACATCATGGAGTGGATAAATAGATTGGCAAGACTTTTCTATATCTTTTCCAGTGCTGTCTGGAATCAACTTATTGGCCACTTCTTTGAAGTCATTTGCCTGCACTTCTTGGGTCATGATTTCCATCATCTTCTCCAGGATTGGAGAAAATCATCTTTTCCATGATTTCCGGGATTGGGCAGACCTGTTGATGCTGAGTATGAGGTCTATCATATATGATTATTGCATTTTTAAAAGTAAAACCAATACAGAATAGATGAAGCAAATAACCATTAGAGTAGTCTGGACATCGACATGAGCTTCAGTCAGGGTCTACCTTTTTTTTTTTTTACCATAGAGCACATTTTGTCATGGGTAAGATCCATGTCTTGGAAATTAGGCAATTTTTGCCCTGAGCATCCTCAGTAATTAGCTTGAATTTTCTAAATGCAACTTCATCGTTCTGCAGATCAGTGAGAGTCACTTCAAAAACAACCCTTGAGACCATCAGTAGAAATTTTGGTCCGTTTTGTTCTTGTGACTATAGTGTTTTTCCTATATTTCTTATACTGAACATGGCTGATGCTTTCAAATCATACCCATCATTCTTAGAAAATGGATCAACCACTTTCTTCTTGGCTCCCTTTTTGCCTTTCATAAGGTGCTCGTTCTTATGACCACCATGATGCTGCTCAGAGAGCCAAAAGGAGAATTGTGCCATTTTTCATGATACTTTAATTACTCGATTAAAGTGTTATATCTGTCAGTCTTCTCCACTTTTAAGTTACTCTTTTTTCCCTTTGTAATTAATAATCTTTGTGGAGTTGTACTTTGAAACTATATAAATATCTCATTTCTCATCACACTGTAAATATTCATTACTATTTTATATCAGTACGGACTCATGTTTTCAGAAGATTATAATCTGTTACCATTATTATTTATCTTCATGCTCATATTTGGAAGTGAGAGCTTCTTCAAGCTGGCTTCTGTGTCCTTTTGACATATCCCCTATAGATCTTTGGGTACTTCCTTACTGTTAGCAAAACAAGATATTCGAGGCTCATCTTGTACTTTTCTTCTTCCAGCTCTGATACCAACTATTTTGCAAAGAAGCCCTAATTGCTTTTGGTGGAAGAGAGTATTTAGAAACCAAAGTCTGGATGAGAGGTGTGCTCATTTTGTGAGTATGCTTTTGGGGTGCTGCTGTTCTGTGCACCTTTCAGAAGACAAAGTTAGGGAATATATGTTTATTTTTCTGTCTTTCTGTTCACATTGACTTCCATGAGTTTACACTGATACCTCAAGTTACAACTCACCACCATAGGATTCCTTCTTGTTTTTTTCCTATGTTTGTAACTCCCTTGTTTGATACGGGGAGATTTGATTCCCTTTAATCTTAATATATTTACTTATTTGAGCATAATGTGTTTATTTGCGCAGTCTCCCTGGGTGTGACCAAGCTCCTGTTTCTACTGCCTCCCTGGTCCTACATGTCAATACCCTAATTACCCAACTTGGACTCCTGTATCTTGCCTTTAGACTCTGTCTGCTATCCTACATCATCAATATTCTTTTCAACCTGTGTGTGTTGTGACACCACAGCTACCCTCTTTCTTACCTGTGGATACCAATACCATTCACACCCTGCTTGGGTTCTTACTCCCTGCACTGGGTGGCCCTGCTAAGAGGATACCATCATACATTTTTTACCCTGCTAGGATTTTGATACCCTACATAAAGGTGCTCTTTATCCCTGTTCCCTCAACCCTTGTGGCTGTCTGCCTTTACCCACCTGAACTCTAGCATCTTATGCTGGGCAACCCATCCATGAGAATGTCCTCTTAATCCTGCTCAGGCTCCAGGGCTTCTCATGAATGCCCTCCTCACCCAGCTTAAATTTCTAATCCCCATGCTGGGCTTTGCTACTTTTCCACATGGACTCACTCTAGTTCCGGCCTTAACCTTTGATTCCTAGCCCTACTATGTAGGCATCCTACTCACTGCTTGGGTTCTAATACCTTATGCACCTCTTGCACAGGTACTCTTCTCTCCCTGCTCAGGCTCTGACCTGTGCTGATCACTCTCTATCACCTTCCACTGGCTTGGGCTGTGATGGCCTGTACTGTCCCCTTTAGGATACACTTCTCACCATGCTCTGGCTCTGATACCCAAAGCTGGGCTCTCCCTACTTCTTCCCATAGATACTGTCCTCATTCTGCCTGGGCTACTCATCCCAGTGGAGACTCTTATTTTACTTGGGCTCCAAACCCCACAGTAGGCTGTCTCCCTGTGTGTCAGGCTTCCCTCTTGCATGAATGCTCTCCTCATCCTACTTTTTAGGTTTCCATCCCAAGCTGGGTCATCCTTCCATTCCCTGCAACCACCCCCCCCATCTTTACCCTGCTTGGGGTCTGACACCTTACACCACATACTTTATTTATGTTGCTTGGACTGTATACCTGGATATCTCTTCCATCCCCCTTCCCTTTCCATTAATGCTGTCCTTATTCTGCTTGGGCTCTGAACCCCTCACAAGGCTTCACACCACCAGTCTTCTGACACCCAGCCCTGGGTCCTCCTCACCCCTCTTGGACTCTATCTGAACTCTACAATTTTTAAAGCTATATTGAAAAAGTGTTCTTGTAAGAGCTTTGAAAATTATAAATAAGCCACAAGTATTTTACTCAACAATTTGTCATAGATAGGACTTTGAAAGTCTTATTCCTTCTAGGACAGACTTAAGTAATTTCTTCAGAAAATAGTATAAATAAACTAAGGCTATAGATAGCCAAAATTGTTAATTGAATAGTATACTCCATTCTGTATTTCATAAGTGTTCAGAAGTTATTTAGAAAATAATTGTAGATGTTATTTAACATTTATGTGTTTTATAAAATATTTAAGTGGAAAGTAATACATGCTAGAAAAAATACATGATGTTGTGTATTAAAATGGTTGTGGAACCCAGGGTAGTTTTCTTATTCCCCACATTAATATCATTTTATGCTGCTGTGTATTATTTAAAATTTCTTTAGAATGCTACATTGTTTTAGGAAAACAATAATAAAATACAATCAGGAAGAAGTTATATGATTAAGTAAAGATGTGACAGCTGACTAGTAAATTGACCTAAAATTCAGTAAGAAAAATTTGTTAAAACAGAGTATCACCTACTAGTTATTCTTGAACTCGATAATCTTTTAGAAACCAAATATTCAGTAGACCTGCAGCCAGTACATTTTTCCAGTAGAGATGCCAAGTATGATGACTGTCAAGCCTGAGGTGTTTTTACCAGAGTGAATGTTGTCTGTCTTCAATGCAGAACTATGTTGGCTCAGTGGAGGTGCCAGGCATTTTGTTTTAGAATGTCTGGCTTGAAACCTTGGGATTTGGGATTAGGATTCATAGCCTTGGGATTGATTCATCAGCTTATTGGGATATTTAATAGAGAGATGGAAGAGTAAGCCACTTAGTTCCCAAGCCAGTTGCAAGTCTTTTAACTGTTTCGGTTGTTGAAGTAGCCTTGTATTTAGAGCTTTAAAAAAAAATAAATAAAATCCTACTTTTAAAACAAGATACGTTTTTGGATTTTTCAGCATTAAGGTGTTTTTATCTGATATCTAGGAGCATTCATTATTGAATAACTAATATTTAAATAACTAGTATGTTAAAACTTTAAGCATTCCCAACACAAAGTATCATTTTTTGTACCACAAATATTTAGCTGCTTGCTTAACAGTTGAAAAGAAACTTAAAGAGCTTTCCCCCCTTCTTGTTGTTCATCTCTACATGGAGTTAAGTCTGTAGTGTTAGTTGTGTACAACTTTTATTTATTTTGTTATCTGAAAGTAAGATAATCTTCATAAAAATCATAAAGTAAGTGGTCTTTCTGGCAGTTTTGATCTTTACTTTCTGATCCTAACACAATTGAACATTGAATGCTGTCTGTCAGGTCAGGGGTGGGATTGGGGATAACAGTTCCAAAAAAGTAATAATAATTTACAGAGTTCTTTTTAACACATCATCTTATTTAAACCTTAGAGCAATTCTGTTAGGCTATGCACTATCCATGCATAGCCTTAATTTTTATTGGTTTTATTGATTTAGTTAAATTAGATATTTTAGTAAAAAGAATATCCATGAGCTAACTGTTGAGCCCAACTTATTTCTGCTCCTCCTCTGTCTGATCTCTTTGTCTCTCCATCAAAGGAAAATACTGTCCCAAACTTTGTCATTTCATTCTTTTGTTTTATCATATTTCTTTTTTTTATTTTTATTGTTACACAAGCTTCAAATTCTTTATTGGCAAAAGCTGGATTGTTATTAATTTAACAGGATTGTTATTAAATTAAGTGAGGATATGTATATAATAAGCTTTGCACAGTGCCCTTCCATCCCCCCACCATGCTCAATAAATGATAGTTGTAATTGTAGTAATAATGTTGTTATTTTGCTGAGAGAGAAAACAGCAAGAAAGCATGCCTTTTCTCAGCTATTTCTTTTGTTTTAATTCCCTGGACTCTTCTTGGGAAAATGAAGGAGTATGGGGGTTTGAGGTCTTTTCATCTTTTCCTGGAACTGAGCAAACTGAACAACATGCAGAATGAAGCAGTAGAAAATGGGTTTTGGGCAATCAGCAGTTAAGGAACAAAATGTAATGTAAAAGGGAAAAAAAGCTGCGCTATTTAAGTTACCTGTTTCCCATCTCTTTCACTGCCTTTCACCCTCAGAACAGAATTTCTGTGTTCTTTTGAGTTTAATGCAATATAGTGAAAACTCCCACCCCCTCACAGCCAGTGTTGAAGAATAAAGGTCCAAATTGACACAGAAATAATCAGTGACATAAATGGATCAAGTAGAGTTTACTAAATGACCAAGCATATAAGCCAGCCAGTCAGCCTATTTCTACACTGTTCTTCCCACTCAACATTGTGGAGCATTAGTTTGCTCAATATCTGAAAATGATTTCATTCCTCAATTTCTTCCTTCCTTCGATTGCCTTGGGGCCTGCACTGTTGCACTAACATGAGACAAATCCTTGATCTTCTCAGCTTGTTCATTTTCTAATTTCTTTTTTCATGCACTAATGTTAATAATTTATGGTAACAGAGTTAGTTATTATATTGCACTTGCCCTAATTCTACTACATGGATACGTAAGCACTGCCCTTCTATCAGGCTTTTTAGTCAACTAAAATTCATAATGAGCCATTTAATGAGTTGTCAAACATTATTGTACAAATTATTAGCAATATTAATAGCAAAAATATATAAAGCAGTAGTCACCTGAATCCTGGCAGACCAAGGAAAGAATTGCTTAGAAAACAAAAGTAAAATCATTTCTAAATTTTAAAAAAAGAGAGTGAGTGCATTTAAGTACATTGCACAAGAGTAGTCTTACCAGCTGTTATATTAATCCTTATTAAATTTCACTTTATTCCTTTGGGCAGATATTCCAGCCTTTCATGATCTGTGATGAAATATGACATATGATATATCCCTCTTAAGCCTGTGTTATTTACAAATTTAATACCTTTGTTTGAGTTGATGTAGGAACCACCTAGTAACCACCTCCCTTTAGGTTGAACCCATGCATTTTTGAGTGCTGTTGCTTAGAGTTACCTATTTCATTAAATCTACATTTCTTCCTGTTGTTCATAAGAACTTTTTAAGGTTTTCATCAAATACTTTACTGAAATCAGGATACCTATACCTCCATGGAAGAGCCTGAAAAAGGAAATTAGATTAGTTTTCAGCTTGGCCTTCATCATAATTTTACTTTTCACAAATAGAAGCTCTGTGAAAAGATAGTTTTGTTTATTAGCTGTGCAGTTCTTACTGTACTTGTTCTGTTTCTCTCTTTAAAAATCAGTGGGGAGGAGATGCTTGAACAGACATTTCTCCAAAGAATAAATACAGATGGCCATCAGGGAAATGCAAATCAAAACCACAGTGAGATATCACCTCACACCACTCAGAATGGCCACTATCCAAAAGACAAGAAATAACAAGTGTTGGTGAGGATGTGGAGGAAAGGGAGCACTCCTACACTGTTGGTGGGAATGTCAATTGGTACAGTCATTGTGGAAAGCAGTGTGGAGGTTCCTCAAAAAACTAAAAATAGAAATAATTCGACCCAGCAATTCCACCTCTACGAATTCACCTAAAGGAAGCAAAATCCCTGATCCAAAAAGATATATGTACCCTAAAGTTTATTGCTGCATTATTTACAATAGCTAAGATAAGGAAGCAACCTAAGTGTCCATCAGTAGATGAATGGATAAAGAAGATGTGGTACATATACACGATGGAATAAGCCAGATGGAGAAAGACAAATGCCATACTATTTGTGAATATAAAAACAAAGCAAAACAGAAGGAATAAAACAGCTGTAGACTCACAGACACTGAGAAGGGACTGGTGGTTACCATGAGGTGGGGGAGGAGGGGATAATAGTGCACAAAAATTCTCAATCATAATGTAGATTGATCATGGGGATAGTAGTACAGCATGGAGAATACAGCCAGTGATTTTGTAACATTTTTCTGTGTTGATGGATAGTAGCTGTACTAGTGGGAGTGAGAATTTAATAATATGGGTAACTATTGAACCACCACTGTGTTGTGCACTTACTTGAAACTAAAATAAGAATATATCAGTTTTTTAAAAAGCTGGGGCTTTACTGATGTATAATTTACATATCATAAATTCACCAACATAAAGTGTACCTATTCAGTGGTGGTTAGTACATTTACAGAGTGTGTAAATATATCACCATAATCGAATTTTAGAATATTTTTACCACCCCAAAAAGAAACCTTGTAACCATTCTCTCTATTTGAAAGAAATGCGTGATATGATTTTACTTTTGTCTTAAAGGAAGTCTTTCCTCAGCAAATTGCCTCTCTGTCATGGATTTTCCATCCTCTTTCTTCATATTTTGTGTTTATAAACCTAAAATTTCATTTCTTCCTTATCTAGCTAAGTGATTTAAAAGATAATGCAAGAAAAATAGATACGGCAGCATAGCAGCACTTGGGAGTGTTTGTCATTTTTATGGGTTTAAAGCAACTAAGTTTTTTCTCTTGACATAAATATATTTTGGCAGATCCCTTATCGTTTCATCTAAGCTAATTTTTATTTTCAAATTCCCTTTTTGTTTGGACAAAAAAAAGGGTTTGAGTGTGCTTTTCTTTTATGTATAAAGAAGTCTTGTTTTCAACATGGATTGAGACAGATATTGCATTAAAATCAACATTTGATGATATGGCATTTCTGTTTTAATTAGGTCCTCCCTACTCACCCCCAAATAATACATGTATTTTTAAATAGAAGTAGCTTACTTAACGTTTTCTGTAACATTTTAACAAGCTGAAAATTTTCAATTGGGGCATATATATTCAGACAGATGTTGAATTTGCAAAATGCTTTGAAGATGAAAATTTCAGTGTTATACAGTAATAGGATTTTTCAGTAGAAATTTTTGATTCTCTACTGTGAAGACCATTTAATAGTACAACTTCTAATTTTAGCTTTCACAACATTCTTCCTCATCCTTATCCACATCACAGTTCTTTAATGATTAACTAGGAGGATGAAATGGATTCACTTATGAATTCAGTAATCAGTAACTAAAAGTATTGTCTTGTAGTGCTACCACTGTTTTTTAATCACTCCTGCAAATAATTGATAATCTTCTTTAATTGTCGGAATAAGCTTTAATTGTTGGAATGTTGGGTTTCTTGGAATATTAGGCAAGTTCCTAAAATTCTGTGCCTTGGTTCTTTTGAATAAGGGTGTGTGATTTGAATGGGACTTTTGGAGTTCTATACAACATTTATTCTACTACCTTTAGAGGGTATTTTGAGAATTCTTTGTTTAAAAACCGTACAATAATAACTATAAAATAAATTTTAAAATAGATATAAATTTAATTTTTTGGGCAGTTAGAGTATTATGCATTAAAAAGGTGAAGTATTCTTTAATCTGGGATGCAAAAGTAATCATAATCCAATATAAGCATTTATGCTGATTTTTTTTTACTTAATGTTTCATTCATTTTTTGAATTAAAGTATCATTGATACACACTTTTACAAAGGTTTTATATGAAAAACAATGTGGTTACTACATTCACCCATATTATTGAGTCACCCCCATACCCCATTGTAGTCACTGTCCATCAGTGTAGTAAGATTATGCTTTCTGATTTAAGAGTATCCTATATTTGTGCATTTCCAGAGATGAAGATACCTCAGAGGAAGAATTATTTCCTTGAATTATGACATTACTTTTTTAACTTCTTTGAGGGAAAAATGCATTATGATAGTGAATTAAAAGGTTTGCTGAAAGGTGCTGGGTGAAAGAGCAGGACTAGACTAATGGTCTAATTGGAGAAGCCAATTTAAAGCTGATGTACATGGGTATATGCTATCTCATATATAAAGAATGCTTAAGTTATTATACTCTTATTATTACAAAGGAGGATACAGGCCATGTTGGGTTGTTTGACATTTCTTCTATTCTTTCTAAGTTTTATCTAGTTTTCTTTTTTTAATTTATCAAAGTATCATTGATATACAGTCTTACAATGGTTTCATATAAACAACACAGTGGTTTCAACATTTACCCATATTATCATTTCCTTACCCTCTCTATTGTGGTCACTGTCTATCAGCATAGTAAGATGTTACAGAGTCATTGTTTTTTCTGTGCTATACTGCCTTCCCCATGACCTACCTATATTGTGATCGTGAATTATATTGTCTCTTAACCCCTTCTCCATTCCCATCCACCCTCTACAACACCTCCCCTTTGGTAACCACTAGTCCCTTTTCAGTGTCTTATGAGTCTACTGCTGTTTTGATCCATTTTGCTTTGTTTTTATACTCCACAAGTGAGTGAAATCATTTGGTATTTGTCTTTATCTGCCTGGCAAATTTCACTGAGCATAATACCCTCTAACTCCATCCATGTTGCAAATGGGAGGATTTATTTTCTTTTTATGGCTGAATAATATTCTGTTGTGTATATGTACCACATCTTCTTTATCCATTCATCTATTGATGGACACTTAGATTGCTTCCATATTTTGGCTGTTATAAATAGTGCTGCAATAAACATAAGGGGTGCATATGTCCTTTCAAATCATGGATCTTGTTTTCTTCAGGGGTGCATATGTCCTTTTGAATCATGGATCTTGTTTTCTTCAGGTAAATTCCTAGGAGTGGAATTAGTGGGTCAAATGATATTTCTATTTTTAGCTTCTTGAAGAACCTCCATACTCCACAATGGTTGTAACAATTTACATTCCCACCAACAGCGTAGGAGGGTTTCCCTTTCTCTGCATCCTCACCAGCATTTGCTGTTTGTCTTTTGGTATTGGCATCCTAACTGGTGTGAGGTGATATCTCATAGTGGTTTTAATTTTCATTTCTCTAATTAGGGATGTGGAGTATCTTCATGTGCCTGTAGGCCATCTGTATTTCTTCTTTGGAGAAGTGTTTGTTCAGATCCTCTGCCCATTTTTTAATCGGCTTATTTGTTTTCTGGGTGTTGAGGCATGTGAGTTCATTATATATTTTAGATGTTAACTCCTTATTGGAACAATCATTTACGAATACATTCTCCCATACCGTCAGGTTCATTTTTGTTCTGCTGATGGTGTCCTTTGCTGTGCAGAAGCCTTTTAGTTGATGTAGTCCCATGTGTTCATTTTTGATCTTGTATTCCTTGCCCAAAGAAATGTGTTCAGAAAAAAGTTCCTCATGTTTATACTCAAGAGATTTTTGCCTATGTTTTCTTCTAAGAGTTTTATGACTTATATTCAGGTCTTTGATTCATCTTGAATTTACTTCTATGTATGGAGTTAGACCATAATCCAGTTTCATTCCCTTACATGTAGCTGTCCAGTTTTCCCAACACCAGTTGTTGAAGAGGCTATCTTTTCCCCATTGTATATTCACGGCTCCTTTATCGTATATTAATTGACCATATATTAATGGGTTTATATCTGGGCTCTCTATTCTGTTCCATTGTTCTGTGGATCTGTTCTTGTTCTTGTTCCAGTACCAAATTGTTTTGATTACTGTGGCTTTGTAGTAGAGCTTGAAGTCAGGGAGCATAATCCCCCAGCTTTGTTCTTCTTTCTCAGGATTGCTTTGGCTATTTGGGGTCTCTTGTGGTTCCTTATGAATTTTAGAACTATTCTGGTTTGTTGAAGAATGCTGTTGGAATTTTAATAGGGATTGCACTGAATATGTAGATTACTTTAGGCAGGATGGCCATTTTGACAATATTAATTCTTCCTATCCATGAGCACAGGATAGATTTCCATTTATTGGTGTCTTTAATTTCTCTCATGATGTCCTATAGTTTTCAAAGTATAGATCTTTCACCTCTTTGGTTAGGTTTATTCCTAGGTATTTTATTCTTTTTGATGCAATTGTAAATGGAGTTGTTTTCCTGATTTCTCTTTCTGCCAGTTCATTGTTAGTATACAGGAATGCAACAGATTTCTGTGTATTACTTTTGTATCCTGCAACTTTGCTGAATTCAGTTATTAGTTCCAATAGTTTTGTGGTGGATTCTTTAGGGTTTTCTATGTATAATATTATGTCATCTGCAAACAGTGACAGTTTAAATTCTTCCTTACCAATCTGGATGCCTTTTATTTATTTGTGTTGTTTGGTTGCTGTGGCTAGGACCTCAAGAACTGTGTTGAATAAAAGTGGGGAGAGTGGGCATCCTTATCTTGTTCCTGATCTTAAAGGAAAAGCTTTCAGCTTTTTGCTGTTAGTATTATATTGGCTGTGGATTTGTCATATATGGCCTTTGTTCTGTTGAGGTACTTGCCCTCTATACCCATTTTGTTGAGAGTTTTTATCATAAATGGATGTTGAATTTTGTCAAATGCTTTTTCAACATCTATTGAGATGATTGTATGATTTTTGTCCTTTTTGTTGATGTGGTATATAATATTGATTGATTTACGAGTATCATACCATCCTTGCATCCATGGAATAAATCCCACTTGGTCATGATGGATGATCTTTTTGATGTATTTTTGAATTCAGTTTGCTAATATTTTGTTGAGCATTTTTGCATCTGTGTTCATCAGGGATATTGGTCTTGTTTTAATTGGACCAGGGATTATTGGTCAAGTATATTGCTGGGTCTCTGTTTTAATTTGGTCATTGATCCATTGATTATTTAGGAGCATGTTGTAGACATTTTTGTTTTCTTTGCATTATTTTTTCTAGTTTTATACCTTTGTGGTCTGAGTAGCTGGTTGGTACAATTTCAGTCTTTTTGAATTTATTGAGGCTCTTTTTATGGCCTAGTATGTGATCTACTCTGGAAAAATGTTCCATGTATACTTGAGAAGAATGGATGGGGGGTTCTGTAGATGTCTTTTAGGTCCATCTGTTCTTGTATATTGTTCAGTGCCTGTGTTTCCTTATTTATTTTCTGTCTGGTTGATCTCTCTGTTGGTGTGAGTGGTTTGTGGTTTGTTGAAGTTTCCTAAAATGAATGTATTGCATTCTGTTTCCCCCTTTAGATCTGTTAGTATTTGTTTCACATATGTAGGTGCTCCTATATTGTGTGCATAGATATTTATAATGGTTTTATCTTCTTGTTGAACTGACCCCTTTATCATTATGTAATGTCCTTCTTTGTCTGTTGTTACTTTCTTTGTTTTCAAATCTATTTTGTCTGATATAACTACTGCTACTCCTGCTTTTTTCTCCCTATTATTTGCATGGAATGTCTTTTTCCATCCCTTCACTTTAGTCTGTGTGTGTTATTAGGTCTGAAATGAGTCTCATAAACAGCATATAGATTGGTCTTGTTTCTTTATCCATTCTGCCACTCTGTGTCTTGATTGGTGCATTCAGTCCATTTACATTTAATGTGATTATCAATAGGTAAGTACTTATTGCCATTGCAGTCTTCAGATTTGTGGTTACCAAAGGTTCCAGGATAGTTTCCTTGCTATCTAACAGTCTATCTTAAATTGCTGATTACTCTGTTTCAAACACCATCTAAGGGTACTTTTTTTCCCTTCCCTTCTTCCTCCTCCACACTTTACATATTAGGTATCATATTCTGCACTGTTTATGTATCCCTTGACTAACTTCATGAGTAGTTGATTTAATTTTGTATTTGCTTGGTAATTAATTGGTGTGCTACCTTTACTGTGGGTTTATTTTCTCTGGTGACAACTATTTAGCCTTAGGAGCATTCCCATATAGAACAGTCTCTTTAACAGCTCTTGTAGAAATGGTTTAGTGATGGTGAATTCCCTCAAGTTTTATTTAGGTGGAAATTGTTTAGTCCCTGCTTCAAATTTAAATGATAATTTTGCCAGGTAGAGTATTCTTGGTTGCAGTTCCCCACCATTTCATGCCACTTCCTTCTGGCCTGGAAGGTTTCTGCTGAGAAGTCTGCTGATAGCCTGATGAGCTTTCCTTTGTAAGTGATCTTTTTTATCTCATTGACTGCTTTCAGTACTCCCTCCTTGTCCTTGATCTTTGCCATTTGAATTATTATATGTCTTGTTGTCTACCTAGGATTCCTTGTGTTGGGAGATCCCTGTACTTACATGAGCTGAGTGACTGTTTCCTTCCCCAGATTGGGCAAGTTTTCAACAATTATTTCCTCAAAGAGACTTTCTGTCCCTTTGTCTCTCTCTTCTTCTGGTACTCCTATACTGTGAATATTGTTCCATTTGGATTAGTTTCGTTGCACAGGTCTCTATTCTTTCATTCCTAGAGATCATTTTTTTCTTTCTGTTCCTCAGATTCTTTGTTTTCCTGTTCTCTAATTTCTATTTCATGCATGGTCTCCTCTGCACCATCTAGCTTACTTTTAAATCCCTCCATTGTACATTTCACTTGCAATACTGTATTTTTCAAAATTTCTCTTTGTTGAAGTCCTCCATGTGATCTTGAATATTTTTCTGTAGCTCAATGAGCATGTTTATCTTTTTTGAAATCTTTATCAAAAAGTTTGGTCGTTTCAGTTTCACTAAGCCCTCTTTCTGGCCTTTTTTGTTGTACTTTTGTTTGGACCAAATTCCTTTGCCACTTCATTTTTTTATGTTCCTTATGGAATAATAGCTTTGTGTAGGTGGTGCCCTCTAGTGCCCAGAAGTTCAGTTTCCTGTGTGGGAGCCCACTTGTTGGTGTGCAATGGGTATGGTGCCTTTCTGCCTTGCTTTTAGTGATCTGAATTCAGGTGGGCTCCATGGGCCATCAGTTGATCAGGGAGAATACTCTCTGGAGCTGCTGTGGGTGGAGCTGCCCTCCCTCTGGCCTTCTGCAGTGTCTGGGGATGCAGATGAGCAGAACTGGTGCCTGCCTGAAGGAAAAAGCTCAGCTGGGAGGATTTCCTGCCTTCCCAGATGTAATGCCTGCCTCCATTGCCAGGTCAAGTGAGCCTGTGTGCAGGGAGGAACCTCTGTGCTACACCCCTGTAGCTGCGGTGGGTGGGGCCACCCTCTGGCAGGCCTGGCTCAATGGTTGGGGTGGCACATGACAGGGACTGGTGCCAGCCAGGAGGAAGAAGCGTCAGGCTGTGGGTTCATGTTCCTGGAGCACATCTCCAGGGCCAGGTGTTCAGCAGCCCTGGGCTTCTATTCCCTCCCTGGTCCACTCCTCTTCCTCCCGCCCTTGGGCTGGGCTGGGAGGAAGGGTTGGGTCCTGCCAGATCATGGCTTTGCCACTTTACGCTTTACCCTCTTCTGTAAGGTCTTCTCTTCTTCCCCAGATGTTGGCAGTCTGTTCTGCAGTCTTCAGGGTGCTTTTTCAGGATTAACTAAGTTGTATTTGCTGTGTATTTGTGTTTTATGTGATTTTGGGAGGTTTCTGCCTTGCTTCTCACACTGCCATCTTTTCCCCCCACCTCTAGTTTTATCTAGTTTTAGAATTTAATACCTTTTTCTGGAGACCATCTTAAACATAAGGGATGAAGGCAAGAAGAAAACAGGAGACAGAAACAATGGAAAGTTTCATTCTGCATTTCAGTAAAATTATATAGCAAAAGAAAAATGTTGGCAGTGGTTCTTTATAATAGTAATTATATGGACTTTGTGTGTATGTGTGAATAATATAGTTTCCTCATAAGTAAAAAGATGTATTTGTGTCCTCATATTTTAGATTATTGACTTACACTCCTTTAAAATTTTTTTCTCCTCCCACCCACAGAATCTGTCTATGATCTTCTCCCAAAGGAGTTGCAGTTACCTCCATCTAGAGAAACATCTGTAGCATCAATGAGTCAGACAAGCGGTGGTGAGGCAGGCTCGCCTCCTCCAGCTGTAGTTGCTGCTGGTATGCATTTCATTTTACTTTATTAAAGAAAACTAGAATATTATCTGGCCAACATGAACAGTGCTGGCAAAATTCTTATCAAAAAGAGTGTGATTTGAGGGTTTGCTTTAGGAGTTTTTAAAATATATACTTCTAACATTAAAATTTTTCAGCATAATTTTATTGATAAAATTATTATTTCTTAAACTCTCACATGGGCACATCTAGAATGGAACTAGAGTAGATCTTGTCTTCAACTATGGGAACAAGTTTAAAGTTCTTTTGTTGACTACATATAAAGAGGATAGATGCCAAGCTATGGATAGAAATAGAAAATTAAAGTTGAGTCACAACTTAACAATTACTTAAAAAATTTTTGCCCAAAGGGAAAAATATTTTATTTTGTGTAATCTGAAAAAAGGACTCAAGCACTCAAATCTCTAATGTTTATAGCATGTTACTATAACCTTTTCCCTATATTTAGCAACATGTGACTTTAGACTTATTTTATATTCAGTTGAAAGTAATGGAAGATTTGAATGTAATGTTTACATAAAGACATTTTCTTATATCAATGAGAAAGTATGGCAAGTAATGTTTGAAATATATCATTTATCTTTGTTCAGCTCTCAAATCATACACTTTATAATGAAATGAAATTGGTTCAAATTTGATTGCATTAAAGATTGATAGACTAGCTAATAGAAGAAAATTATTGGTTAGTGGTAAATTGATAAGGATGTTTAAATATACCAGATCACCCAATTGTAATTCTTTTTTTATTTGGGTTTTATAGACTGCTAAGTGTGTTTGGTTTAAAAAAAAAATACCCTGAATTCTTATCTATACTACTAATTAGAGATTTCTTGTGTAGTATGATACCTAATGGTGCTTAAAACCCATCAGAGCATTGTTTTCAGTAAATTCTTTTCATTTCAAAAAGAACAGTGAAGTGGAAGGTTGTGATTTAAATGACGATATTGGTACTATAGTAGAACTTAGGATATTTTTCTTGTATGTGTTAACCTATGTACTATTAACCTGTGTACCAGTAGCTCTACCTAGTGCCTGATGCATCCTTCCCGGTTGAGGGGAGGAAAACTTTAAACATGGCAAAGAAACTTACCAGCACTGCTAACTGTTCATGTGTTGCCAGACATTTTCTAACAGATTCTGTGGATTTAATTGTGAACTTTTTAGTAATGAAATTAGTGAGAGGACCTCGTTTCACTTTATATCCACTGGATTCTAAAATGTCCTGGAATATTTTTTTCTGGAATTTAAAATTTTGAAGCTAGTCCAAAAATTATATCAGATAATAAAATATGAAAGAATATTTTTAATGAAATATTTCACTTTAAATCCACAGGTAGAAATTGACTAACTGATTTCTTTTGTATCTTTTGAGATTTTTTAAAGACATTTTCAATCTGTCTGTACAGAGCTAAAAGTCTGTTTCCTCTGTGCTTTTTAACATCTGTTGACAGTAGACCCAGTTCCTTTTAAAAGCTGAAAAAATGCTATCTAGATGTGGAAAAAGAACCACTTTCTTTTAAATAACACCAAACTCAATTTCAGGAGCTTTATATGTAAATAGCTGAAGTTCTTGAATTTGAGTCACTAACGGAATGTTGATCCTCCTTTCCTCTCTATGAGAAAATCCTCTACAGATAAACTAGATTGAAAGCTATGAGTTGAAAAATCATGAAAAAAAGAGAATTAACCAAAAGAAGTATTGTGAAGTAATAGATTCTTATTAAATTGAGAAGTTATTGACATTGTACAAATGTTGAAGAGAATAGGGAGGTAACCTTGAAAGTTTTCTTGTATTTACACAGAGAAAGTTTCTATTATCTAAAACCAAGTTATTTGTAATTCTTTTTTTTAACATAAATTTACTTCTGGTAACCAATGTAGCCTTATTCTAGGATTCTGATGTCTTATTGGTAGAAGAGAATCTTTGTCATATAACATAGGTAAGAATTTGAAATACAGAATAATTACTGTAGTGAGATCAATTCATATATATTATTAGAGCTGCTTTTTTATTTGACATAATAATACCCTTAGTGATGTACTGTCAAAGAGAGATTTGGAGTAAATTACCAGTTACTCAATGTTTCCTGGCCAAAAGACTCGATGTCTACAAAAAGACACATTAGTTTAGACTTCTGTGAGGTTTTTTTTAAATCTGTAGCATTTGCTGTTTAAATATGAAATGCATAAAAATGATGATTCTTGATGTAGTTAATTCTTCAGAGTTTTGAAGGAGCTGGATTGGCTGCCCTCAGGTATGAGGGCCTGGTGGGAACAGACTTCTAGTTCCACCATAAAGGTTTGTGTTTCACAAATTTAAAATTTAAAATTTAGAGGCTGGGCATACAGGTATTCATGTACAGTCTTAATTATTTAATTATTAAAAATGTGTTTCTCAGATTCGCCAATCTAGATTTTTTTTCACCTTACATATTAACTGAGAGAATGAGTAAACATGATGCTGCTAATCCACAATCCAGAATATTGGGTAAAAGAGCATCTCAAGCCTTTATCTGCCTCTGCATTATTCATACTTTTACTCCCATCAGTAACATCTTTTTATCTGGTAAGTTCCAGGGTTAGGGATGGGGGAAAGACGGTTTGCTTCTACACAGCAGTTTCCCTCTCAGTGGGGCTAAGTGTTAAAATCCAAGAGCTGTAGTTGAGTATCACCAGTCTGAAATTTGTATTCCTCCCCACTTTTTAAAGACCTCTTGTTTTTGTCCCACTGGAAAGGTAGTTAAGGGTTTGAGGTTCTGTATGTGAATGAAAACAAGTTTTAGAAATAATAGACTTTCTGAACAGTGTTACAGGCTCCTAGTAGTTAAGACAGAGGCCATTTTCCTAACACAAAAAAGTTATCCAAATAAATATATTGTATTTTTTGGCAAAATAAGGAGTTGATCAAGAAGAAATAAGAATTATGAAAGGATTCTTTTTGGTTTTTTTTTTTGTGAATCCTATAGTATAGGTTGTAAAGAACTAAAATGTGAGTATTGTTTACAGAACTAAAAAAAGCTTATCAGAATTGGAGATTTTGGAAAGAGGTATGTAGGTATTTATCCTAAATAGCATTTTATTGAGATATAATTCACATACCAATCAAGTATTTTTAAAATCTGCTTAATTTGTTTATAATTTTTAGATTCACTTAATATATTTTTAAATATGAGGTGTTTTACAGAAGAGAGCAGCAAACTTTAGTCTTCATTTTAAGAAATCAAATTATTTACTTGTTAGAGCCTAGACTCTCTTTGTCTGTCTTCATTTTGGGATATGGCATTATCTTTATTAGTTTATATCAAAATGTGCTTTTTCTAAGGTGACTGTTTCAAGTTTCTTTAAAATTTTTTATCCTCATTCTTGAAATAAGCAATAAATTAATCATAGATTTTGTAATTCAGCCAGAGAATCTTAAGAATAACTAGTTAGTAATTTTTTTGTTGTTGGTTTCATACAATTGTTTTACTTTCAGTAATTATATATTAGTACTCTTTTTAAAAGTAATAGTTTCAGAACACTAATACTTTATAGCAGTTTTAACCTGTATATATGTACACATTAATAAAATATGTACAATAGAAATCTCTATTGAATTTTTCCAGTAGTTGGATCACTGGAGGTTTTTAAAGGCTGTTATTTAAGTTAATGACTTTATATGAAGTGATCTATATAATATACTTTTCTGTTGAAAGAGACTTATTAAAATAGTGCTTTGAATTTTATGCCACAGCAATTAATAAATCCCAAGTGCCTAACAGTTATTTTCTATATTGGGAGAACTTACTTGAGTGCTATTTACACTGTAAGAGAGAACACTGGAGAAATAAATCAATGTCCTGATAATCAAAGAGCAGCTATGCATTAATTTACTGCAGGCATCTTA
Source organism: Manis javanica (assembly GCF_040802235.1). Classification (NCBI taxonomy): domain Eukaryota; kingdom Metazoa; phylum Chordata; class Mammalia; order Pholidota; family Manidae; genus Manis; species Manis javanica. The sequence goes on from NC_133172.1 coordinate 49,399,924, forward strand.
ATCACTTGAATTAAAATCATATAAATTTCTAAACCTCCCATAACAACAAAACAGTACAAAAAATGAGTTGAAAAAAAGATAAATTATCATTTTTGTGTTCCTACTATGTAATAGGAATTATGCTAGACAATTTACGTATCATCATACCACAATCCTTCCCGGTATGAGATATCTCTCTTCTTTCCTTCTGGGCTCTACTGCCTTATTTCCTTGCCATTGTACTTTAGGAAATTTAGCACTGTGTGCTATCACTTCATTTAGGGAAAAAGCTCCTGAATTAGGCAGTGGGCAGTGGGTAGGATACAATGGGAGTATGATTTTTAGAAGAATATTAATTTTTAATGAAAGTGATTCATAGCAACAGAATCACATAGCCATTGAATTTATTATAACTTACTAATGTTAGAAAATATTTACAGTTATAAACTTGGATTTTCTTCAATTGACTTAATTTGAGGAGCAAATTTGACTTTGTTTTCCTGGGTTAATTAGATTAACATATTTCAGATTGTGACTGTTTATATAATATATTATTCCTAAGATTAAACCCAAAGTCCATTAACAAGAAAGGTAACTCACCTATATAACCTATATATTGATATTATGAGCTAAAATATGAGTTGATTTCGGTTATTCCATATTACCATTCCTACTTTGCATAGAAAACTGGACTGCTTCTAGAAGGAAGTCAGGTCCTAGTGATAAATATATTGGAGGTAGGTTCAAAAACTCTACTACTCATCCTTTTTACTGAAATTAAGTAGTAAAGCTAAATGCATTCACTTACACATATAGAAATATGTATGGATGGATTTATGCTAATGTCTGCATTATTAGAATGAAAAGCACAAGCAAACTTGGGCCGTAATGGTTAATAAAGAAACAACCACCAATTCAGGAAGCTAAAAAGTACACATGGCCTGTTTTTGATTTATTCCTTAAATGTTTACCTTTTATTGTCATCTTAATAACTTTTAGCAATAACTTTTAGAAATATTGTGATTATTCAATTTCTGATAAACACACTTTTATATTACCCAAATCTATAGATTAGCATTTTAAAACTGCTCACAGATTCTTAACTATTCATAGACAAATACATATAGAAAATAAACATAATTTCTGTCTTTATGTATCATATAATTTCATATTAAGAAATTAATGCATACAGGTGAACTTTCTTTATATCAACTAATAAGATTGATAATATATGCAAAGTGTATTGCCATAAAGAATTTTTAACAATTAGTCATATAAATAATACTAATAAAAATGTACAAATAACACACATTTCCCAATAACATTCCATCTTAGGCAGAAGTGAGGGGAATGGGTTAAGGCAGGAAACAAAAGACTTAACATATTTCCATGACATTTTTTCTCTTATAAATAAAATGTTAGCATTTGTTAAATATGATTAGAGAGTACCATGGGTATTAGTTTTAAATATTTCATAATTTTAAAAACACAAGGTGGCAGATGATTAAAATAAGTTTAAATGCCCAATGAACTATACTCTTAAAAAATAACAAAGGTAAGGGATATATTAGATATTTATATTAGCATTAGTAGGTATGCAATAACTTTTCATTCATAAATGCAAGTGTATGTCCATTGGCAATATTTATGTAATTCACTGAGGTAAAATTTATTCTTTCCCTGTCATTCCTTCATAAAAGGTACTTCTGCCAATTAAACTAAATCAGAAAATGAGTGAGAAAGTACCTTCTTGTGCCAGGCCGATACAGCCATGATCTCTCTCTCTCTCTCTCTCTCTCTCTCTCTCTCTCTCTCTCTCTCACACACACACACACACAGCCATGATCTCTCGATCTCTCTCTCTCTCTCTCTCTCTCTCTCTCTCTCTCTCTCTCTCTCTCACACACACACACACACACACTCTCTCTCTCTCTCACACACACACACACACACACACACATTATAGTTTTATTTCTATTTTCCCACAAAGAAAATATAAAAATACTAGCTTGGGCTTTGGAATCATGAAGACCTAATTTGAATCTGATTACTGTCACACAGTTTCTGTCATACAGACAGAATCTTGTGGAAGTTAAATAAATTTCTAGTAGTAAAACCCCTCTAACTAGACAATAAAACCAACTTTTTCTCAAGGTTATTATGAGGATAAATCTGTCAAATATTTTACATTACGTGACAATTAGTGATCATTTAGTAAATACTGACCTCCCTCCCCATGTGTTTCTCCTTTTGTTAGTAAAGTTTTTTTAAAAAGATGTTAATTTTATTAAAATAAAGGGTTTTTTTTAACCACCTGCTTCTTTCTTTCCATTCTCACCCAGTCTGTTTTTTACCTTATGTTGAAGTTTTACATATTAGTCAAGATACAGCCCCACATGGGCCATGGATTTACTTTCTGATTAATACCTTCATGTTGACATTCACTCAATAGAAATAATGCCTGTATGTAAGAGACATTGATAGAGAATTATTCATATGGAGAAAACTCATTTCCCAAAGGGGTGATTCTGCAGACTTGACTGTTTAGTAGTTCTTCCTAGAGTTTTCTTCCCAGTCTTTTTTTGATGTAATAATAAACACTGTAATTTAGAACCAGGTATAAAACCTAACTAACTAAATTAGAAGATTTTAATGATAAAAATACTATTTTCTTTCCCTTTTCTGGGTCACCTCTAAAAAAAGAAAGGTGAAACTATTGGATTACCTAGAGTTAGCAGGAATACCTTTATTACTTAATCTAAACTAAATTAAGGTATATAATAAAGCGCTGAAGTGACATTCAAGTAGCATCCTTCAGAACTGTTTTTTCCTTCAAATTACATTAACATCTCTGTTTTTTTCTTAAAGTAACATTACCATTCAGATAGTACAGTAATTGTCCTTTTTTTTAAAAAGCCTGTACTTGTTGACATCTTTGACAACATAATAAATGTAGTTATTAGCTAATATAATTATTCCCTTTTTTGTGTTTAAATTATTTGATGTAGAGTGTTCTTTCTGAGCTTTAGTCTCTTCACCCAGTATTAACGATTGATTCCACTCAATAGTATTTAAATCACTGAAAGATAGGTACATCTTTCTCTTTGCATAAAAAAGGATTTAAAAACCAAATTATATGATGTATACCTAGTACATATTTTACACTGTGCTCAGATACTTTGGGTTGAATAGGACAAAAGGTAGATTTAAAATATTGCTCTCTCAGTATACTTAATTTTGTAGTTATTATATTTTTCAGGAAACATTTTTTAATAAATATTCTGTGAATATATTAATAGCAGTCTGACAGGGTAAAAATAATTATTTTAGGAGAATTAAGATTAAAAAGAGGAGAATAATTACTATGTAACATAATTTCAAGCATACTGTCAATTTGCTGGACTGGGGAAGAAAAAGATGGTCTCCAATAAATCAGTTAACAAACCTTTCAGTTTCAGCAATTGTGCTAATTATTGTTTTTAAATAGAGCCTATAGGATTAGACATTTTATGCAAGGAAGCATATCTAATTTAAAAGTGTAAATTGAGGATGAGGAAGTATGTGGAAGATGGCCTGAGAAAAGAACAGAATCTGCTGCTGCTATAATATAGGTATTTCTTACTACTGAGTGTTTTGTTTGGAATATATCCTCTTCCATCCACTCTTTAAGAGAATTTTGGTTAAGGGCATGGCTTAAAAATACCTGAGAGAGAGAGAGAGAACATTCTGGCTTATGGATTA